>NC_047020.1:35662130-36262130 GCF_902652985.1 Pecten maximus
CTTCATTTCCTGGTCATTTTGCCAATCTGCCGGGCGCAGGTTTCCTTTTTAAAAGGTTTTTCCTGAAGTGCTTGTTGACCCATAAAAAGAGGGGTTAGTTATCTGTAGTTTTTTAAAGGCATAGTTCTCGCTCACCTTTGCTAAAAAAATTACGTTTTAATTCTAAAATATGATATATATGTTAAAAGTTTCTGTTTATAATAAACGGCTGTCCCCCTTTTATCAAGGGGTATGCCAAGATTTTACAGCCATTTACATTGTTTGGTATTTTATATTCTGCATTTTTTGGAGCAAACAGAGCTCGAGGATTGGACCAGTTTATGTAGTAGTTTTATAATCTTTAATTTTAGCAGGACAAAAATGTGCCTGGTGCCGATTGATTTCGCGGACCTCACTTATTACCGATACAATTCGTCACCAAAACAATATGCAGTGACCACTGTCAACTCAACTAACAAACCGTGATGTGACACTGGGCATTTTGAAGAGTTGCAGACGTACAGTGTAAATGGACACAAACAGACAAACAATCAATTGTGTTCAGATCATGTACATAATTGTAAAGTGAAGTTCTATGAATACGAGAATACAAAATGTACCAGCAATATCTGATATGTAAATTTTACAAATATATACAGTCAAACTTCATTAACTCGAACTCGGATAACTCGAAAACCCCGTTCAACTCGAAGTATTACTCCGGTCCCGGCAAAAATCCTTCTTTTTCTTAGTAATAAAAACTCGGATAAAACGAACTCGGATAATTCGAAAAACTCGGTTATTCCGAAGTAAAATATTGGTCGCGATATTATAAAACCTATTTAAAATGTACCAGTTATCCCGAAGTTGAAAACATCATTTTCATTTTTAAACAAAATGTGTCAACAAAATACTCATCGTACGTCTCGGTTAAATTGTTTACAATTTCGCGCACGGGAAATTTCCAGTTTTTGTTTCGTTTTGTTATTAAATTACCTTAAACATATCTGACTATTTTTACTGTAAAATCCGTCTTTATTAAGATCCAACAGTATTGATGTTGACAAACAGAACTTACATAATCCCTTTGATGATTAAAGCAGTGCGATAATTATACCCAAGTTACACCAAAGCTGGCGCCTCTGTACAGCTGTCTAGGTCACCATGTGCGTTCAGGCGGAACAATCCGACACACCTGAAATCACAACTATGGCCGGGTAGCGTGTGAATTAATTCCAGGACTTCGTTTCTGTTCGAACTATGATAAACTGTGCATTTCCTGCTGCTACTGCACTTGTCAACACGTGATCTGTGCAGATACATTTGTGTATGTATTATTTGCCGCAGACTTCGTATATTGTTTTTTTTATGATATTTAAAGTGATGAAATTTTGTGTTAATCTTCTCGTCTTTCGCTCACTTAGAAATGGCATGTCGGACACGACTCCCAATCACAAATATACTGGCTTACTTGATTTCAAAACGATATGATAGTATTGTATCATATATAATTTACTTTTTAGAAATGTCGTATCTAGCATAGATAATACATGTAAATACGATTTTGTTATAATTAGTATTTGAAATCAAATAGGCGTGTTTCTGTTAAGGATGCGTGTTTATGCAGAGACCTATAGGTCTCTGGTTTATGTAAATGATTTTTATAGATATAATATACTAACACGTCTACCATGAAACTCGGTTAACTGGAAGACTCGGATAACTCGAAGTTTTTTCACGATCCCGACGACTTCGAGTTAACGAGGTTTGACTGTAGATATACATTGTATGTATACATGAGTATCTGCATGTAATGTTTTTATGTCATTTATTGTGTTATAAGATACAGTGTAGGCCTTACATTTGTAGAGAAATAATTGGGTCCAAATGAAATAATACCAGTTAAAAAAATATTCCCTTTAAAAACAACGATTTAGTTCTTATATTTAGTTTTGTTTTTCCCTCTCTCTCTCTCTTTTTTTTTTTTTTTTTTTTTTTGCTTTTATTTGTTTTTTGGGGTGGGAGGGGGGATTGTTACACTAAATTTCATCATTTCATCATTACTGTATTTTGTATCAGAATTATCAATATTTATCTCTATGAATTTAATTTAGACTTTTACTTTACATCAGTATATTATATGCATTTGTATGTAATCATACTGGTACAAATAGTAAAAAGTTCTTGTTGTGTTTGCCAAATTTCTGTGTATATATGTATGTATCAACTAAAATTGGATAAATTAGATTTTATTGCATTTTACATAATGAAATAAATGGGAGATGAAAAAGTGAGACCTTTTAGTGAATTTCAGTTTTGCAACAGTGGTATATACATTATTGACTGTTTAAGTTTCATTTGAAATTTTGAAGTGTTCTTTAGAATTAATCTGTAATGCCTTGCAAATAATTTTTTTTTATTAGTGTATATATCTGGATGCTTATGATATTGATTATCTCCCATTTCAAACTTCAGGTACATCAGCTTTAGGACTTTATTTATATGGATATTTGTGGTGTGACCAATACTAGAAGATAAATGCCATCCCCTGCCACCAGAGACAGCAGATTTAGGCATCTTTTCCCTATAGCTACACTCTCCCACTATTCTGTCATTGATTAAAATTATATAACTTAATATTTGTGTTGGTGTTGTTTTTCAGCTGCTAACAAGCTGAATCATGCAATTCTGATCTTAAGTAAATTATCATTTTCAAAAACATGGTACATTAATATATATCATTTATACCAAATACCTTGCCTGGCCAATCATATTAAATAAAGTTCAGAATTCTTTATAATCCATAACCAACATGTAGCCAAGGTTTAAGTGTTTATATCAATCAACTTGTTTGTCTGCCAAACTGGATTATTCAAACTGAAAATTTCATCAATAACATATGTTCCTTTGTTGAATTTGGACTTTATTCACTTGTCTATATATTTCTACCTGTCTTTTGTCTGTGAATAAAGTCTAGGACTTCTCTACCAGGAAGACATTCACACACAGAATGATATGGGCAAAGATGGTTATAACCATTTGATTTGCATGCCTTCAATAATTTTAATTTTTATTAGTATAATCTGTTTTTGGTATACTAGTTATACCAGATGCTAGTTATTATGACCTTCATACTATCTCTGTGAACAAGTGTCTAATTATGATAGGTATTGAAAAACTAGAACAAATACAACAAGTGAAGTAGATATGAAACATCAAAATGGTCAGTTGCTAAATTGGTAGCCATGGCAACTAAAAATGGATACAGTATGTACATACAGTTGAAGAGAGAAATTACAATTTTACATTTTCTACATAATGGTAAAATTCGCATTGATAAAATCAGCTTCAATATCATGATTTGGCTACACATGGTAGCTGTTGACAAAAATTATAAAATAGGAAAGGAATAAATATAACTAAATATAACTAAATATATAACTTTTGAAAGATTAATTATTAACGTTAAAACCATGAAAACAACAACCTAATTATAAAGTATGGTTTATGATTAACATTTATAATCCTAATACATTTTGTACAGCAGTCTAAGCTACAAACATGCTACATTTATTTGTGTTTATCCTCATTCCTCAAGAGTCTGATATATCATTAATATTATATATCAGCACTTATTTCACTCTCATCAGCTTAAAATGTATAAAAATATGAAATAAGTATTTTTTGTCATAAAATCATAAATTTTGGTAACCATGGTAACGTCAATAATGCAAAAACACCAATTTTGTTATTTGATTTGAAAAGCTTATATTCTCAAGTTTCTAAATATATATGGGTTGTTTACCAAAAATGTTGACGCAAAAGGATGAAAAATCATGATGAACCAAAATGTCGGATTTTTTTTCAGTTCCATTAAAAAATCCTGGGAGTTAAGGGGTTAAGGCCCTAGGTTACTATGTTAGGACCCTAAGATAGCTATGTTAAGGCCCTAGGTTACTATGTTAGGGCCCTAAGATA
The DNA here is from genome assembly GCF_902652985.1 of Pecten maximus. Classification (NCBI taxonomy): domain Eukaryota; kingdom Metazoa; phylum Mollusca; class Bivalvia; order Pectinida; family Pectinidae; genus Pecten; species Pecten maximus. The sequence goes on from NC_047020.1 coordinate 35,666,088, forward strand.
GCTATGTTAGGGCCCTAGGTTACTAAGTTAGAGCCCTAAGATAGCTATGGTAAGGCCCTAGGTTACTAAGTTAGGGCCCTAAGATAGCTATGTTAGGGCCCTAGGTTACTATGTTAGAGCCCTAAGATAGCTATGTTAGGGCCCTAGGTTACTAAGTTAGAGCCCTAAGATAGCTATGTTAAGGCCCTAGGTTACCAAGTTAGGGCCCTAAGATAGATATGTTAGGGCCCTAGGTTACTATGTTAGGGCCCTTGGTTACTATGTTAGAGCCCTAAGATAGCTATGTTAAAGCCCTAGGTTACTAAGTTAGAGCCCTTAGATAGCTTTGTTAAGCCCCTAGGTTACTATGTTAGGGCCCTAAGATAGATATAATGTATGTAAGGGGGCTAGGTTACTATGTTAGGGCCCTAAGATAGCTATGTTAAGGCCCTAGGTTACTAAGTTAGAGCCATAAAATAGCTATGTTAGGGCCCTAGGTTACTATGTTAGAGCCCTAAGATAGCTATGTTAGGGCCCCAGGTTACTATGTTAGGGCCCTAAGATAGCTTTGTTAAGGCCCTAGGTTACTATGTTAGGGCCCTAGGTTACTATGTTAGGGCCCTAGGTTACTAAGTTAGAGCCCTAAGATAGCTATGTTAGGGCCCTAGGTTACTAAGTTAGGGCCCTAGGTTACTATGTTAGAGCCCTAAGATAGCTTTGTTAGGGCCCTAGGTTACTATGTTAGAGCCCTAAGATAGCTATGCTAAGGCCCTAGGTTACTAAGTTAGGGCCCTAGGTTACTATGTTAGAGCCCTAAGATAGCTATGTTAAGGCCCTAGATTACTATGTTAGGGCCCTAGGTTACTATGTTAGAGCCCTAAGATAGCTATGTTAGGGCCCTAGGTTATTAAGTTAGGGCCCTAAGATAGCTATGTTAGGGCCCTAGGTACCTAAGTTAGGGCCCTAAGATAGCTATGTTAGGGCCCTAGGTTACTATGTTAGGGCCCTAAGATAGCTATGTTAAGGCCCTAGGTTATTAAGTTAGGGCCCTAAGATAGCTATGTTAGGGCCCTAGGTTACTAAGTTAAAGCCCTAAGATAGCTTTGTTAGGGCCCTAGGTTACTATGTTAGGGCCCTAGGTTACTATGTTAAGGCCCTAGGTTACTATGTTAGGGCCCTAAGATAGCTATGTTAGGACCCTAGGTTACTATGTTAGGGCCCTAAGATAGCTATGTTAAGGCCCTAGGTTACTATGTTAGGGCCCTAGGTTACTATGTTAGGGCCCTAGGTTACTATGTTAGGGGCCTAAGATAGCTATGTTAAGGCCCTAGGTTACTAAGTTAGGGCCCTAAGATAGCTATGTTAGGGCCCTAGGTTACTAAGTTAGGGCCCTAAGATAGCTATGTTAGGACCCTAGGTTACTATGTTAGGGCCCTAAGATAGCTATGTTAAGGCCCTAGGTTACTATGTTAGGGCCCTAGGTTACTATGTTAGGACCCTAGGTTACTATGTTAGGGCCCTAAGATAGCTATGTTAAGGCCCTAGGTTACTATGTTAGGGCCCCAGGTTACTATGTTAGGACCCTAGGTTACTAAGTTAGGGCCCTAAGATAGCTATGTTAGGACCCTAGGTTACTATGTTAGGGCCCTAAGATAGCTTTGTTAGGGCCCTAGGTTACTAAGTTAGGGCCCTAAGATAGCTATGTTAAGGCCCTAGGTTACTATGTTAGGGCCCTAGGTTACTATGTTAAGGCCCTCGGTTACTATGTTAGAGCCCTAGGTTACTAAGTTAGGGCCCTAGGTTACTAAGTTAGGGCCCTAAGATAGCTATGTTAGGGCCCTAGTTTACTAAGTTAGGGCCCTAGGTTACTACGTTAGAGCCCTAGGTTACTAAGTTAAAGCCCTAAGATAGCTATGTTAGGGCCCTAGGTTACTAAGTTAGGGCCCTAAGATAACTATGTTAGGGCCCTAGGTTACTAAGTTAGGGCCCTAAGATAGCTATGTTAGGGCCCTAGGTTACTATGTTAGGGACCTAGGTTACTAAGTTAGGGCCCTAAGATAGCTATGTTAGGGCCCTAGGTTACTAAGTTTAAGCCCTAAGATAACTATGTTAGGGCCCTAGATTACTAAGTTAGGGCACTAAGATAGCTTTGTTAGGGCCCTAAGATAGCTATGTTAGGACCCTAGGTTACTATGTTAGGGCTCTAGGTTACTATGTTAGGGCCTTAGGTTACTATGTTAGGGCCATAAGATAGCTATGTTAAGGCCCTAGGTTACTATGTTAGGGCCTTAGGTTACTACGTTAGGGCCATAAGATAGCTATGTTAAGGCCCTAGGTTACTACATGAGGGCCCTAAGTTAGCTTTGTTAGGGCCCTAGGTTACTACGTTAAGGCCCTAAGATAGCTATGTTAGGACCCTCGGTTACAAAGTTAGATCCCTAACATAGAAAAAACATATTAGTAGGGGTGCTACATAAACTATCATGCGTAAGTAACTCACCCTCTTAGTGGCGGAAAAGCACTCAGGCTACCATAACGTTCACTCCTATCAAAGGGTTGTATAGTGATTAACAAACCTAGGTAGGGTCCAGCTAAGGATTATCACGTGCATGGAAAGGATCATGCGTATTCAAATTTTCCTCTCAATCCATGCATTTTGTACATGCACTCGTCTCTCTCTTACCTCACAATGGCAGCGCAGGTATACACACATTATTGGTCAAATGTTTGTCAGAGTTTGACAAATGCGACATAATGGCATAACAAGGAATATGTTTTTAATTGCAGAAAAATCCCAGAAGATCCAAACAAAATTTACTACCATAACGAAACCGGAGCGATGCTCGGAGGACCAAAATAAGCCCTCGTATCGTGTGTAAAAGGGGGTAAAGATATTAAGATATGGTCACCCAGGACGTCAATGTGTTATTATCCAGACCGTTTAGAAATAAGTGGTTCCAATGTTGCTGGCCATTTTGGTATTTCAAATAGTGATCGATTTATATACGGTTAAATTCATGAGTCCATTACGTTGGTCGAATATATTAGTTAGTACACATGGGCTTATCAAATTAAACCGATGGAATATTGTTGAGCATGTAGAACGTAGCCATCGTGTGATACCCACAGATTTGGTGTGGTATGTAGATGTGTGTTGGGGCTTTACCTTCAGGCATTCTGCCACTGGAACCGAAATCTCAGGAACTGTTGATAAACTGAAAACACACATATTGAATGGAAGACGGGTTCGAGTTCTTTTTGATTCATATTCTATGGAGGCTGACAATATTTTCATGTCAAACAACAATATCATTACTGCGCAATTTCTTAGTCAGATGGACACACTACAACCAATGGTGTTCTCCGACGGAAATTGGAAATGGGTTAGAATATCCACGGACGGGTCGTTCCTGACTGACATCTACGAAATGGGATCATCAACTAAGATAAGTAACAGTGCAATGTCATCAGGAGCCTCCTGGTTTGTACAAAGACGGGAATGGGTCCAGATGCTGGTTACGTCATCTAATGGAACGGAGATGGAAGGTACGAAAACAGCTCTGGTAAAGGCGATTCGCCAAGGGTCAAGTCTGCGTTGTGTTGTTCATTTCGAAACTAAAGACATACTGGTGTTCACTGCAGAAAATACTGAAATCAGCAATGATGGAAACGTCGCCGCAATGATGTTTAGATATATACAGTTCAACGATGGCACACCTGGGCCTTTTATACCTTACTGGAGAATAATGTTCATATGCACAACGGGGAAATGACAAGAATCAAGATTGACTGTTGGGGAACATGTGAAAAGAGGTGAAAAACTGCATAATGTGATGACCCATTGGTTTGTCGATATTTAAAACAGTTGAAAGAAAGAACTATTTCCATAAGTAAATCGTTTAATACTTTAATTCGCTATTTCGAAACTTTAACATTAAATCAGTATATTGAGCAATGTAATGTAATTGCCTAACAATATCTTGATATTCCGAAAGGGAAAAGCTCAACTTTCTACAGATATCGACACTTTCTGGACCCCGATAATCACTGAGGAATACGAGCAGAATTTTAAGAATGTTTTCCCCCTGGAATCTTATATTTGGCCTATATTAAATGTGACTTAATTAAAAAAGTAATTAATTAAGAATGAGTCATCGGCACACTAGTTTTGTTATTGATTTTCTTGGTAATGGCCTACAACAATGTATGGATGTGTCACTCTATGTCGAAACAACTGTCATTTTCGAGACTTTTTTTATACAAAATGATAACAGTTCAGGGAAGTGCTATTCCCTATGACTCAACAAGTAGTTAGAGTTTGATAGATATTGAAATCAACAGCTATTAAAACATATAAAGGGAGGTAACTCACATTTGATTGACAACACTGAGAGATATACGTGTAATAGGTAATTATTTCAATTCTTTATGATCTTCTAATACTCGAAAAATTTGAAGGTTCATCACCGTGAGAAAGCTTTCACACTTTTATGATTAAAGATGTGATGTTGGTATTCATACTTATAAACAAAGCAGTAAATGCACAGGTATCAGTGTCGAATGCATAAGATATATATTGCATGCATTTACATCTCCAGCCATATATTGGAAACATCATCAGCTTAAAGTGATTGTCATGTAAATTGAAATGTATGGCAAACACAATAGGGGGTGGGGGTAGGGTGGGGGGTGGGGGGGGGGGGGGCGTCCGAATACATGACAAACACCAAAGGGGGAGGGCTATTTTTGTCGTGCAATACATTTGTTCTGTTTGATACGCATTCAAGATTTTTAACAACCCATACAGCCATTTCTGAACCTTGGTCAAAGTATCGATGACTTGATGCAGGACATAGTTCCTTTGCAAATAAGTATTATGATATGCATTAGTTGTTGTACGTCAAATCTATGTACATATGGTTGTCGTCAGTTATATAGCTCTAAGCACAGACAATTTATGATATTTATTTCCCCCAATTTTTTAATTCTTTTTTTTTTTTTTTTTTAATTGAAGCATCAAAAGAAACAAGAGGTCGCAATCGGCATTAATGTCAGATACAGCGTAACAAATTGGCCGTCATCCGGTTTCTTATCTGTAGAACTATGGTCAGAACAGATTGTCTGTTTATTATCTGTTTTCACTTGTTTATCATGATGGTGAGATGAGTGTTTGCACCACCATGTGCTTTGTCGCCGTAGACTTACAATATATTATGATATAAGAATAAAAACATGACCTTACTATGGAAATAAATGTAATACAAAACATTGTTGTTATTTTCTATTTTATCACATAAAATTGAGTTAGCCTCCTCTATGACTGGCGGCATGCCTCCTGGCTACATCTTATAAGTATCAGTGCTGCTAACGGGAAATAACTCTAAAAAGCTGTAGTCAACATAGGTTTGAATTATCTTTTGTTGCTGTGTGGAAAATTTGTAAACAATAACTACATAATTGAATTTCTTCTTACACCATTAAAAGTGGCATTATCAATTTCAATGTAGTTGTTGCATACACATCGGAAACATTAAAATGATAATGTATTCTATATCCATACTTTATAAAGTCATCTGACTCAAAGGGTCAGAATGACCTATAGCCATCTTATTTCGTCTGTCGTCGTGCACAGTGCACCGTCCGACGTGCCCGAGTGACGGGGTCCCGAAAAGGGAGACATGGTGAAATTTTGCTTTAAACCATATTCCTCCTTAACCCTTCTGTGGATTACAACCAAACTTAAGTTGAAACATCGGAGGAGGAGGACAATCAGATTTATTTTTGTAACTGAGGATGGTGTTACCCATGGTGTCCGATTGGTGGGGCCCCAAAAAAGGGAACATTGCTGTAATATTGTTTTAAAACCGTACTCCTCCTAAACCTTTCAGTAAATTATAACCATTGGTGTGAAACATCATAAGGGGACGGCAATAATATTTTTTACAAATAATGCTAGTGTGACTCCTTGGGACAGGGGGCCGAAATTATGCTTTAAAACAATACTTCTCATTTCAAGCATAATAAGCGGACGGCAATCATAATTTATATAGATGAGCTAGGCCCGATCTCTAGAGAAAGAAAGGCGTGCTTCCAAAAGGAGAACTTAGGTTAGATATGGCTTTAAACCGCTACTCAGCATTAATGCTTTAATTGATTACAACCTCATTTAGTATGAAACATTCTTTTGGGGGGACAATTAACTTATTTATATAAATAAGGTTGGTCAAATCCATTCGGAGAAAGGGGCGTGGCCCTAAAATGGGAACTTGGCTGAACATTTGCTTTAAGAGGTTTATTTCTCAAATCCATTATAAATCATTATTGTCAATTTATAAAGTTAATAAAAAGCTTCGGATTCTCTATTAAGAGACCACTCTCCACTAAGAGACCGTTTTTTTATTTTTTTTTTATTTTTTTTGAGTGGTCGGTTAATACAGATTCGACTGTATTTGGATTGTCATGCTATAATCATTGACTTTCGTACTATATCGTAGCACCTGTTGCTTTACTTTCTGTAATGGTGAAATTACTCGTTCAATAATGTTTTTCCTCATCGGTGTGTACATACATTATTGCAATTATTCAACATCGAAATATTTTGATAAACGAGAGTACTGGTTAAATGGATTAGATGATTATATAATGTCTTCATAAATGGATCGACATTAACTACGTAGCTCATTCAAAATACACATTACGAGATCTCCTAATAGCAGCCAGTGGCTATCGCATTGAAACAAAAACGGGATGTCCTACGCTATCCAGAGCAAATTGGCATTGCATGAGACTCTTGCAAATGTATAAGGATAAGTATACAGGGTCCTCCTCAAAATATAAGAATCTTCTGCTTCATCGACGTCACCAGTCATACAAACCTCTGTTAAATCCTAGTTAAATCGAATCTCAAAAAGAAAACTAGGAAAGTAAGAATGGAACAAATAGGCATATCAGCATGCATCGAATACCCCTTCATATTGTATAAGATTTAGATATTCTATGAAACCATAAAACTATCCCACGGTTTTAATCAACTTGCATCTCTCAAAATCTTGCGTGGTTAATTTCTCAAACATTATTCAAAATTAGTCATGGAAATTGTAATAATGGGAAGTCCCTGAAGATGTAGTCAAATCGGACATGTGAATACCGAAGGGAGGATATGCAGGAGTGCTGCCATCTGATATGGAAAATAACACAAGCGGTATGAATTTTATATCATGACCCTTATCAGATAGCTTAGTTGTAAGTTATCCCTGCTGGTTAAGTTGGTAGTAAAATCGCGACAAGAGGTTGATGTTGAGGAAATTTATTTCAAAAAGGTTATACAGTGTATATACATGTAAATATATGCGATCGACATGGTCATTAATTATTTTGTTATTTAAAGATAACACTTCCTTTATCACTAGTCCTATGGGTGAACCTGTCTCTCTTCGGTATAATCAGCCTTGCATGAAAACAAAAACAAGTGGGCTAACAGATGGGCACAGTTTGTTCCAACAACTATGCTTATAGTGAGATGGTTGTTCTAGTCACCAAACTTAACAGAAATGTTGTCGACTAGAAATTTATTCATTGTCACGTTTTTATATCTTGAGACCAAAATGAGATTCAATATTTCGTGGCTTGATATAGGAATGTGTTGTGTAATGTCATATTGTTAACTACTGTCATTGTACCTGTGGTATATGTCTGGTGACTGCAACATATTTCTGTTTGCTCCCTTGCGATATCGCGAAACTGGTGCCGACTCCATAGCTTTGCGTCACTGAAATATATTGCCTATGTCTGGTAGGATACCATAACAGGATGCATAGCTATCATTGTATCCGAGTCTTGGCCAGAGAAAGTTACGAAAGCTTTCCTGAAACATTCAACCAAACGCCGAATGGACTAAAGAGATAATTCAGAAGAAGAAGAAACTAGAAAATATGATATATTTAGACATATCATCAATATGCAATGATGGCAACAGATTCAAATATAAACTACTACTTTCAGGGCAGTAACAGCTCTTCATTTTTCACATCCTAAAGATATGCTAATCATTTTGCTTATTTGATACAATTATTCATTATTTAGGTAACAATTAAATCCTGATATCAATATACAGTTTCTGACACAGGAAATTTTAAAAGTTCTAAAATGAAATCTAAGTATTTATATATATATATATGGACAGTAAGTTGGTTTGTGGTAAGCCCCTGTGGTGTCTGCAAGTTGACGCTACAGGTCGGCTTTATACTCTCCAGCGTGGTCTTGTTAATACAATGTCCATGCCAACCGATATCACCATTCATGTGATCCTAAATCAATAGTAACAATATTAATAATATAAGACATTCAACACTCGCAAAAGATGACTGGTTACGAAAAGATGCTGATACAGCGTATATCGTGATTACTACAACACGCTATAAAAGAAGAAGAGGTGTGAGCAGATTGATCACACAGCGAGTAGCAACCGGGGCGGTACGTAATCATGTACAGGGGGACAAGGATTGAGGTTCCTAGAAAGTTCTACATCTTGAAACAGTTATCGATTTTTGTTGGAATCATCACCACAGGTATATATTTAACTTTAGAGTCTTTAATTTTTCTCCTATTGACGTTGTGGAAAATCGATTTTTATTTTGGATTTTTAGATTGAAATTATCAAGGCTATTTTTTGTGTGAAGATGTATCATAATTAGATAGGGAATAGTAGCCTTTTTATCTACACATGGATTAACAAAGAAAATGTTTTAGCTTAAATTAACCTTCAATAATACAAATAAAATGAACATTGTATAAACAAATACTATTTATGCAAAGTATATTATGTAAATATTATGTAAACATAAATACATTTTTGACCTCGAAATAGAGCACAACAACAGGACACTCTTTGTAAAATAATCTTTCTTGGGAACCGAAATATTTTTTATATAATTTTTCAAATGATGTCTTTATAATTGCAGTTCCAAGTATTTGTGTTGGGACTTCTAAAATTCGACATCAAAACTGGCAAGTACGACAAACGACCACTCTTTGTGATTTACCAGCCAATGCAGAAAGATTGACGATCACAGTCAAAACTTTGTCACAATGCCTTGCTTACACGCAGCCACATTTTGCAGAAAGTGGATTCGTCACATACAATGCAACTTCTGGATTATGCACGATTCCAGATCCGTCCGCAATGCCGCGTTCGTTTGGACAGATGTATGAAAGTGATCTCACATCAGTTAGCGTGGAGGATCCAATACCAGGTGAGTTATCTTTAAGATTAGACCCCTCCCCCTTCTTATGAGAATATTGTCAATCCTGTTTGAACTTAATTGGCTTTTACTGACTTCTTCAAAACAAATCTTGTTTTTGACATAAAACAGTCTAGCTTAGTATCACCATTCCGATATGTTTAGTTCTTTCACAAATAAAAACAATATAGATACAATAAAAATGTTTGAGGACAGACAGGAAACAAAATTTACAAAAGAAAAACACAAATGAGTAAACTTAAAGCACTTAATTGTATTTCCTTTGATAATATATATTAATCTCTTGTTGGAGATAATTGTTGCGATATATTTCCTCTTATTCCGGTATAGATTTACATAAAAAACAACCCCGAGAGATAGATAATACATTGCTTTTGTCAATTTATTCCCGTCGATATTTTGAGTAATACCTAATACTATTAGATCCATGAACATTGGCCCCGCATTAGCTTTGATGCTTGCTTAAAGCTTGTTCGACCTGGACGTACTAAATCAATTTGATCTAATTATCTTCAGTATCTCTTTGGTATGAGTTTTTTTCGAGAAATTGATTTTTAGAATACCATTGATGTTTTGAAATTATCCATATACCATAATTGAACTGATTTTAAGCATGGAAAATATCGACGACTGTATTGATACGATAATCCCGTTTCACGGATATACTCAATTACCTGTATATATTTCTGTTCAGAAATTGATATTTCATACTTGTGTATTAAAATGTCATAGACCCTATATATCTTCAATAATTGTCATCCCTTAAATTACGTGAGCGATTCGTTTCAAACCTTGCAACTAACACCGGACGTCAAAGCGGAGAAACTTGAAAACATCTGACGTGGAGATACGATTTCGTATGATGACTTTGCATCCTATAGTCAAAAATCCAATAATGCATTATTATATTGCAGAGTTTTCACCTTGAATAGCGCAATCAAGATACTGTTTTGTTTGATGAACGTAATTATCCGGTGACAAGATTTAAATTCCAGCAAGAGAGGTTATACATATGTATTTACTTGCCTTTGTGAAGAAGGAAGATGCACAGATGCTAATTGGATAGCTTGTAAATGAAAGGGGCAACGGAGAATACCGACATTATAACAAAATCGCATTTTAAACTCGAAATCGATAAAACTGCCAAAAAAGGAATAAAAATCTCGACTTGCATGAAAGATGGTTACTATGGAAAATCGAACATAAATACAACGTTCATTGTTGAATGTATACTTGTAACATTGTGCTTGCATTGGATAATCACGAATGTTTGTACCCACGAGATAATTTTAAAGCACCAAACCACGGCAGAAAGAACACAATAACATTAAGTGCTCCACAGTACGTGCCAGTACCAGTGCCAATAGCAACGCAATAATATACGCTAATCACGTTTGCAAAGGCAGCAGGATAAAACTAGCAAGCGCACAATGAAAATACACAACAATTAGATATTATCATAACCGGACAATCGCAATTACACAATGAATGAATATATATATAAATATGTATATCATATTATATTTATATTCTGTGTTGCATTTGCCTATATGTCGTTAGTAAACCAAATTGTATTCTTGAGACTGTATACTACAATTTACAGTGATTCGGTCAGTGTAGGAATACAGTCCCAGGTGTTGCAGGTCAAAACAATGGCCGCCAGTTACTTTCGGCCTGGAGAGCTTTAAAATGCTAGCAATTATAATCCACAACAAAAAAATAAAGCCAATTCACACGTTATGAGAGTAATATTTTATAATTAAAACAAAATGTAGTCATCACAAAATAACAATAAGCGCCGTTCTTGATCTAGGAATTATCAAATTGTCAAAGTCAATGTCGTCACACTCACAGGGGCTCGTTTCCGAATTTTCAGAAATGCAAGACACGACATTAAACATTAGCATTAAAAGTCCAGTATTTATATAAAGAAAATCTCGTGAAAAATCGGGAGTATGGATATGGTTTCCGGTTGTGTATGTATATTGGATTTTAGTTTTGTGGTTAGTCACTGATGTCAAAGGCCTACCTTACAAAATCGAGCCCCTATGAAGTTGAAAATCGTCTGCTAGGATGTGACTGGTTAGACTTGAATCTGTTTCGAACGAAAGACAAACGTATCCTTGGAATTGTTTTCACCTACTGTCAAGACGACTTTCATTTAGAATCTAAGAACTGATATTCTTCTGAAAATAACGTAAATCCAGTCGATAGAAACTTAGGTGTTTCCGAGGAATCGAGTCTATCCTGTGCAATACCCGTTCAAAGCCGCATCACTTCTAAATGCTAACCGTATAGCATTGCGCCGAAAAAAGGCTTGGATTTTAAACAATCTGAAATTATGCAATTGTGAATAATTTGACGATATCTACAAACGTATATGAAATAAAAAATAAAGTCAAATTTGTGCAAAATCATTGTATGTGTTTGCTATTAATAACGACACGAGGGACTATATTATTCCTTCTGGAAATTTCGGCTGTTCCGGTATTTGAACAAGATGACGTCAGTGATATGGTAAGCGGCAAATTTAAACGCGTCATAATCTACAGTAAATAAAAAATCTTTATGAATGTAAATATAAGCATTGAACTGTTACCAAATGGTAGTATACAGTCGATATGAATACAATTTGGGTGACAGATAAATATTTCATGTCGCCCTACCTAACGGGCGACATTCTATTTATCTGTCACCCAAATTGTATTCATATCGACTGTATACTAGGTAACAGTTCAATGCTTAAATGACCGCTCTCTGAGTCTCTACGTTAAAACGCGGACCCATGGAAGAACCACCGAGTTAAACTCATAGATTTTTTAAAAATATTCCTTATTAGATACTTAATCACCCATTACTATTTTAAAGTATGAAACACTATTTGCAATATACAAAAGTGTCAATATCAACAATTGTCGAAAGGTTTGCATAGGGACTAGCCTAAACTGGCTATACTAGTACACGAATAGATTATGACAACCTTCATTTGGTTCAACAATGTCGTCCATCTTAACCGTAATAAAATCATATCATAAATAATAAACTCATAATTCCACAGAACAATTTTATAAGTTAAACCTGATTTTTATAATTAAGCATTCTACTTATTTATGTAATTTGATTAGTTCTTTCTCTTTTTTTTCTTTTAGAACCTTGCAACAATTTCTCCTGGACCATTTCATTTAAAACGCAGCCAAATGGAAACGCGGTCTTTGGAGATAAAGCCTCACTATTTGACATCCTGGACAACGGTGCAGATTTCAAAGTCCAAGTCGGAGAAAATATCTTTCTAGAATCTTCATACGTGTTACAGAAGAACAGTGAGCGTTGTGTGGCGACGCCATTTGTAATATCAAAATGGAGTTGGGATACATTAAATCCGGATTTATACTGGGAAATAACGTTAGTATGTACCGACGGAAAGGTTTTTGTTGTCAAGCAGTCCCTTGGCGTCAACACTCTCATCAGCTCAGGATATGAGAACGTGAAAGTCACCTGGTACACAAGGTAGAGATTTTTACAATTAATAAGTAATAATTTTCTTTCAAAAATGATTTTAATAAAAAAAAAAAAAAAAAAAACACAATTAAAACTGTACACAAATGTAGATGCAGTTGCAATTGTGATCTTTTTATTATTATTATTCGACGTATTTAGGCGAATTTATTGATGTTTACATATGAAATGAACATTAAACTTAGTCATAAAAACATTTATGTAAAGATACTTAAATAGCTTAATATGACTTAAATAATAGATGGGTACTAAACGGCCACTTCAAATAAACAAAATTGTGTCTCTTGTGCAATATCATAATATATTTGAAATTTACCTTACCTGCCGACAGAACTATATATCCGGTTTTGTTCAAGGATCAATATGATATTTATCTGTTTGTTTTTTCGTTTATAAACAGCTCCTCGCGAAAGCGGGGCCCCAATAGGGGAACTTTGGTGATTTTTTAGTATAAAACCCAACTCCATCTAAACCTTTTGGTGGATGCAACCAAATTTGGTATGAAACATCATTTGGGGAGGGCATTTACGTTTTATGTAAATGAAGCTGGTCTGATCCCTAGGGCCAGAAGGGCGAGGCCCAAAAAGGAAACTTCGGTGAAGTTTTGCTTTAAAATCCTACTCCTACGCCGTCCGCCGTGCGTAAGACTTTTTATTTTAAAACGCTACTCCTCCTTAACCCTTGGGTGGATTAGAACTTTTGTTGTGAAACATCATTTAAAGAGAACAATCATATTTTTATAGAATTGAGGCTTTTGTTACCCCTGTGGCCACAGTGGCGGGGCCCGAATGGGAAACTTTGGTAAATTATTGCTTTAAAACCCTACTCCTCATTAACCCTTTGGTGGATTACATCCAAATTTGGTTTGAAACATTATAACAGGATGGTTATCACAATTGATATAAATGAAGCTTGTGGGCCCCCTGGGACAGAAAGGCGAGGCCCTAAAAGGAGAACTAAGCAAAACTTTAAAAGTTTTAAAAAGCTTTAAAATCGTACTTGTTCTGAATGACTTTTATTTATTACAACCAAATTTGGTTTGAAACATCTTAAGGGAACAACAATCATAATTTATTTAATTTAGACCGGTCTGATCCCTGGGAAAAGAAGGGTGGGGCACCCAAAAGGAACACTTAGATTAAATATTGCTTCAAAATGCTACTTCTCATTATTGCCTTAATTGATTACAATAATATTTAGTATGAAACATCATTTGGGAAAGGAAATCCCTCATTGATATAAATGAAGTTTGCCTCACCCATTGGGACAGAGGGGCATGCGCCAAAAATGGGAATTTGGCTGAAATTTGCTATAAGCTGTTGCTCCTCTTTTAAGCCAAAATGGATAAAAAAACCAAAATTGATCTGAAACATAACTGGCTGCGTATAGATAGTTTATGGTAATAATGCTGGATTGAGGGGTGTGTCCCTGCTGTAAGTGTTTGTCAGATGACCGTTAAGTCCCATGGGCCTCTTGCTTGTTCTCTTATAAACCTTATATTGTATGCAACATAAAGTGTAGTAGGCCATAACGGTTGTTTGGATAAAGATTAAAACATGTTAAGAAATTGCATTACGATAATGAGATGTCGCTTTGATTTTCATGTTGAAATTGATCAGATGTACATACACATAGTCAACAAAAATCCACCTAATATGACGATACCTGGTGATGGACGTTTCAGCTACATCGATCGATTGATAGTTGTTTGTGGCAATGTGGTTAAGAGTCGTGTTTATCTACAGCTGTCGGCATGATGATCGCATTGTTGCATCCCCGGTACACTTTACAATATTAATATATAACTTACAGGTGCGATGATATGGCTTTGATATAATTTAATGTTTGCGAATTAACATTATGGAAATGTAACAATCTAGGTATATGACACACTGCTCTGGAACAATAACCATCGCTGTGTCAAAATATTATCAAATCAAATAAATGGGAGATAGCTCTCGCGTTGGTACAAAGCACAATATGGAAACAGTATTTATCGATTAAATTGGTTACAGGTTACATGGGAATATAAGGTATAGTGGATGATATCCTTCATGTCAATTGTTAAGTTAATTAGCACGAAATCAGCCTGTTCTTAATAACACATTTGCTTGTTTCACTTCCTCACACATTCTTGCAGGAGAGAAATTCAGTATCCAGTATGAGAGGTAAACTTAAGAATATATATACAGCACAAACAGTCTATAACGGTTGGTTTTAAAGGTTCACTGATATATAAACTATATCTGTTCTAAATGTCTATTGTTCTATCGTTGTTTGTAAGAAAATATCAATAAACGAATATTTAATCTATTTCATTTACAGCCATTTCTTACGGTCTGTATCTTTTAATTGCAGAAAACTTCCAGAAGATCCAAATCATTTAAATCCTGTTTACCATCATCTAGCAAATGGTTTAATGGTAGGAGGGTCAAAGGGTAATATTATATCGTCCGTAAAGAGAGGGAAAAGTATCAAAATATGGTTAAATATAAATATGCTACCGAGTGTTACTTCTCTACAGCGTTTAGAAGTCGACGACTGCGATGTCGTCGGCCAGAACATATTTCGAGTTGGTGTCAATTTAAATCCTTTGAAGTTTATGACCCCATTGTACTGGTGGAATGCTTTGGTTTCTACGCTTGGATCAGTGTTAAAATCACGCTGGTATATAGGGGAGCATATACATAAATCCAATTCAGTCTCGTCATATGATTTGGCGTGGTATGTAGATGTATGTTGGAGCTTGGCCTTTGTGCATTCAGCCACCGGAACCGAAATATCTGGAAATATTGGAAATCTAAAAGCACACATTTTGATCGGCAGACGAGTTCGAGTTCTTTTTGATTCATATACTATGGAGGCTGACAATATTTTCATATCAAACAACAATATCATTACTGCGCAATTTCTAAGTCAAATGGACACACAACAACCAATGGTGTTCTCTGACGGACATTGGAAATGGGTAAGAATATCCACGGACGGGTCTTTCCTGACTGACATTTACGAAATGGGATCATCAACTAAGATAAGTAACAGTGCAATGTCATCAGGAGCCTCCTGGTTTGTACAAAGACGTGAATGGATCCAGATGTTAGTTACATCCTCTAATGGGACAGTGGTGCAAGGTACTAAAACAGCTCTGGTTGAGGCGATTCGCCAAGGGTCAAGTCTACGTTGCGTTATTCATTTCGAAACAAACGACACGCTAGTTTTTACTGCAGACAATATTGAAATCAGCAATGATGGGAACGTCGCCGCACAGTTGTTCAGGTATATACAGTTTAGCGACGATAAATTTGGGACTTTCGTACCATACTGGAGAATAATGCTTATGTGCACAACGGGCAAATTACAGGAATCAAGATGGACTGTTGGGGAACATGTGAAAAGGGGTGAAAACGTGTATGACGTGGGGACCCATTGGTTCGTCGATAAATAGATTCGTGATATCAATATGTGCAATGATTTAAATGTTACTTTTATGTTTTGATTTGTCTTTCCATTTGATCAGAACTTTGGACAAGGATTGGATTTTTATTTTTTTTTAATGATTTTTTGCAATAGGGAAGATTGGTTACTTTTGTATTTTTCCCGCTATATCATCATCGCCACGTTTGCAGCCGACAGTTTTATACAATTTAACAAATTGTAATTCGATTGACTTGATGCTATCTTGATTTGTTTGGTTTTACTTATGATTTACCCTACAACAAATACTGAAAAATCTACGACTTCATGACATATATTTCAATTTTTTTATGGTCAAATCTGTTTAACGACAGAATGCACTACTATTTTAGCGACGAGACAAAAGTACAAGAAAATAAAGACAGTGGGAACGTGTTCTGGTCGACATCATAATATCATTCGAAAATATGCTTTTCTTGCGTGATATGTAGTCGGGTGTCCTCGATGAAATAAAAACCGCTTACGCTTCGAAACATTTGGTCCAATTATCGTTGTACTTTTTCATGGCTCTCCATGAGCGTCGAGTTGTTTTTTCTTTCATTTTTTTAATCATTATGACAGCAATACAGAATGTCTCTTAAATCTGCACAATCTGCTACAACTAGCACTTACTACAGTACGCTCACTACAACGTGTGATATGCGTAAGTAACAAATAAACAAATTGGTCAAACATTAGCACCTTTCAATACAAACTGAGATTTACAGTAGTATGTCAAAAATGAGTTCGCAAAGTGGATTTCTACTATGTAATTTTACGGTATTTTTCCTATTATCAATCAATGGTGATGAAATATCCCGATGTCAGCAAAACTCTGAAATATATTTGTTTAAAATTTCTTTACGTAATTAATTTCCGTTTTAATTTACAAGAGAAATCAAGTTATTTACATCATGAAATTTTCGCAACGTCATTTTGATGATACTTTTGTAAAGAATGTGATGGAACACGTTGCCGTGGGAAAAACGGCTGTTGATTTTTATTTCTACCAATACGTGCATCTGAAACTATATCTTATGTATGACATCAGAGGTATTGATAAAGAATGTTAAAGATGCATTTTCAATAGCAAAATACAATGGGGCAAACTCAATTAAGTCGTGCTACTATCCAATTGCATCAAAATGTTGCAGAAAAGTTAATATACAGTTCCTACGTCGACTATCATAACGTTATTCTACAGATAACTTACCTGTTCTAGTGTTACCTGTTCTAGTGTTACTTTTTCTATTGTTACCTGTTCTAGTGTTACTTGTTCTAGTGTTACTTGTTCTAGTGTTACCTGTTCTAGTGTTACTTGTTCTAGTGTTACCTGTTCTAGTGTTACTTGTTCTAGTGTTACCTGTTCTAGTGTTACCTGTTCTAGTGTTACTTGTTCTAGTGTTACTTGTTCTAGGCTTACCTGTTCTTGTCTTAACCTTCCTTTCTTAAGAAGCTGTAACGGTATACGTTCCGTCCGTATCGATGTCATACAATTTGTACTACATAACATATATGTGTAATAATTATTGTTCTTTGTGGTAATTCTGCATTATTGCATGTTGATATATAAGGAAGGGTATATTTACACGTAGTTATTTCAAATTGTCATTCTTCATTACATGTATATACCTTAAAGAGAAGGGTTCCGAGGCACGAGCAAACATGCCATTCAAGCATGATAACACTACCTCATAGAACTCCACTCGATAAGTACAAATATATCAGTATGTATGATTGAAATACCTCAAGAAAACGAGTAATGTGCTGGTTGGAACGTGTATGGAAGAGGCAGGTTCAGGAAATAGAGGTTACACAACGAGTGGTTGTTGGATATGGAATTTATTTCACACGAGTAAGTTATTTTTTAAAAGTTACAAAAGACACGAGCTTTAGCGAGTGTTTTTTGCAACTTTTAAAAAATAACTTACGAATGTGAAATAAATTTCATATCCAACAATTTCGAGTCGTGTGACCTGTTTCTACCACAATAATATCGGCTTGAATCAAAGGGAAACGTGGCCAAGTATAATTTCGCGTATGCAAATAAAGTGTACCGGTGACGTCCGGGACCCGGTGATGTGACGTCATTAGATTATTGATGACGTCACTAACAATTGCAGCTTGGGTCAAAGTTCACCGTGTTAGCCAATCGAAATGCGTACAGAGTTTATACCACGTGTGGTATAAACAGATTGTTAATCAACAGCTGTAATGATTAACTGATGGTCTGAGAGTTGAATAACACAGGGTATTGTGGTAGAAATGTATGTTATAAACAGTAGTACCGGTACGATGAGTATTAATGATAATGAAGTTTCCTATCCAGAATGTATGATGGTGGTATAATGGAAAACCATGACAGAATATCAACTCAAGGTTTGTGATGACATCTGTCATGCACAAAGTATCCTTTACTATTCGAATTGACATGAATAGATAGCTAACTATTACTTCTCACATTCCCCGTTATAATCATCCATCCACTTTAAACAAGTTGCCGACTGTGTAAAAATGTTAAATTCGGTTTGCTCCTGATTATCAACAATCACGATTTGAATACTGCATATTGCTAAATTCCACGGGGCTAATATTTCGCTGTTGTCTCAGGTGACCTAGTTATAAATTTCGCGAAATCACGTCTTGTAGACAATAAATACTTGTATACAGTGGTTTGCATATGCAGATATTCATTATGTATTTATTTCCGTTTACTATATCTAATTACAACGTAAATGTGTAGAATAAAATTAAATCCCTCTCATAGATTAGTATCTATACAGTATGGAAGGTCAGAAAACAACCTAGAAACATCAGTGCGAACCTTTCTGTCTCAACATCGCGCACATAATATTTCTAAAACGTGCATTTCTTATTTGTTTACAAACATTGTATCCAAACTAATATCGTATAATATTAAAGTGATCAAAGTGCAAGAAAATGAAACTGTGACCGCGTGTGATCAGTGAAACTTGTTTACCTGTGCAGCCACAGCTACAGCATAAACAGTTATAAACAAGTTTATTTACATCAACTGCGTGATAAAAGATAATTCATCCATGACGTAAGGAGATATATTAATATAATGTAAATATACACCACTAGATTAAAATGCCACACATATCTAAATAATACATACCTGTTATAAATTACACAGCGTAATAACTAAGTTTAGAATGCATTTTAACAAAATAGAAGAAAGTACAATTTGTTTTGCCTGACAATATATATTAACTTTAGTTTGTGTTGTTTACTTTTGTAGTCTATATCCTCTGCACCAGACTACGTTTACATTAGCATTCACTTTTTATAAGGTGTCATAGAGTGTAACAAATATAAAAATGGTTTTATTGATATAACTCCACAGTTGAATCTCTTTGGCCAATAAGTGGTATTGTCATGACGATCGTAAATAAAATTACGTTTTAAAGAAAAAAAGGACAAAACAAAAAACTAACAAACAAAAAACAACAACAACAACAACAACAACAACAACCCCCCCCCCCCCCCCCCCCCCCCCCCCCCCCAAAAAAATGGGCGGGGGGGGGGGAGGTAAGAGAAAGATTCAGTTCCCATGTTGTGGAAAAACGCTGAGATTAAATTTAACTAGTTATCGATTTCATTGAAATAAATTACTATCTATATATTTCAACTTGACTTTACTAATAAAAACAATAATTTGATGAATATAATATTCCATAAAAAAACCCATTAAACAATGAAGATATACTAACACGCTATGTAAATATAGGTCAAATCTAATAGCCATGTGCTCACACATTAAAACAGAACCATATATTAAAGTAAGTCAAAGCACCAACGGTTTGTCGCTAGTCCATGATTAGAACACTTATTATAGGATTATAATAACCTACTTAGGAAATGTAGGTGGGTCAAATCTGTTGATAAATTTTCTACGTAATACGAAACCGGAAACTTTACACGAAAAGTTATTTATTTTAAATTTGGCCGAATATAACAATAATGACCGCCCATAAACTAAATAATAACATTTTGTATTGATATTTACGACGACATCGACACCATAATTTTAAAATTTAAAGGTAGCGACATCCGTATGTTGTTAAAACACATTAATTTGTGGTCTGGTTACGGTAAACTGGTACTTAGTTAATACATTAAAAAGATGCATGTCTGGTTCGGAACACCCAACAAATGAAGTGGACCGATAGAAAATGAGATCGTATCTTAACCAAGCGTGTTCCGCCCTCAGAGTTCGATACAATTTATAGTGAAATGTCAACCACATAATGAGACATTGTACTAACTGTAAAACTATAATAGGCATGAAACCATTGTTCCCTTCAAAATAATTAGTTTACATGTAAGCTACTTTTAGTTATTATTTCGTTTCTTGGTACAGTATGTATAAAGATCAGAAAAGGAAATTTCAGGAACGTAAATTTTCGATGTGAATAAGAAATCTTCAATTCATGTAACTGATAGAAAGAATTGAAACTGTTGGTTGTGGAATTGAAAGATAGAGTTTGTACACTTATATGAGAAATTTTAAACTTTTGGGTGTGATATTTGAGTTTAGAGTTAAAATACTTGTATAAAGATTAGACGTATTCCAAATCTCCCCAAAAATTTGAACTGAACTTTTTACAAGATTGGATTAGTCTACTGTAATGTTTCTGGAGTACCTTTACATTAGTAGAGGAAATAACAGAAGAATGTTGTGCCTATTTATCGTCATCTTCAGTGGACTATCAAGCGAATTTGCAGGTGAGTAGTTTTAAAAGAGGCAATTACGTTTACTGTTAAAAACATTCGAAAGGTAAGCCTGCAAAATTTAGTATATATCGAATTTTAGTGTTTTTTATGTTAAAAAACAAACTAAGGTATAAATACTTCATTTTGTGTTGTTTTTGTTTCTTGTTTTGTTTTCTTTAGTATTGTTTTTTCATTGATTTCTATGTCAAGTATTAACGTTGTGTCAGTGTCTTATAACGCTAGTCTGTTGAACTGCGATAATACGCCAAACTTTCAGTTCGTCTTAAACTACACACACGGAAAAGATTAAATTTCAATACCAGTTCATTCCTTCACTTTATATATTTTAAGAAAATTGAGTAAATTTCTAACATCAAAGGTGACTATTTCTATAAAGATGATTATTTATTTAATCGAAATGTTTATAAAATCAGTTTTCATATTCATTGTAGATACATGTATATTTTTTGTTTTAGCATTATACAGCGTTAGTTATGACAGTTCGTTAATTTTGGAGCCATATCTTAATGACATCAACCTTGAAAACAAGGGTGCATGCTTATGCTTATATATATATATAAATGAGTCAAGCAATTTTTTTTTTTTTTTTTTTTTTTTGCAAGCCTTGGGAAGTAAAATTATAACTTCCAGACGAGTTTCATCAATTTTACGAGTATATCAAATGAAAAGGAAAGGAACGATGTCTGTTATCGAATAACTTTTTTGACATTTTGACAGGTTTGAAAGTCATACGGTTGATGCCTTAATCAAGTTGGGACAACTCTTTTGTTGCAAAGTTCACAATAATGATGTCACGTCATTATTCGTATTATGACGTCACAATCAATTTCTAATTGGTGCAACCAAGCACAAACTCCAAATGGTATATTACATATATGACGCATGTAAAAGTATTACACGGACGATTTCATTGGATAATTGGTCGATTATGTGATGATACAGTATTATTCTATAACAATCTGTGTTTAGGAGCAGCTGAAAGACATACGATTAGGCAGACGGATGTACGCTTATATTTGTAAATGTTAGTTATATTAATGATAAATTAATAACATATATGATATTAAGGAATATTTTTGAAAACTCGTCATCTGAATTCAGAAATTTGAATCTTTTTGCACTCTTACAAAATAAGCATACCTCTCATCAAATATATACGTACATTTTGTTGAGTAACCTTTAAACCCATACACAGGTCATTTAGTAAAACTATATTGTAGGTTTGATAATGAATCGTAATTACAATTTAAATGGCACTTATGGTGTCAAAGTCATATCAAACTGACCAGATCGGGTGGACAACAAAGAAGCAGGTATGATAAAAACACTACCGCCAATTAAAGCGTTACTCTAGGAAGTCAATCACCTCAAGTGAAAACAAACCGTGCTTTGTTAAGTATACAATCAGGGTCTACAGAGAAGGTAATTAACGATTCTACAAAAGAAACACAAAGGTCAATGGCACTTTTACATATGCATTTGATAATAGACAAAAGGTAGGGCGAAAAGCATTAACAGGTAGAAGGTAGATGCTTTGACCTCTTGATTTATTCATTTATTTATTCTAATATATTTATCTATCTATTTATTTTTCCGTGGTATGGGTTTGTGCTTTGTGTCTGTTATGGTTGTTGTTTTTTTGTTGTTTTTTTTCTTATTTTTTCCATTATATTTCCTTCTTTTTTTCATTTATTTATTTTTACATGTTTATACACCCTGGCGTGTTATTGTATATTCTGAACCGATATACCATTTATAAGGAATTTACTCATAGAATACAAAGAAGATTTTAAAGTATGCTGTAAAAACTGTCCTTTTTGGGGGTTATATTTTTCGCTTACTATTGGTGTAGTATAAAATCGATAAAATACAGGCTTTGCAGACAAAAAAACAATAAGGTCATTGTATATATTCACTATTTTATATTCTATATTAATCTTTAGAGTATACATCTCATCAATATAACATAAATATACAGATGCATCAAATAATTTTACGTCAGTTCAGGTAGGACAAACAATCAGCATATTAAATTATAGCATGTATGTATATATGTGTGTGTTTCCTTGAAGTAAGAATAGAACGTAGTAAACATGCATGATATATAAACATCCCCATATTACTTAATACTTAAACATTGCTAGTTGATATGGATTATATAAACCATTATTTCTGCGTAAATTGAATTATATTAACAGTAAGAGGATAAATTTAAGAGTTCAGATTTTTGACATTACTACTGCGATATCAAAAAATTCTGTATTATCCAGAAAAATAGGATTTCTTAAAGACTATTATTTTATTGGTTTTCTTGTTGTCTTTTAAATCAAGATTATTTATCATCGCACGTTTGCGTTAAGTAAACGTGTTATAGATTATACAACGCTTTCTGTTTGTGCTAAAAAGAAAACAATTATCTTTAAAACATTTTAATCACTATACCAAACAATGCAGCTGATCTTGGCTTTCTGTTTTTTACCATATACCTGATATGACGTCAGAATGACGTTTTAACGTTACTCTAGCACTTATCCACTTAACGCTCGGTATGTACTAACTCATGATTGCACTATTGGCACTTTCAATAAACTATTTCAATAACACATAATGACGAACCGCCAATCCATATTGAGTAGCCGCTGTTAATGATATAAAAGTAATTACATTTTTGTTGTATTAAGACATCGGTTAAATGGCATTAACCTCGACGTTTCACCACATTACTATTTTACACATATTTCTCAAGTATAATACCACAATGATACTATTGTGGAATAACTTCAGAATCAGAAAAAGAGAGAACTTTTTTTTCAATCTATTAAGGTCATCTATAAAAATAGTTCCGCCCTTCTCATATAACAGGCATCAATATCTCAATTTTCATTGGATTAAAAACTAAGCTAAGAAAGTCAATATCACACACGTAGAAACGTATCAAAATAACTAAAGATATGAACAGATACATGTTCCTCATAAACCACTGTCAAAAAATTATGAGTTATTTCAAAAGTATCCAAGTGATTCTATATAACTGGTATATATTGCTATGCAAATGGAAGAAATTTAGTTACAATTAATATTGATGAACGTCTCGTATTATTAAGATATACCGAAAACAATATAAAGCGTATTCCAAAGTTCAAGTTGTGGCTGTGTCGAGGTTATTATATTTTATCGAATATATCGAAAACACTGCATGTTACTAACAACTTGGTTTGTGGTAGTCATGCTGTTTAGAAATAAAAGACGAACTAAAGGCTCATTGTTCACAGTGATTGTAACATGGCTACGTTTATCATGAAGTAACCACCGTAACACCTGTTCTTGATCTATATATGTATCTTAGAGATAATGTTAAATCAGGAATTTTCTGATGAACAAAAATATTCATATTATAATCCAAGGTTTTAGTTAAAGACTGTAAATGGATTGTTGATTAAGATTTGAATACACTAAATGATGGTGTCTTGAAGAATTGGGCCGAAATGTTGCGAAGAACAACTAACCAAACATATGTGTACATAATCGCTTAAATCTTTTTTGCAAATAGCGTAATGAATCTCTTCGGCTCGATCGCACACTTATATTGCGGGCAATCAGGTGAAAGATACTTCGTACTGATTTGAAGTATGACTCAGTTAATGTACATGTGTAGACTGTTTGGTTATATTTCTCACGTGGTTGTTTCATTTGTAGTTCTGTGTTCGTTTTAATCCCCAAAAGTTTGATACATTTGTATGCTTGTATGTATTATCATCATTTTGTATTATTCCTATTGATGTATTTAACTTTATTGCATCAAACTTTCAATTTGTTTTAAATGGTGTTATATATCTTGTTTGTACTTTGATATACATGAACCATTTGTTTGATTAAAGCGTATTTCAACATATTGCAAATGTATGGATCAAGCTATTTCACCTAAAGGAAAATATGTTAAGAGCAAGTAGGTACATATATAAAACTTCAAAATCTGTCTTCAATAAAGAATATGAAATACTTTGCAGATGGAAGTTGCACATTTCCAACCACTCTAACTGACAGCATATGGGTCAGTGCCGAGAAGGGAAACCTCGATATATCTGGAACATCAATCCTTAAATATCCAGTTGACATATCGGGAGTGTCGACTTTTGACTTCAACTGCATAGACCAGTCTGGAACAACGTTTCTTTTCCAGTAAGATAACGTGTATCAAAATCCCAATTCACCAGTGTATATGTTATATTTGTTATTTCTATTATATAATCTCGAACGTTCCATTTCTCTATAGTAACATCGTTGCTTCCCCCACCAACGACATTTTGCGTGTTGTAGATATTTTGTATCTGTTTTCTTGATTCAAATATGTTGATGGTAATGTTTTCAACACATAATTCTTGCATAATGTAAAATGGATAAAACTAATGTCAGTGTCACATGTACAGTAATGTAGAACCACACAATTTGAGCATATTTCTGTCTGCAAAGATGAGTTTTGCTTTAGGTTTTTCATTCATTTTGAGAATTTGACGGAACCATAGAACTAATCAAGGGTCTATATGCCAATCTATACTTTTGTTTATATTTTGTCCCCGTGCTATCGATTTTTAGTAGAAACTGTGCTTTCGTTATCAAGCGATATTCTCAGCTGCTATAACACTAGTATACGTACTAATGACTAATCATTCATTTCATATCGCCATTTATCTTTACCTATATTTAGGGCGGTGGAGTTTCAAAACGTGTTTGGAGTCATTACTCGGTTCTTCCTCTGCTTGGACATTCACGAGATAAACGGGAACGTGCTGAAATATTTCCTGGGAACAGGTACATTGGAATATATTTTGCTGGTTCCTCCTATTTGAATCGTGGTTTACTTATTTACTTGCATTGACATCAAATATAAATGACTTGGAATATTGGCATGAAATATAGATTTTACATCGAAACGTGTCCTATATCAAGTATAATTTATATTAGTAATATTTTTATTAACATTCATAAGTTCTATTAATATCTTTACGAAACAATTGCATATCAATTGATTGGAATTAATTACGACTTCTAAAAGCTAAAAGCATACCTAGTATCACTTCAAGGCGGATGCATATCCTTAACTGGAATTACAAAGGGAAGTAGCACCGTCTCCTTACAGTCACATTCAATAGTTCCAAAGAGAAAGGAATACGTACATCCACACACGAGAATATGCTTATTGATTCAACCTATGCCCTTTAAGCTATGAAAGTTAAAATAATATTTTTCTACATATTTTTTTTTAATCTATTTTCTTAAGCCAGTGGTCACCATGGAAATAAGATGACGTGACACATATCATCCATCAGGTGCTTTTCTTTTCTTCCAGATTACGATGTATTTGTACAGGATTATATCTTTCCATTGGCCCAGGACATAGCCACTATCGCACAGGCATGTAACCGGGCTACACCGTACGAACCGCATACTTACATCACACTTGTCAAAAGTGGTAGGTTTGTGCTGGAATATTTTGGGTAATCGAAATGACTTCTGTTGTCTTTTCATAAGCATCGCAAGATATTCTTAGCTTGAAATTTATCCTGATTGGTAATTATCATGCATATCACAATATATAAGATAAATGTATATCAATCTGTGTACAGGAAACTTGACAGTACTTCAGGACCTTCCTCAAATGATGGTATGATCTTGTCAAAGGTGACATTAGTATAAATAACAATGGTATTTCGATATCAAGTCTATTTTTGAGGCGTGGACATCTAGTGGCGTAACTTTAGGTATTTCAGCCGAAGCGATTTGTAGTAGAGCATGACTCTCAGACATCGTCAGAGCATAAGGAATAAAAGTGATTTCTTCGTCATAATTTGTGTTACTATGTTATGTAATTTGGTCGCACATGTAAAAATGGATTGTAATAAAATAAATGTTTTGTTTTTTAATTTATGAAGATTTCATGAGCCACTGAACCTCTTTTGTTTACTGTAATAGTTTGGTGTTTGGCTCTGTTTTTTCAACAGTTAATCGTTCGATTTTTTTCTGTGTTAATATTGATTTAACATATATATTAAGAATATCAACTATCATTTATAATTTTTTATTTCAATCTATTTTATTTATTTTTAATTACGAAATCATAATGCAATCAATTTTAAGGTTTCTAACATATTGTTTTATTACATACGTCAGTCCCTTGGACAGGGGCATCTCTATCCGAGTTTAAGATTTTGACTGACAAGCAGAAGGATTACATTACTTATTTAGATAGCAGGGACATTTTGTTTTTTGTTTTGCGAAAATGAGTTCATTGTGTAGCAATATCTATCTGCAGGATCAGTTGCTGATGGTTCAGCACCAATTCAATGCCCAGTGGGGGTTTTGGCAGTATTTGACTCCGTAGCGATAACAGGCCAAACTTGTGCTAACAGTGTCTTAGACGTGTGTTCAAACCGCACACAGATGAACTTCACCTTGGATACGCCCTGTGCTACAGAACAAACATTCGCTGGTACGTTTTCCGTCTTAAATAAAAATATTCTAGGTCTCAAACTAACGAAATCACTATCATTTCAATGCAAGTAGGTGTATGTGTCATTTGATAGTTCAGTCAAAGGCGCCTATATTTCGAAAACAAATTTTATACCATCTTACTAAAAATTGAAAGTTGTTTATTTTCTTTTTTATATCATTGGTCCGAACAAGTGAATACATTGATGCTTAATATCTAGAAAGTATCTTACTGTTGCAAAAAAAGAACGTAACTGGAATACAAAGGATGGAGTAATGACTTGTTTAAATTTCAGCTGGCGGAGAGTATTCCTGCTTACATTACGTCACTTCCGGTCAGACAACATACCTTTCTCTTTGGAATAACGATGCATCGCCGGCGTATCAGTTTTCGTGCTTCGTAAGTATCATGATGTTCGGACGGAGTTTACAGTGCTTCAACCTATTATTTCAAAACAACAAATATTTGTGTTATTGACGATAATCTATAATATGGGCTGTATATATCTACTAAGAAACTAACTCCCCGGAAGGCGCAGTTTCAATACGAAAAGAGGTAGAGAAGAAAATGTAAAGTACCTAAAAAGCAAAATGGCAATTTGCATGAATATTTTCAAATATCTGAAAATGTCTTCTGCAATCGGGCATGAAGGTATGATGTCAATATTAAATTCCACCTTCTACCTAAACAAGCTGATGTGATTCGACTGTTATTCAAACTAAAGACGAGTTTGTACATTTTCGGAAGATGTTTGGGAGATCTTAGGTGTAATCAGCATTAAAACTACTTCCATCATATAAGGATATATCAATATGATCTATACCGACATTCCAGGCGTTTCAGAAAGTAGGTGATGTTGTGACAGCAACAGAGACAATCAAGTATTGTACCCCTACAACTGATCATTTGACCCCCGGTACACGAGACAGTGTAGCAGGCAAGACCATTGTCGTACAGAATCCATCTGGTAAGTTTAGATATGATTATCATCTTCCACTTTTTAATGCTGAAATCTATATAGACTTGCTTTCCCCATAGTCCCGTATAAACTTGCACCAAATGGGCTTCAAGAGATATGTATCCCTTTTGGTCTCCATACTGCATCTCGATGTTCTGATTAACGCATAGCGGAGGTCGCCAATTATCAATTATGGGCTTTTGGTGAGCTCAATATGGTGCTATACCGACGTGTTAGAATCAATAGCGGTCAATATTTCATATTCTGCCAGGTTGGTATAACACCGTATTAACCGATTCAAAGGTCCTTGATTTTTAACTAGATATGAAACTTATTTTCAAAAGGGTGGAATAACATTATATTTATCTTTATAACAGGAAATGCAATTTTGCACCGGGGTATTAATTGTGACGTCAAAATAAATATTACTAATAAATGCAATATTGACTGTGTTTTCTAGAATTAGAAATATCAGGTAGATATCATACAATATTGGCCTCCGCGAGATCATGTTTTAGCCAATTACCATTGAGGAAAATCGGACCATAACTAATACTGTGAAACATAAGACACTTAATACTTTGAATCCCAATGTTCTGTTCGCATGTTTTTGGAGTATCTATGTTAAGGTATAGTATGCCCAAATTATGGAAATTTTGCTTGATTCTGGTTTTTATCTTCACCAAATTTCTTATCTATCATTTACCAATCACAATCCCTGATCACAAAAAGGATATAGGTCGATTTGTTTCAATGGCCCACTGGACAACAGACTAGTTTCTAGCTTGTTTCCAGGTTGTTTGTTATCAAGTATTCCGGTATGTTTCCTACGATAGGGTGGTGTTACGTTAAGTTTTACGTATGTGCTATTTGTGTAAAGAGATCATCATACACGTAGAGAATAGCATAATTCGATACGTCATCAGTTTATGTGTAGATGACGTATCGGATGACATTAATTGGGTCATGTGAATACTATAATATCAACTCTCAAAGACACATTTAACTTTGAGCTTTGTACCTCTATACAATGTTTGTTAAAATGTATTAACAATGTTTGTTAACATGTGTTTATAATTTTTGCAAACATTCCTTTACAATGTTTGTTAGCATGTGTTTACAATGGTTAACATTCGTTTACAATGTTTGTTAACATGTGTTTACAATGGTTAACATTCGTTTACAATGTTTGTTAACACGTGTTTACAATGTTTGTTAACATGTGTTTACAATGGTTAACATTCGTTTACAATGTTTGTTAACACGTGTTTACAATGTTTGTTAACATTCGTTTACAATGTTTGTTAACATGTGTTTACAATGGTTAACATTCGTTTATAATGTTTGTTAACATGTGTTTACAATGGTTAACATTCGTTTACAATGTTTGTTAACATGTGTTTACAATGGTTAACATTCGTTTACAATGTTTGTTAACATGTGTTTACAATGGTTAACATGTGTTTACAATGTTTGTTAACATTTGTTTACAATGTTTGTTAACATTCGTTTACAATGTTTGTTAACACGTGTTTACAATGTTTGTTAACATTCGTTTACAATGTTTGTTAACACGTGTTTACAATGTTTGTTAACACGTGTTTACAATGTTTGTTAACACGTGTTTACAATGTTTGTTAACATGTGTTTACAATTTTTGCAAACATTCCTTTACAATGTTTGTTAACATGTGTTTACAATGGTTAACATTCGTTTACAATGTTTGTTAACATGTGTTTACAATGGTTAACATTCGTTTACAATGTTTGTTAACACGTGTTTACAATGGTTTACATTCGTTTACAATGTTTGTTAACACGTGTTTACAATGTTTGTTAACATTCGTTTACAATGGTTTACATTCGTTTACAATGGTTAACATGTGTTTACAATGTTTGTTAACATTCGTTTACAATGTTTGTTAACACGTGTTTACAATAGTTAACATTCGTTTACAATGTTTGTTAACATGTGTTCACAATGGTTAACATTCGTTTACAATGTTTGTTAACACTTGTTTACAATGTTTGTTAACATGTGTTTGCAATGTTTGCTAATATTTGTTTACAATGGTTATTAACATGCGTTTACAATGTTTGTTAAAGTTTGTTTACAATGGTTGTTAACATTTGTCTTACTACATGTGTTACTACTTATATTTGCAGAAATCTGTATTACAGTAGGCGGTAAGTTCATTTGATTTTACTTCTTGTTTTATACATTTCGAATGTATTGAAAATGTAAACAAAATATGTAATGTATTTATTTTTAAAAATATGTGCAAAGGGCAAATATGACATAGTTTTATGATATATTCATGAGATATTTGATAGATTAATTCATATTCATATCTTCAATAACACCAAATGTATAGAGGATATCGAACAGTGTCTTCAGTAATACCACATATATTTCACGAGTGGGGCTAATATTAGCCACACGAGTGTATTATAGAATTAATAAGTTTTGATATTTCACTGGTAAAAATGTAATAAATATAAGTATATACATGTATATATAATATATATAAACATGTATACAGCAATTGGAAGGGAATAAGGATAATAATTTACAGACGTACAGTACAATCATATTTACAAGGTCTATTATGAAACAAGTATCAATAAAACATCAATATTACCATTACCTGAAATTTCCCTATTTGAGTATTTCTGAAGTTAATGATAATAGTTTTCATCACTTCAGGAACGACAGCAACCGGGACCGGTCCAGGGGAAACAACTACATTGAGTCAGAGTGGTCTGTACGCGCTACTATTAATTCCATTGTATATTCTGCTATCGCTACTCCTCCTACTGTTCCTCTGTTGCTGTGGCAAATCTAGCAAGAAGAAAAAGACTTCAGAGAAGACTCGACCCGAGTCTCCAATCATCGTTATTTCAAAACCGGAAACAAGTAATCTGAAGTTCGGCATGCGCAGTGAGCTTTACATGAAGCGAGGGCATTCTGGGTTGTTCCGGCCTAAGAAATCTCTTGTGATACCCAGCCATCCAACTTTCCTGCCTTGTGTGTTGCCTCTCCCGCGAGTAGAGCCAATCTATAAGGACCCTTTTCTTCTTGATGATCCTCCGGCATCATCAACCAGGACGGTGGAGCCCCTTAGGACTCTCAAACCTCCTCCCTCCCCTGGTATTGGGGGACTATACAGCTTCGATGCAATGGAAGATATAATGGGACGATAGATGTATATACTAAAATCAGAATAAATGTTTTTATTGATATATATATATTTAATAGTTCTCAAAGTATAGACAATATGCTCTAGTTGGCTTCTGTGATATTTACACATACACCTCTGTTTTTGCGAGCTATGAAATGCTATTGTTTCCAAGATATCGTGTGATATATCATCATCGAAGTTGATGATAAATTATATCTTCCAGTGACAATTGACTAACAATAAACTCAACATTTGTATAATAACATACGGAGGCTCTGTCTCTGGGAATACGTCCATGTTTTAGTGTTTGTATATCATATTGGATAACTTAAAGGAGAACTGATATCATTGATTGGAAATGGTTTAAACTGTTTCAAAATGCTAAATGATTAAACAGGAAAAACGTAAGTGTAGATTTATTATTATCAAAGTATTGAACTTTAATAAGAGGTAAGCAGTACTCTACTACTCTAAAACATTCACGTTTTTAATCGTGGACATCTGGAAATAGTCTTCACGACCGTGTTGTTATTTTTCCGACGATAAAAGACTTTACAACTAACCTTGCTAACCATTGGAAGGACCTTGAAAAAAATGCAACCTTTGGCGGATTATAACACAACATCCGGAAGAAACACTAACATTTTAATCCAATAATTGAGATATGAAGCCTCTTTATAGCCTGTATCAATTATTTGTTGTATCATTTACAGTAGAAATATCAAAATTGGTGTATTGATGAAATTAGAATAACATAATTTAACTTAAATGAGAATGACTGATGACATTTTGGACGGATTATTTCGTAATCTAATCCAGATTAATATGGAGAAAGACTCCCAGTACTGATAGAATGCCAATATCAGATCAATCATTGAATACAAGGAAATTACCATGTAAGGAACTCTTGTTGTCATGTTTAAGGACCTTGTTTGAGGTAAAACAAATAAAGACTTAATGTATCAATATTATGTTATGTTGTATGCAAATATAACATAGATTCTTTATATGGTTATGAATGTATATGTGTTAAATAAAAAGTATGATTCTATTGATGAATAATTAAAAAATATGTTTTAATTTATAGATTTTGACATAGTTAAAAAAATTCAGTTACGTTACTTTGATACATGACCCATACGAGTTTCTCAAAAACGTCAATATCTTATTTTAATATGCAGATAATCATGCAACAAGACAGCTAGTTCACATCCATCTTTAATCACAGGAGACCATGACGTCATATTCAAGGATTGTACCTATTTTGACTGCGTATACGGTAGTATGACCGACGTTGGCAGCGAAAATTTTCATTTCTTAGCGCGCTAGCGCTCCATAGAATATTAGATTGACCACCTGTCTCTGGAATATTAAAATTATAAATTAAATTAGTTTCAAACTAGGCGGAGATAATCTAGTATTAGATTTAGTGGAGTTATTCTGACAAAAAAAAACTTAGGGGCTGGTGTCCAGTCTACAAAGAATATATTCGTTGCCAATTACGGGCATACTACCGTATACGTAGTTAAAATGAGGTACAGACTGTACAATCATTACATTTACATCTAACAAATACCGAAATACCGTACGAAGAAATTAAAAAGTCGTGACGTTATGCGACGTTGGTTACTACGGCAGCTGTGGTTGCTAAGAAAATATAGTTTCAGTGAATCTACATGTCGAAACCATTATTGTTAACAAAAATTCAATTGTTTAATATCTTTCACGATTTAATTAATTGATATATTCACAATCCACAATTTCCGTCTCGGATAAACTATAGTTGTCAAGCACAGCGTGTATTGACACAGATTTAGAATTGGCGTGGTCGAATTTTCTATAGAAGCTGTACGCAGCAGCCATTTGTTGTTTGCCTACCTGGCGGAGAAGTTTAAAATGCACCAATTTCCGCAATGTTCAGTTTAGTTTTTTGACAAAATACTCACTTCATATAGCTGTTTGTGCACAGATCATTGGGTACCAGGAGAAAACGCTAAATTTGCGTTAATCATTCCTTTCAAAATGGCGCCGTCTAGTTATTATTTCGTACCCTCACAGAGAGACGACGTCATGATTATGTTAACCATTCTCGCGCTTATTAATATGCTGGGCCTTTTTTTTTTTTACTACGTATACGCTATTTTTCCGGAATCAGAGTTTACTAAGCTAAAGAACGAAGAGATTTAAATATACAAATACAGACTTTGGTTGGTGGCAATCCATGATTGGCTTAACGGACCTGCCCTGAACTATATCCTCCTCGGCCTTCGGCCTCGGAGAAGATTGTCCAGGTCAGGTCCGTTAAGCCATGGATTACCCGAAACTAAAGTCTTCATTTACTTCATTATATTATTTATATTAATTTAATGTCAAAACAAACAAAAACTAAGAATGTTCCTTTAAAATACCTCATCACATCACCAGGAGGTCAATATAACGTTTCGCCAGGTTCGTGGAATGTTGTATTAACATCTGCTTAACATACATCTCGGCACAGATATTTCCTATTTTTGAGCAGAAGTCAATATAAGACAAAGCAATATAATGACTCCTTTGTGATGCCATGGGGTGTTTCCAGGGAAATAATAAATGTCATGTGATCTCATTAGGACTATTGAGTGATAGTATTACATACCACTTATATAATAAATATTACATGGGTGTAATAAATTCACATACAACTGAAACATAATAACGTCATAAAAATTGTGGCGTCATAATACAGAATAGGCATATTGGCATATCGTGTAATGTTGAATTTGACATTGCACCCATTTGGTAGTATTGTATGGATGGATGGATGGATGGATGGATGGATTTAATTTTATTAATGAGAAATGTTTGATGATGATGATATTTTTTTTAAGTCTGTGTAATCAATTTATTGGTATATACATGTATATTTGACATAACAGTTCTTTATTCCGATGCAAACTTGATACTCAAGCACTGAACAAAAACCTCTTTATGCCTTAATGATTTGTTAAGAGATTAAACGCACTTTAGTCTCGGAGTGAAGGGCACACCAACCCTATACACAGTGACAGGTGTAAAGGAAAACAACACATAAGATGTTTTTATTGTTTCCTTGTTTTTTTGGATTTTTGGGGTTTTTTTAGGGGGTGGGGGGGTGGGGGGGGGGGGGGTTCGTTTTCAGATTACTGAATAGGGAACAATCAACCAATTGAAAAATAGACTTTTGAAACGTCCCCTGTATATAGAAAGTTGAGCCAGGGATACAATGCTTGGCAGACACTAATTGGCCAGTATATTATGAAGTTACAAAATAGATATGTAGCCTGAAAGGTAACTATCCATAAGAAATGTTGATGTAGTTTTTGTAAGTCCGATTGAATTTTTGTTTAAACGTTCAGGTCATAATAATGGCCAGGTAAAATTTTCAGATTTTAGAGAATTTTTACTGCGTAATTCACCCATTTTCAAAATGGCTTACCTGGGGAAAGTTTGAGCTGAATGAAAGATTTTTTTATTAATTGTTATATGATACCCCAAACCTTTATTATAAACAATAATTGCCATATTGAATTCAAGACGTTTGTACTCCAAAACGTTAACACTAAAATCTATGGAAGAACAATTGGTTGGTTGATCACTATATACTCTGCACTATTTAAATCGCAAACTTTGAACAGAATGGGACTTAATTATGAACTTACAACACAATTTTTTATCAAACATAAATTTGAATTAAAAACTTTCCCTGCAAAAAATGATATTGTCCTTCCACCGTTAGACACAATGCAAGAGTCTAACCAATGTTTACGGGGAGTGAAAACTTATATTTCAGTGTTTAAGCAAGTTTAGTCACAAAAGATTCATTTCATTGTATACTTTTCACAATTTTAAAATGAGATATTTTAACAGAGAAAGAAAAATGTAAAATCCATTCAGAGTAGATTTCATGTAAAGATTACTCATTTTAATTTTGACGGATGTCATTCTGCAAACTTCATATAATTTTTATCAAACACAGGTGGGGATTTTCTTCAGATATCTTGACATTTTTATTAAATCATTTGCATCTCAGAATACGAAATATGCTTGCAATTTTTATTTTTCTTCAAAATTTAGAATTGATCGCGACTTTACGTGATAACATGATTTAAAGTAAAAAGGTCAGATTGGCTATCTGCCAATATCCCTGAAATCATCATTAAACTATAAGGTATTTGTTATCGCTATTTCTTGAGAAGTACTGGAAAGATTTTTCTCAACCTTTGTGTGTGGATTCCTCTCGATCGTGCCAGTTTAAGTTTTAGTTTGGTCACCAGAAAACAAAATGGCCGCCAATCGATACCAATTAGTACTGAAAGGATATTTCTCAACCTTCACATGTAGGTTCCTCTTTGTCCCCAGTTGTATCCATTTTATTTTAAGCCTCATCGGGGAAACAATATGGCCCTCTGGCGGCCATCTTTGATTTTGACAATTGAAATTTTCTATCGCTATTTCTTGAAAAGAACTAGGACAATGTTATCCCAAACTTCACAGATACGTTCCCTTTGGTCCCTAACTGTACCCATTCAATATTGAGCCTGATTGGGGAAATAAAATGGCCAGCTGGTAGCCATCTTGGATTCTGACACTTGAAGTTTGTTATCTCTATTTCTTGAAAATCTTTCCCACTTGGTCAGAGGCCAAGGTCATATTTTGTATAGTTTATGTCTTGAGATTATAAAGTTAAGTTTTCACTGATTAACATTTTTTAAGACATAATGATGCAAAGTTGAAATTAAAGAAGAAGTCGTCTTTTCAAAGATCACGGTCACTGGGTCAAAGTTAAACGATATTTGGTTCCAAAGGTCAAGAACAAAGTGGCTTACTGACTTCGACCCTGTTCTTAGTGGGACGGTGTTTAAGGTATATAAATAACAAATAAAATCTAACAAAGGTTTTATACCGGTGATTTCCATTTCACAAAAGGATCTCCTTAGATATCTCTTAGATTTCAAGTGTAGGTTCCCCTATCCCAAAGTTCATGTAATTCTCCCTTGGTCTCTTGTTGTGCCCACTCAATTTTTAGTCTGATCCAAAATGAAAAATGGCCGACAGATGTAGTTGACGTTCTTTTCTAATATCTCATCTAAATTTCATAAGGATGTTCTACTAGCTTGTCAGACCGTTAAAGTAGAGAAGGGGTCATAGATAGAACAAATAAACATCATTTAATAGGTTTTTTTTATCATTTCTTTATTTATTTACTTTTTGGAGGTATTTATGGGCTGGGAAGTGTGTGTGTGTGTGTGTGTGTGTGTGTTTTCGAGTTGTAACTCCTCGCAACAAATATTTCGTACAACAAGCACTTGCTATATGATGTTTCCCGTCTCTGATAATGTCATACACACATACATATGTAAGACAAAGGGGCAATGTCCACATTAGCAAACTATTACACGACCTTTTACGCGGATAATGACCTCCCTATGAACACATGGCTGTTTGAAGTCAACGTCGCTTAACTCAATATACATCGAATGCTATCCGATACATCACGTGCTAATGTCAATAACCTTTAGCGGAAACAAAGGAGACAAGCATATTCATATACATGTAAGTAGTTCGTGTAGTTCCAGTTAAAGCTAGTTTGACAGGATTTATGTTTAATGTGAAACTAATGTAAAAAAAAATATCCTTAATTCAATTAGGGTTTAAACAATGTAATAAGTATCCGTTTGCGGTGACCTCGTGATTTACGCTGTGATATTTGTCAATGTGTGTTGACCCCGTGTGTTATCCGTCCATGACATACATTCATGTATGTGTTGACGCCGTGATATTTATCCATGTGTGTTGACGTTGTGATATTTGTCCATGTGTGTTGACGCTGTGATATCTGTCCATGTGTGTTGACGCTGTGATATTTGTCCATGTGTGTTGACGCTGTGATATCTGTCCATGTGTGATGACGCTGTGATATTTGTCCATGTGTAGATGCTGTGATTTTGTCCATGTTTGTTGACGCCGTGATATCTGTCCATGTTTGCTGAGACAGAGATAATTGTCCATGACTTATGTGTTGACGGTGTAATATTTGTCCATGACTTATGTTTTGACAGTGTCATATTTGTCCATGTGTGTTGGCGCTGTGAAATTTGTCCATGTGTGTTGGCGCTGTGATATTTGTCCACGTGTGTTGACGCTGTGATATTTGTCCATGTGTGTTGACGCTGTGATGACTGTCCATGTGTGTTGACGTTGTTATATTTGTCCTTGTGTGTTGACGTCGATATATTTGTCCATGTGTGTTGACGCTGTGATGTATGTCCATGTGTGTTGACTCTGTGATATTTGTCCATGTGTGTTGAGGCAGAGATAATTTCCCATGACGTATGTGTTGACGGTGTAATATTTGTCCATGACTTGTGTGTTGGCGCTGTGATATATGTCCATGTGTGTTGACGCTGTGATATTTGTCCATGTGTGTTGACGCTGTGATATCTGTCCATGTGTGTTGACGCCGTGATATTTGTCCATGTGTGTTGACGCTGTGATATTTGTCCTTATGTGTTGACACTGTGATATTTGTCCATGTTTGTTGCGATTTCTTTCGTCCGTGTATATTGACGCTGTGGATGTGTGTCATACTATGATACTTGTGTATACCTGATACTATCGGCTAGACTCTGTGATATCTGTTATAACTTACCGTGTGTACTGGGGTATTGTTTGTACATTTTTGTCTTTGAGTATATATTGACAATATACTAGATGTAATAATCTTTACTCTCACCAATTTTGTTTAACAAATTTTCTACGATTTTAAAGCATCGGACCAACGAAATAAAACACTTAATCATAAACAGTATAAAGGGATTCAAGTACTTAATCACAGTTAACTTGAAACCTAACAGAATACAATGTATACATTGTTTTGTGCAAGTCTTGTGCATTCCGTATTATTTCCCTACATGAATTCCGATACAACCTCAGAACCCGGATGCAGCGTCATTTTCGCATGACAGCCGAACACAAGTAAAAAACAAAACACACTCTTTTCTTTCCTTTTCAATAAAGAAATGTGATATATTTCTAAAAAGTGAGCCTTTCGTGACATTTAAATGACCGGGCAGTTATTTGGGAGTGTTCTTCCTGGTTTTCAATCTGCAGGCTCATTACACATAAAAATCCCCCTTTTTTCCACTGAACACTATTTAAACCAATTCTGTTCAAATCACAATCATTTTCTACAATGGAACCGATGTACGTGTATTTCGCAAAGATTTTGCTACTGGGTAGCCTTTCACAACTTATCGGTTAGTATGATATCATGGGCGTTAGCTTAAGTCTAAATATTAACATCATAACATGTCTTAATTATAATTGTGTTTAATATTTGATATTAAATCATGATATATATGAGAGAAATCCATTTCGAAATCCTGATGTTGACATATATATATTTATTACATTTTTACCAGTGAAACATCAAAAAATATTCATTCTATAAAAGTGATATTTTTCACTAGTGACAAATATCATATTTTTCACTAGTGAAAAATATCACTTTTGCTGATTTGACCAATCAAATCAATGATTAGAAAATACCAAAATAATTGACCAATCAGAAAGCCCGACATATATGTCAGCACCTGGACAGGGGATACTACTTTTTTTGTTTACAAATTATCGCTGTAGTCCTAGTTAGCATACGGGGTAGGGTTTTCGTTGATAAAAAATGTAATAAACAGAATATCTAACAGTGTCTTCATTAATACCAAATATATTTCACTCGTGTGGCTAATATTTTGATATTTTTCACTCGTGCTGCGCACTCGTGAAAAATATCAAAATATTAGCCCCACTCGTGAAATATATTTGGTATTACTGAAGACACTGTTAGATATCCTCTATATCTTCTGTAAAACCATGAGATATGCCTTGGATATGGTGAACGATGATATGATAAAGCTATATATTCTTAACGAATTTACACTATTATTTTTTTTTTTTTTTTTTTTTCTAAATATCATTTTCTGAATACCGTTATTGATATAGACTGTTGGACATATAACAATTATCGAACGCGAATTGTCATTTCTTGCATTTGTACGTTTAAAGGTACTACATCTCCGATAAAATGTAATTATGAGTGAATTATCTCTATCAGAAGACAGTTAATTTCATGACAAGCAATGCGTATGTTCTCGTCGATTCATCTTTTTTTTATGATGGCCCAGTTTATAATGCTATTCATAAAATCATTTTAAGCATGTACGTATGTAAATAAATGTCCAATACCAGGTTTTACACCATATCGTTATCACAATCGCCGTCCAAACACTATGCCAATGACAATGACAATGACAATTTGTGTATTCTTGTAAACTGTACAGTGTAGAGAACAAAATACAGACAAATGGATAACAGCGAAACATGGTAAAACAGGATGAACATCAGTATTTTGAACTAATTGTTATAATTATATAAATAATAAATTTTACCAATGAAATAAGTTCATTTTTAGTTACGTAATTGTTCGTCTTTCATAATAATATCTAGACATATAATTCCGTCTACTATTGGGTATAAGTTGCCGATCACAGTTAAATAAATAATGAAATTGGTCGCCTATTTCTCTCAAATTACATAAAGTGCATATTCTATGTTCCCGTGGTATATTAGACCATATACCACTTTCAAATGGTATTTTTGTGTTACCTACTATAAATTTACAGTACGCTTTGGCTAATTTGGGGGGGGAGTTCTAGTAAATAATTCTCTAAACAAAGTTAAGTCTTGTAAATTCTATTAATGATTCCTTTTGTGGAAATAAAAACTTCATTTTTCCAGTTTGCTAGAACAAAATGCCTTAAGTTTATAAAATATTATACTCTTCAGCCAATTTATACTTAAACTCTCTTGACTGTTAAATATATCTAATAATCTACATTCTTCAAACATATTTTTCACATATCTCAACCAAGACGTGTTATAATATGACCTAATCGTTAATAGTTTGTTGATCAACTTATTCTGATTATTTTTTGTCAATTTAGCCCAAAATCCAATCATTTTGACTTTAACATTAATATCAAGTGGGAACCGTCCAAGTTCTCCATATATCATAAAATTGGGCGTGGACGTTTTAACATTAAGAATATGTTTACAAAATTTTAGGTGCAAACGTTCAATAAGTTTATGGTTACAGAAACCCCAAACTTCACATCCATATAAAACAATAGGTTTGATAGCTTTATCAAATATATCGAGTTGGCAATCTATAGACAAATTATGATCTTTGCATTTAGCAATAGCACCATACATTGATTTAACCCCCTTTTTATATAGCTGTTTGATATTAAATTGTGTTAAACCAGTTTGGGTAAAATAAACCCCAAGATACTTAAATTCTTGGTTTATTTCTATAAGATTATTTTCACCGCATGTAAAATTCAAGTCGCTAGGAATTATTTTCTTTCCAAAAATCATTACTTTGGTTTTGCTGGTATTTACTTTAAGATGCCAAAGTTTAGAAAATTTCAAAAATGTATTTAGCT
Source organism: Pecten maximus (assembly GCF_902652985.1). Lineage (NCBI taxonomy): Eukaryota > Metazoa > Mollusca > Bivalvia > Pectinida > Pectinidae > Pecten > Pecten maximus. Next base: position 35,707,198 of record NC_047020.1, read on the forward strand.
GCTTTTGCAAATCATCAGCATTTTCTGATTGTAAAATAGTGTCATCAGCATATAACATTACATACAATTTCAAATATATATTTAATTCTTGTTCTAATTTGTCACTTATATAAGACAAACCTTTACAATCATGTGACTTAATAAAATCTTCTAAATCGTTAAGAAATAATGAAAATAAAAACGGAGATAGGTTATCGCCTTGTCGGGCACCGGAAGTACACAAAAATACATTTGAGAATACACCATCTTTACTTACTTTGGCCTTGATACCATTGTACATATTTTTAATAATCCGAAAACATTCGCCATCTTCATTATTAGGTTATTCACATGAGTTAACTCTAAGTTTAATTAAATGTATATTGATTGACGGGATTTTTAAAAACATTACTGTAAACGTTGACATTTACGCGAGGGGGTAATTTACGCTAATTACGCTGACTCCTTTTGTTCGCGAAAATTTCAACCACGCGTATTGTTTTATATCAATTTCCGTAATCTTGAACTACAGGCGAAAGTGGATCGATCGCGAAAATTACCCCCACGCGTATATTTTACATATTGAAACTCGAAATTAACCCCTCGCGAAAATAATCACGTTTACAGTATTACTTTACATTATCTACATAAGTAATGTATAGTTTGTGTTGTCATGTTTTAAATAAAAATCGATACTAATATATCATTTTGTTCTTTATAAGCTCCGGAATGCCACTTTCCGGACAAGTTGAGGGGCGAGTGGGTTAGCAGTGACCGCGGTGACTGGAATTTTATTAACGACACATTTGTGGAAGGAATCGAGATTGACATTCCCAATATAGGAACTTCGGGTTTTTTTCTGTATAGACCAGATTGGATCAACTTATCTTCTTCAGTATAGTATCCTCATTTGCCTTACAGAAATGATTTTGATTTGTACAGATTTAAGATTTTCGCTCAATTTTTGCTCCCCGTAAATTATTTTTTCTTTTTTTATTCATTTATTTATTCATTTGTTTATTTATTTGTATTTCTCATTATTGTCTGAGTTTGTATTAATACCAAATTTGTAAAATAACTCGATGTATCAGTAATAAAACAGAAATACTTTTCTCTGATTATTTCACCCTGTCGTTCTTGATAGGCAAACTGTTTGGTCCCACTGGTCCGCACATGGTCCATTGGAAGATCAACCAACCGAACCCACTGTTTGGTCCCACTGGTCCGCACATGGTCCATTGGAAGATCAACCAACCGAACCCAATTCTCACGATTTTATCCTATGCGTATTTCGTATCGGCCTCATTCTAATGTACACAATCATGTATGCTAACGCCGTTCGCCTTTCTTTGAAAAAAAAATTCTCATGAATAGAGGAAGTTAAGTTAAGTTTGATATGAAGAATAGTAGTGTTAAAAGCAGAGAGTAGTGTGATTTGCCTGTACAGGGTAGTGTGATTTACCTGTACAGGGTAGTGTGATTTACCTGTACAGGGTAGTGTGATTTACCTGTACATGGTAGTGTGATTTACCTGTACATGGTAGTGTGATTTACCTGTACAGGGTAGTGTGATTTACCTGTACATGGTAGTGTGATTTACCTGTACAGGGTAGTGTGATTTACCTGTACAGGGTAGTGTGATTTACCTGTACAGGGTAGTGTGATTTACCTGTACAGGGTAGTGTGATTTACCTGTACAGGGTAGTGTTATTTACCTGTACAGGGTAGTATGATTTACCTGTACAATGTGGTATGATTTACCTATGCAGGGAAATTTGATTTACCTGTACAGAGTAGTAGAGTTTACCTGTACAATATGGTATGATTTACCTGTACAGGGTGGTATGATTTACTTGTACAGGGTAGTGTGATTTACCTGTACAGGGTAGTGTGATTTACCTGTACAGGGTAGTGTGATTTACCTGTACAGGGTAGTGTGATTTACCTGTACAGGGTAGTGTGATTTACCTGTACAGGGTAGTGTGATTTACCTGTACAGGGTAGTGTGATTTACCTGTACAGGGTAGTGTGATTAACCTGTACAGGGTAGTGTGATTTACCTGTACATGGTAGTGTGATTTACCTGTACAGGGTAGTGTGATTTACCTGTACAGGGTAGTGTGATTTACCTGTACAGGGTAGTGTGATTTACCTGTACATGGTAGTGTGATTTACCTGTACAGGGTAGTGTGATTTACCTGTACAGGGTAGTATGATTTACCTGTACAATGTGGTATGATTTACCTGTGCAGGAAATTTGATTTACCTGTACAGAGTAGTAGAGTTTACCTGTACAATATGGTATGATTTACCTGTACAGGGTGGTATGATTTACTTGTACAGGGTACATGTAGTATGATTTACCTGTACAGGATGTATGATTTACATGTACATGGTGGTATGATTTACGTGTACAGGGTGGCATGATATATCTGTACAGGGTGGTATAACTTACCTGTACATGGTGGTATGGTTTACCTGTACAGGGTAGTATTATTTACCTGTACAGGGTGGTATGATTTACTTGTACAGGGTGGAATGATTTACTTGTACATCATGGTATGATTTAACTGTACAGGGTAGTATGATTTACCTGTACAGGGTAGTATTATTTACCTGTACATGGTGGTATGGTTTACCTGTACATGGTGGTATGATTTACCTGTACAGGATAGTATGATTTACCTGTACAGGGTAGTATTATTTACCTGTACAGGGTAGTATTAATTACCTGTACAGGGTGGTATGATTTACTTGTACAGGACAGTATGATTTACCTGTACAGGGTAGTATGATTTACCTGTACAGGGTAGTATGATTTACCTGTACAGGGTAGTACGATTTACCTGTACATGATAGTATGATTTACCTTTACAGGGTAGTATGATTTACCTTTACAGGGTAGTATGATTTACCTTTACATGGTAGTATGATTTACCTGTACAGGGTAGTATGATTTACCTGTTCAGGGTGGTATGATTTACCTGTACAGGGTAGTATGATTTACCTGTACAGGACAGTATGATTTACCTGTACAGGATAGTATGATTTACCTTTACAGGGTAGTATGATTTACCTTTACAGGGTAGTATTATTTACCTGTACATGGTGGTATGGTTTACCTGTACATGGTGGTATGATTTACTTGTACAGGGTAGTATGATTTACCTGTACAGGGTAGTATTATTTACCTGTACAGGGTAGTATGATTTACCTGTACAGGGTAGTATTATTTACCTGTACAGGGTAGTATTATTTACCTGTACATGGTAGTATCAATTACCTGTACAGGGTGGTATGATTTACTTGTACAGGACAGTATGATTTACCTGTACAGGGTAGTATGATTTTCCTTTACAGGGTATATTTTACCTTTACAGGGTAGTATGATTTACTTGTTCACAAATATGATTTACCTTTACAGGGTAGTATGATTTACCTTTACGGGGTATAATTTACCTTTACAGGGTATATTTTTCCTTTACGGGGTATATTTTACCTGTACAGGGTAGTATGATTTACCTGTACAGGGTAGTATCATTTACCTGTACAGGGTAGTATGATTTACCTTTACAGGGTAGTATGATTTACTTGTTCACAAGTACGATTTACCTGTACAGAAATCTCTATTATGAATCACATGTTAGTATACGTTTACAAGACAAAGTATATGTAGTTTATTTTTCCTGCGCAGCGTAGTAGATTTTATTTATGATTTCATGATATTCATGGTCGTAACAAAAATTTCACCGTTCGATTTGAAGTTGAAAAGTTTGATATATTTTAAATGCCTCGGAGTCGTGTTGTCTCTCAATCAACTCCTAATTTGATGACATGCTGTTCCTTGAGTCATCCTTAACTTACAAACGTGTTTCGACCAAAAGGCAGAAAAAATTTGCAACTCTGAAACAGCTTGTCTCGTTCTCTATGTACTTGTCAAATTACTTTTCCTTTTTCAAAAATTTCCTTTGTCCATATCTTACCATCATTTCATTGATTTTATGTGCATTTGTAAGCCTTGTGACGTCATAAACGCTCGTCCAGCATAACGTTTTGAATGTGAAATATTTCTCTTTATGCATTGTACCGTGCATACTTACCAAATTGTGGAATAAACAGGGAAAATGTGGAACTTTACAGAAATACTGTATGTAAATGCTTCGCAAACGTTTTTAAATCATTTTTTTTATTTCGGAATTGCAATTATCCCATCTTTTGGCGGTAGATATTAATATGCTAAAACTACCCATAGTAAGACAATTCATCGCAGAAGAAAAACGAAACAATAAAATTCGAAAATGTCTTTTTATCGAACGTACAGTGGAAATAAGTGTTTTGAACTACATGCATGTAGGGTTATATCATGTTTATGCAGTCGTAAATTACCATTTAACTGGTAATGGATACAGTTTTTTATTCATATCTTTGGTACAATTCAGCCCAGTTGATCCATTACGTTATATATTATATGCAGTATCATAGATTTTACACGCGATATGGTATGTGATTTAAAAACAAATAATTCTAAAAATAGCTACGTTTGGTTTTTTTGTTTAAGGGCGACGGCATTTATAAACATTTTCGGAAAAATTACACGTTTCTTCGCATGTTGGTCTTTCCTGGACATCTCCGACGATATTTTCAAATATTATTCTGAAACAGGTAAGGCTTGTCGTTGAAAATCCATAAACTAGTTTAGGGAAACTATATTTCTTTTTCCAACTTGAGAATTGCATATTGGTGATAGGTTTTACAATAGATAAATAAAAACACATTTAACCACTTTAAATTTTGTTAAACCATCGTGATATCAACAATTACTGAAATCACATATAGTCGACATGGAGTTTACTTAAATACATTTGTAATTGAGATATTATTATGCATCTAATTGTCTCAAACATTATTAACTAAATTAATGATCGTCTAGACTATTTGTTACATTGTTAGATATACTTGTATGATAAACATCAGTCGATATTCAATAATGACTATCATTTTAATCAGCTGGTACGTAAAACAGCCAATTAAATTTGTGATTCTTTTAATGTCCATGTTGATACTGCCTCGCTCTTGAGCTTTTGTTGGGCGTCTGACTCCTGAAACTAGCCTTGATAATGCTTTCCCTTCCCCCCAAACTATCTATCGATTGAGTATTGATCGTCGATATTTAGTAACAGAAGAAAGGTCATGAATGAACTGAACCAGTAATAATTATGCAGAAAATTTAAATTTTTGAACCGTTGCCAAGACATTGAGTATCAGAAAAATTATTTCTGGCTTAGAATAATCTCCCCTTTTTATGCACATTTTACAACTGAAAATTGTGCTTATTTTTCATTTGAAGATCTTATTTTAGTTATCTATAATCAACTGTCGAAATATGTCTTATTTTGATTTCCAATATTCCAAATTGGATGAGTTATAGATATATAAAATTAATAAAATAACACAGATTAATTAAAAGGATAATGGCATTTGTTAACTTTTATTAATTTATCTTTTGGATTTTATCGAGATGGTAAACTTTACCAAAAAATAGAAAAGTGTGACAAACAAGGTAAGGTTAAATCATTTGCATTTTAGATATAAGCAATTAATCTGCATTCACTTTTGCAGGCTATGACAGGTTTGGGGGTGATTACTTATTCAGCAGAATTGATGAAATATCAACAATGAACGATGCCTGCAACAGAGGCTACACTTCGACAGAAATTCCTTTATTCAATATTCTAGTGAGGAAATGTAAGTTATCATGACTTCAAACTTCTGTTATAGCGTGCCTTAAACACAATACTCGAATACGCTTGGACTAATGATGATGATTGTTGATCTGAAGTCATAAGTGATTGACACTTGTCGATATGTCTAGTGGTTTTATGGTTAACACCCTAACTTTCATTTGAAAATGTGACTGAACTCAGATTTGACCTAGATTTATTGGTGGGTGTCGTAGTGACCTAGATTTATATGGTTGGTGTCGTTGTGACCTAGATTTGTATAATGGGTGTCGTTATGACCTAGATTTGTATAACGCGTGTCGTAGTAACCTAGATTTGTATGACGGGTTTCGTACTGACCTAGATTTGTATGACAGGTGTGGATGTGACCTAGATTTGTATGACGGGTCTCGTAGTGACCTAAATTTGTATAACGTGTGTCGTAGTGACTCAGAATTATTTGGCGGTTGTCGAAGTGACCTAGATTTGTGTGACAGGTGTCGTAATGACCTAGATTTATGTTCCGGGAGTCGTTGAGACCTCGATTTGTATGACGAGAGTCGTAGTGACCTAGATTTGTATGATGCGGGTCGTAGTGACATGGATTTGTGAGACGGGACACGTTGTGACCTAAATTTGTATGACGGGTGTCATAGTGACCTAGACTTGTATGACGGGTACCCTTACGGGACACCTGGTCTTATTCTCCTTAGTATTTATGATCTTCATATAAATAATTTGTTTTTGTTCCTGTTCCTTTGATCGACTCTGGGTTAACATTTTCTTTCGTTATTATGACGATATTATCTGTTGTGTTTAGTGATTTTTCCTTTTTAACTGTAAGTTGGATACGCCTGGTATAAATGCGATTTGATAAACAATCCTGAAGGAATATGATTATAATGCTTGTTTGGTATTTAATGAAATAGGGCAAGAGTAATTCTGTTATATATTTCCCAGTGGAACAATGGCTTATCTACTATATCTAAGCGTTTACATACTGTAACGTATATTTAGCCAATGCATTAATTCTTGGAAATAGTAATTTAATGTTTGACTATGATTTTATACATTCTATATACCATTAACACTTACATTTTCCCTGAAAAATTAGCGAAAATTCTCAAATTAGCTTCCCTATGAGTTCGACTCTGACGGCCCGTTGCTCATTACCAAGAGAATTGCATAGCGTCAGACATTGGCATCACATATTCGATTGTACCGTTTATTATACATATATATATGTAAGTATGTCGTACGGTATTCATGGCTATATTAATTGCACAGAAAGCGCCATTACCCTTTCAGCAGACTTCAAATACTCACCGCTATCACTTAATATATGAAAATATCTTACTTTTAATAAATTTTAAGAGAAAATGTTTATATTTGCAACAGCAAATCTTGAAAATGATCAAACGGCTACTACCTGTCCTATAGAACTTCGTGACGTATTCAATGACGTCACGTTCACGCGAGCAGGCATTGTTTGTGGCAACAATACCATGGATGGGTATACCAATGACCGCAAACTAATATTTGCATCCTCGATGGAAAATAGCGACTGTTCGCCGCTTGTGTGTAAGTACAATTAAGCATTGAACGGCTTTCAGTTGGCATTCATATTGACTATGCATGCCAACTGAAAGCCGTCCAATGCTTATATTTACCATCTGCGATTTTTTATTTGTCGTGCGATTTTTTTTGATTTTTTTTTTTGAAATTTTCAAATTCAAATTTTGGTTGGCAGTTCATAGGCTGGTGAACTCGCAACTGAATTGGTAGGGTTATATAGTGGCAGTGCCATACAATGGTAAATATTGTGTCATGGAATAACATTAATTAACGATAATATCACAATCCGAAAATATAACAAAGGGAAGCATGAAAATATAAATATCGCAATCATTTGCAAATTTTCCAAGAGGCCAAGAGGCTATTGTTTTGTGGTAAGATTACAGTTTTATTTACACTTATATTGTTCATAGACGTTGTACATTAAATCCCACTTTTATCAGATAAAAAAAAGACCACTTTTTTAACAAAGAACGATGGATTGTAGACACTTCACTTGAATCACTAGCATGTCGCTTCTTTTTATTTGTTTCTATTATACAGGGTCTGGGGAGTATTCTTGTATACATCACGTCGAGTCTGAAGAAAGGAATCATTTGTTTGTATGGAATAACGGTTTCGAACACTGGGAGCAATTTTAAATGCATTGTAAGTGGCTTGGTTTGTCTCCCAGGCTTTGATATCATTTGGAAACTTTGATTAGGAGTCAAAGACGGCACTGCCACAACAAACGTTTTTGCGAGGTTTAATTGTGTTCGATGATTTCGATAGTTCTCTTATTCAAAGAACTTTTATGAGGTTTATTCATCGGGTGTTATTAATCAACGATTAATTCTACATGTACTTTATTTTTAAGCTCAAGGAATTTGAATGTACATGTGTTTGACTGATTTTACAGTAATACCGTTATACATCCAGAGTCAACTGTCAGTTTGAAGGCACAACATTTTGTATGCATCACACATTTTTTCTTTTGATATTCATTTCTTATTAAGCCTATGTTTACGTTTACAGAAACCAACCAAACTCATTTTTGATAAATATCTTTTAGATATATGATAATAAACTATTTTTCGTAGGCATACCGAAAACAAAGGAGTATTGTCCTTGCAACTGTGACGCCAATGTTCTGCAGTGCAAATTTAACAGAAGATGATCCAAATTACTTCCGGAGAACTATAAATGGTTCAATTGAAATACTTTTCGCGGGAGCTGCAAATGCAGGTAAGACGTTCACTGCAGTCGTAATAATTGACAAAAAGTTTTTTACATTTTCTAAGAGGATTAAATTAAATTAAAACCGGTTGTCATTAGTTTACCGTCAAAGTGCAATTGAAAATAAACGTAGATGCCCTTTTTCATGAAATATCATGTTAATTGACCATTTGTTTTCAAGACCGGTTTCTAGGACAAAATCGTTTAATTTCAAAATATCTTATTATTCAATAATACATTTATATATAGAGTGCTTATACACGTTGATCTGTAAAGTATGACTATCTATAGATTGACTGGACAATATGCTAGACCTATACTAATCCTTTCTAAATTAAAATTGGACAAACTCATGATTCATTACGAATAATCATTCTTTAGTTAAGATGCAATATCTGTAGATAGTACAAATAAAGGAACATAGTTTCAGTATCATACGCCTATGGCGGGGAGTATTCAATTATTAATGTTTAAACAATATGATTAAACAATATCATGCATTGATTATTAAACATGATACACGAAAACATGCAGGTCCATCTGTTGTTGTGTCGTTGATGTGTCTTGTCATGTGATATTGTAATATTGTATGATGTGTGGTGATAATGCTGTCATATACTGACATACTTCAATGTCATTTGATACATCTATGTCATGTACTGCCATGCTGTTATGTCATGTTATGTGTAAATGATGCCATGTCCTGTCATACTCCAATGTCATGTGCGCTAGTGATGTTATACCATGTAATGTCATGTATTCTCGAGATGTCATATCATATCATAATGTAATGTCATGCATGACAGTGATACCATACCATGTCATAGTATAATGTCATGTATTATCGTGATGTCACATCATGTCATACTATAATGTCATGTATTCCAGTGATGTCATATCATATACTGTAATGTCATGTAATCCAGTGATGTCATATCCTATACTATTATGTCATGTATTCCAGTGATGTCTTATCCATACTATTATGTCATGTATTCAAGTGATGTCATATCCTATACTATTATGTCATGTATTCCAGTGATGTCATATCCTATACTATTATGTCATGTATGCTCGTGATGTCATTTCCTATACTATTATGTCATGTATGCTCGTGATGTCATTTCCTATACTATTATGTCATGTATGCTCGTGATGTCATTTCCTATACTATTATGTCATGTATGCTCGTGATGTCATTTCCTGTACTGTAATGTCATTTGTGTCAGCGATGTCATATCCTGTCATACTATAATGTCATGTATGCTCGTGATGTCATTTCCTGTATTGTAATGTCATTTGTGTCAGCGATGTCATATCCTGTCATACTATAATGTCATGTGGTGTGGAAGTAGTTTGGTGTGCCTTAATGTTGAATTGATTTAATGGAACGTAGACTTAAATGGTAAATATGTGCAGTGGTTTAACATATGTACATATCCCTTACAACACCAATATAATGAACTATATCTATGCTGTAGTAATGATTTTGATTATCATAAGATCATATTTCATATTTGTTACATTATTTATAATTATCTATAATCATTTACTATTTTGTTTTTCTAAAGAATTTAAAATGAATTTCATGTTTTACTTCTAAACAATAATTCTGCAATATTTCCCGTGTTTCTTAATTGGTGTTCAAATGAAATTATTTTACACCAATATCCTTAACACAAGATATATACCTAATATACGGACGATAGAGGTAAGTAAAACGGTAAGTAACATCAACGTTATCATTGTCGTCCTCACAACCACCTTCTAATGAACTTTTTACGCCAATATACCTTAACACAAGATAATATTATATACATATTATGTGGACGATAGAGGTAAGTAAAACGGTAAGTAACATCAACGTTATCATTGTCGTCATCACAACCACCTTCTAATGAACTTGTTACACCAATATTCCTTAACACAAGATAATATTATATACATATTATGTGGACGATAGAGGTAAGTAAAACGGTAAGTAACATCAACGTTATCATTGTCGTCCTCACAACCACCTTCTAATGAACTTGTTACACCAATATACCTTAACACGAGATATTATTATATACATATTATGTGGACGATAGAGGTAAGTAAAACGGTAAGTAACATCAACGTTATCCTTGTCGTCCTCACAACCACCTTCCTCTAATGAACTTTTTACACCAATATACCTTAACACAAGATATTATATACATATTAGGTGGACGATAGAGGTAAGTAAAACGGTAAGTAACATCAACGTTATCATTGTCGTCATCACAACCACCTTCTAATGAACTTTTTACACCAATATACCTTAACACAAGATATTATATACATATTAGGTGGACGATAGAGGTAAGTAAAACGGTAAGTAACATCAACGTTATCATTGTCGTCATCACAACCACCTTCTAATGAACTTTTTACACCAATATACCTTAACACAAGATATTATATACATATTATGTGGACGATAGAGGTAAGTAAAACGGTAAGTAACATCGATCATAGTCATCGTCTTCGTCCTCACATCCACCTCGATCACCGCCGTCGCTGTCATCTTTGTCATCGTCTTGTGCTACTCTAATTAAAAAGAGCAATTATTTAATTAATCAAAGCATATATGCCGTATATCAATACAATGAAAGAATTATTGTAATTATGCGCAGTGTGACAAGTTTAATATCACATTTCTTTTGATAATTGTTTTAAAAAATCAATAAAAGTTTGATTCTTATTTCTAGCGTACCTACACAAAATTTGATATCTACGTCATCAAAATTGTTTTTTATGTTTTGTACGACAATATACTTTTAAACTTTTTTTTTTTTTTTGCAAATACGCTTCATCAAATTACAACAAGACTTCAGTATGTCCCACTCAGTCCACAGTTAAACAATGCCGTGTTCCGTGTACGTGTGTAAGTGTTTGACAACAATTACCCATTGTTCCGTCTGGCTGTTTAACCTATGGTAGCCTTTCAATCCTGAACGCATTATAAATCCGATTGAATGGCACACACATTTAAATTATACACCTTTCGGGTGTGTTACAGGAAAACATTACTCATATGGCGTCAAATAAGTAGCCATTATACTACAATGCACCTAGCTTTCAAACTTAAAAAAATAAACCTCGTGATTTCATTAAAAAGAAAAATGGCGAAGCATGCATATAGATGTAGCGGAGTTCCGTGTGTTTTATTATCAATTTTAATTGCCTATATATCTGATGGAGTTTTCAACAGGTATGTATGGAATTAATAATGACTATCCATGCATGTTATGAATATTTATATAACATATTATATTATATTTACCAATATATTGGTTTGTTTTATGACATGTAAATCGTGAATCATTTGAACAATAGAAGCAAATTACAGACGAAGATTGAAATATATGATATTAATTGGTATATATCTTCTATATGTTAATGAGCATACATGCATATTTATTATTGAAACTTAAAATATTATTCAAATCATATCAAGTGAATAGTAGCATTTGTAAATGTAAGGATTGACTAAGATGATATCCAATACGATTATACGTAAAAGGTGTAGAATCCCCTGCCTGATACATTGATGATATTTTTGTGCAGCAACACCATGCATATTTCCTGACGGACTAAAAGGTGTTTGGATAACATCCGATCAGGCAATCTTTCGAATTAATTCCTCAACGCTTCACGGATATCCCGTCAATATTCCTGGATTTCGTACCCTCGATTTTACATGTGAAGATGTCCATAACACCAAATACGTATTGAGGTTTGTGTATTTGTTATCATTATTGAATGCTACATTTTTGGGGGGTTGGCGTTATAGGGACCGCGGAACCAAATGATTTCCCATAGATGATAGTGTTAACGTTTACCACTGTTCTGCTTAAATGGAGCTTTCAATTTTGAAGAATGACATCTCACACACCTGTAAATTAAATATTTAAAAATTCTACCAATTTGAACTTTTTTTTATATGGGGGCCACCATCTTGTATTGAAATCAGCACCAAAAGTTCACCTAAATTTACAACAAATTACACACTTTATGAACTCCCCCACACAAAAACATACTGGAACAATTTTTTTTTTTTTTTTTTTTATATATTTTACATCTACATATATTGCCCAGTCCACTCATACAATTTTGGAAATTTATCTCACCTGGATATCCAATCAGTAGGCCCCGGCACATTCACCTTCCTATTAAATCTTCTGCCCAAACGGGGAAAACCCACAATCTATTAGTACTTAATTGACAGATTATTGTGGGTACATAATGATTATCATTCTGGGTGGTCCGATTGCACAGTGGTAACATAATATTCGGGTCAACAACATTGATTTATATCAGTTTATATCAATTGTTTCGAGATTGTTGCAAAACAATATAAATGAATTCATTTTCAGTATCATTTGTTAGTATGTATTTTCTAATTCCAGGTCCGTACAGCAGAAAATTGTATTCGGACAGGCTGTGAATATGTTTGTTTGTCTGGATATTCGCCCTACTCAGGATAACTACATCTATTATATCGGAACAGGTGATGTCTGCGTTGTTGATGTAATGTTCTAAACTGATGCCTTTAGGTATTTCGTAATACTGCCATTGGTGGAATTTGCCATCTTAAATTCATCCTCTAAGCTCTCTATTCAGTTTGATATAAACTAATCGTGTGCGATTTGTAAATCTACTCTTGCATGTAACAAGCATTTTCATTGGCTGAAACAATTGAATATGTCATCAGTCCATTACGTAAAATATGACGTTGTGCTTTGTAATGTTGTTTTTGACTGTCTGATGCAGCGGTATAATTATTTCAAGCCGCCAATACCATTATATTTATACAGGGATTGTGCAAAGAAACTCAAATTATAAGGATTTACTTCAAATAACTTGAATAAGGTTCTATATTATGGGGTTATAACAGGGAGTCTGTATTGCCAAAACAAAAATATATTCAGTTTAATCCTTATACATATGTATATCTTCTTTTGTAAGAGGTTGGCAAATGTTGACAAATATCATATGGCGATATTGTGCATTTATATACAATGTATCTATAAATTAATATGTTATGATAATGTTTCATATACATAATTCATTTTATTACAACTACCGGGCAATTTAATAATCCTAATGTTTAAATGAAATATATTAAATAATTGTTTTCTTCCTTTTCAGAGTTCGAAAGTTTCTTGAACGATGCCTTGGTAGGAAGTATCAATTCAACTGTGACAAAAGACGAAGTATGTGACCGTCCCGAACCGTTTGATGGTAGTTCAGCGGTCATGCTTGTAAAAAACAGTGAGTAAAATGTTTTCGAATGAGTTGTAGTATACAGAGAAACGATGGAACCATCTAAATAAAGCATGTTTAACTTGCAAGCAGATAGAATACGTTTGTATTTGGCAATCACACCAGTTTTAATTTACATTTACTTGAGTAACTATCAATCTATAATATTAATATTTCATTGATATTCCGATAGAAAAAATGTAACTACAAGATATGTACATTTTAATGTAACTTTGTTGAAACAAGGGAGATAAATCGTTGAGGCAAAGCGTTCAAAAACTTACCGTCCATGACTGGAAGATACCTAATTTATGATTTATATTTAATTCCGATGGGGAAAAATCTGATTAAGAAAAATAGGTACATGTACAATGCAAATATAATCCAAACTGAAAATAAGTATCTGCTTCATGATTTGCTCGAAAAATCAATTATTTTCATCGATACTTTTTTTCTAAATATGTGCATTACATTAAAAAAAAAGCACGATTTGCCTGTTAAAATGTTTGGAACAATCTCGCTGTACTTTTTATAATCACTATTTGACATTTGTTTTCATTATAAAAAATATATCTGTTGTCAATCATTTACCATTTCTGTCCTTAGCCTCATCAGTACAAGGTATCCCTTGTCCACCAAGCACGTTTTTCTCTTACAACTCATTGTCTGTCGTCGAAGGAATTAATGTTACACATTGTCCTGAGAGTCGACTGGAAGTCTGTGATGACACAACACGCATGCGCATTACTATCAACAACACATGTGGATCTGCTATAGCAAGTAATTTGAAGTCTTCGATAATTTTATTTTGTGATTTTATTTTATCAAATCAATTTTAATTATACATAACAAATTATGAAGTAGAAATGAATCTACGATATTTTTTTTCGAAATATTTCAATGATTGTAATCTCGACCTGGTTTTATTTATGTTATATCTAAACAGTACACAGAAATACATTTATTTTTTAAAACCATCAGTATATAACTGTTCTAGCATGATAAATACAGATTTGTTAAACCATCATACATTTAGATCCGCTTCTATTCATATATGTTGAAGTGCAGTCCAATGTTAAGAGGATGAGTGATACATATATAGTATGTTTTTTCATTGGTCAATTAATATTGAATCGAGAATTGTTATATTGATGTATTAGCAGGACAATGTTTCACAAAAAGAGATTGTTTTTCCTAATTACGTAATATGATTCAAATTAATTATCTATTTGTTGTCGAGTTTTATGTTTGTGTTTCATATGATGTTATCCGTTGTCATGTGGTTTATCATAAATTTCTAACCATATCTTGACTTATTTTATTTTAATCTCCATCTTGAAAATGTCAGTTGTCAGAAAACTCATTACTATGCATAAGTCATAACACCTCTTGCATATGCATGAATAACGAAAAAAAACATGTATTCCTTAACATAGGATACATACAAATGTAAGGCAAAAGTAACCTTCTATCCGATATAGGTATATAAAATAAATATACTTTGGTCATAATGATATGTAAAAGCTTTATGTATGTTTTTCTGCAGCCATCGCGGATTTCTCTTGTTTGTATTACGTCGAAAGTAGCAATATGACTTACCTCTATATGGAAACGGACGATCGGAACATGAT
This sequence comes from Pecten maximus, assembly GCF_902652985.1. Classification (NCBI taxonomy): domain Eukaryota; kingdom Metazoa; phylum Mollusca; class Bivalvia; order Pectinida; family Pectinidae; genus Pecten; species Pecten maximus. The sequence goes on from NC_047020.1 coordinate 35,722,607, forward strand.
GACTCTTCAACATAACATCGTGTGTGCTGTAAGTCAAATACTAATTTGTATCTAATACATGTACATGGTTTATTTTATATAAAAGATGACTTAGCAGACTCGTTCATTGTTCTGATATATGTACAAATAAACACCTGTCCTCTCGTTGAAATATACAGAGGATACGAATTGTGTTTTAAAGCATAAAATATTTGATCACGCGACCACCTTTGTGACTCGACTGATCTCATGATGACAAAACGCTGACTCAGCACTTCCAAAAAATTCACAAAGTTTCTTAAGTTATTTTCTTATTCTATTATCAAATAATGGTAATTGTGTAACTATGTCAAGCACTGAGCTAAACTAATTTCATAATATGTATTGGTTACGTATCTAATATTAAAGAGTCAGAAAAGAATTCGTATTGACATTAGCACTTTGTTATGTGTACTGAAAGAAGTATGTCAGACATTCATATCCAGATCCATGTCCTAGTACTGTCTCTTCAACATTTTATTTTTTCATTCATTTCATTTCATATTATCAAATAATGGTAATTGTGTAACTATCTCAAGCGTTGAGCTGAAATAATCTAAATGCTCTGCGTTGGAGCACGTATTTATTATACATGTATATCACACAAATACCATCGTATTTATATAATCACGTTCTTGTGTACTGGGCGATCATATCAAAATCCATGTCTCACACCAGTCTCATCAACATGTATTTTTTATAGATGTGTTTTTTGTTCTGTAGGAGATGTATAATGATAATGATGGACTGATTGTGAAGGTGTATGAGGAATACTGCAACGATTTAATGGTCACTGACTCTATCGTATCTCTCAGATTAACGTCTAAAGGTAAGGGCGACAACTCCTACACTCATCGCAATTGATCCGAATTGGTCATGGCAATTGTCAAAAATCTTTTTCATCATACTCTATCAAACGATCCGTTTCAAATTATACAATTTTGCCGGTACTACATGTACGGTACTTATTTTATAAATCAAAATGATCTGAAGAAATAGGGCAACAGACCATGCCAATTCAATCCCTATATATTAGGATATGAACGCTGATACAGCGGAAGACCTTATTTATGTGTATTGAAATAATTACATCTAACGTACTGTGAGTCGTATATTTTAACGCCAGTCTGCCATATATGAAATTTGTTTTGTTTTTGTTCTTGATTTTTTTTTTTTTCTTTCTTTTTTCTGTTCTCTTTTTTTTTTTCTTTTTTTTTTCGCATACTTATGATCTGTTCCTGCTGTATTGGCCTAAACTGTTCAGAATAAATTGTAATTGAGCTCATTCGTCTACTGTTTATAAAAAAAAATAAACATTACGATTCCTTACTTCATTTTCAGAAAACTGTCATCAGGATCAAACGGGTACGTACAAATATTGATGTTAAAAATTAACAACACGTGTTGTATTTGTACATTAATAAGTAGTTATATGGGAAGGTTTATTATTTATACACATGTATTATGATGTATCAACTTCGCGAGTTAGATATATTTATGTTTATATGAATTTCTTGGATTCTTGGAAAAGTAATATTGTTCTAAGATAAAATATATTAATCAAACAAGATTGCAACGGATGAAGATGTCAAAGCAAGATATCACTTGTGAAATAGTTTTATTGATATCCGGAAATTGCCTTTTGTTTGGAACATCAGTCATACAACTGACGTTTATTACACTGGAGTAATTGTCACATACTTTTTGAAATTGCGTATCATTTCATATATCCAAATCATCTGCTGCTAAACGATGACTTAACTAACATCTTAGCTTACCTCAGCACCTCAACATATATTGGCCAACTCTGTATCACTGACCATATTTTTTATATAAATTTTGATTGATATAAATTGTCAATTATAGAAAGCAAAGGCAAATATCTTGCGTATCTTATTTCGTTTAAATTGATGGTTATTATTTCTATCTTATTTTTTCCCGCCAGATGCTGCAACAACACCCTCGTCGTCCGTGCCAAAGGATAGTTCGTTTTCTATTTACTTTGTTATCGGAGGAGTTATCGTTCTTTGTATTGCCATCGCTGTTATCATCGCCATTATCATCTCTCGACAAAAAATGTGTTTTCAATGTCGTCTACAACCGCAGATACCTGAATCTGGTCAACAATTTACAGACATTAACTTATAGCATTCTAGCAAATTGGCATTAAACTGGAGAAAATTCCTTACCTGTCATTCAAGATGCTTTAACTTAATCAGGTGACCCCTACGTCACCTTTGACTCTTCAATGTTGATAATCCCATAACAAACAGAAAATATTTTCAAAACAGTACGTAATTATTTGCAATGTATAACCGATTGCTTAGATTAAATGACGAGTACACCTCGGCAAAAATCAGTGATGCGATTTTATTTCTTGTATAATTGTCTAGTGTAACTGCTACTTAGTTATGGACGTATATCCGTTGGAATAATTCAACGAAGCAATATGTCTCATAGTTTGGTTAATTAAAAAGGAACGATGACCATTAAAAAATCAGACTTATCTAAATTCAATGTTATATTCTCTGAGTTTAACATGATTTTGCCCTTTAAAATATTTGTCACACGAGTTTAACATCATGTGTATGCAATACCATGGGAGAAATTGGGGAAAAAGAGAAGCAGAATTGAAATCTAATCTCAGGTCAAATCATTTTTTTGTTAGAAACTTTATTTAAATGTGAAATATTGAATGGATAAAAGAAAAGTTGAAATATGAAGTTGTATTCATGTTGTTTTCTTTGTCATATGTATGTGTGTATTTACTATAAAAGCTTTAGAATCATTGACCTAGATTTATAAGGCGCGTGTCGTCACTGAAATAGAAGACGCTTCCTCTTCGGATCGTCTGGCCTTATCCTATATCTTCTTTTCAATGGTCTTTCTTCAAATCTATATATTACTAATTTTATCCCGTTGCAAACATAGTTTGGAGGGGCTATAATATTCGGCCCTACGTATGCACGTTCAATGATCGTATGTTACACTTTTTTCTAAGTACTCTCACGATTTAATTTCTCAGGGAAATTTCAGGAAATTTCTTATATATTAGTTAACTATGGCAGCATCTCTAATGCGTTTGAGTCGTAGTATCCGCGCACCTTTATTTACATAGTTATTACCCTTAGTTTCTTTCAGTGTTATTTGACTTTCTCAGCGCTCTCACGAGTACATTTCTCTACAGAATTTCATGAAAATTTGTACACGAGTTTACTCTTGCGTTATCTCTGACAAGTTTGCTTTTCATAAGCCGCACCCTTTATTTACTGAAATATTGAGGTAAGTTTCTTCCACTCAAAATAACTTCATCAGTGATCTCACAATTTTATTTTTGATAGATTATCTATATAGAGGCGGGTATTTGTGACTTACCGACATTTTTCTTGCTGCCTTTTAAGTTAAAACATGTTAAAGAGGAACCGGTTATAAGTATAAATGTATTGTTTACACAGGCAATATTTCTTCACGTGAATTTCACGTGAAATTTTTTCACGTGAATTAAATTCACATGAATTTTTTTCATGTGAATTTCACGTGAATATTTTGTTCACGTGAAATTCACCTGAAAAAAATTCACGTGAATTTCACGTGAAGGAATATTGCCTGTGTATGACGAGGGTGTGTGTATCACTTATGATACTTTGTTAAATCTGACAAATGCAAACATTTCAATTTGTGCAAATTATAGTTTTTACAGCTTACACTAAACCAACATAAAAAAAGTTATAGTGTTTTCAGGCATATATATCATGGGGTGTCCTTTAACAAACCGATCGTTAATGGAAGGAAGTGTTAGGTTTCAGATTGCTTGAACTATCATAGGGGAAAAAAATAAAGAAGATTCATATGTGTTAATCAGTTCCAAGGCAGAATATAAATGTAACACACTATGACAATATCAATACGATGTAAAAGAATATCTCAATTTATCATTAAGTTACATTTGTTTAAGATATTGTGTATGTCTTATCAATAAAACAGTAAGGAATGTCCCATACGCCCACAATATACAATCAAACCATCAAGCTTACAAGATTAAGCTAACAATACCACTTAATGATAACGATTTGTACATTGTTTCTGTCATGTACTCTTCTGCTACGTGGTTATTAGGTTAAAAGATTTCAAATAAACCACGAGATGTGCAATATTACAATGTTGAAATCGACAAAAAGGTAGTTTACATATCTACACCGTGCTGATATTTCTGTATAACACATACACATTTCTATACAGGAGGCGCAGTTTCCGTCTACAACTAGACGATTATTTCACGTGTCTTCAACAGGTTCGCTGGCTGTTTATAGATATTGGAGGGTCAACACATCAGTGTCCGTGCCACACAGGAGACAAAGTCACGTTGCATTAAATAAAGGTTATCAAAGAACACGTGGCAGTGATTCTAGTAAGATATGTACGACTACGACTTGAAAACGCACGCTCCTTCATTTACAGTGTTATTACAAAAGGTTTGTTCATTTCAATCACTTTAACTTTGTCAGCGCTCTCACGAGTTTATTCTTTAAGGGAATTGCATCAAAGGTATTAAACACAAATGTTGAGTTGTTTTTCTTAATTCTGTTATCAAAACAGGTGACTTTACGTAGATTAACTGGCACTATATCACCTAGGCAACCACGGCTGCCGTAGTTACCAACGTCGCAACACAGCTTGTATCTTATTTTCTTAAATAATATATCGGTATATAATATCTGTAAATATAAGGATTGACATATTTGAACATATCCTATGGAGCGCTATCGCGCAAAACCCTAGGAATGGTGCGTTGCCAAATGCGGTCATACTACAGTATACGCAGTCAAAATGAGGTACAATCCTTAAATGTATTATGATGTCATACTCGATAGGCGAGTTAAATATAATTGTTATTATGGTTTCCAATCCAACAGCATGAAACTATTTCTTATGTAAGAATTCTTGAAATCTTAGAAAAGCAATATTGCTTAAGGAAAATAAAAGACCTAATTGAAACTAGTTTGCAATGGAATTAAGATAACAAGCAATATATACCATGTTAATTATTTTTACTGATATCCGGGAAATGCCTTACCTATTTTTTTTTAATTGATATCCGGGAAATGCTTCAGCTATTTTTATTCATATCCGGGAAATGCGATACATATTTTTATCGATATCCGGGAAGTGCCTTGCCTATTTTAATTGACATCCGGGAAATGCCTTACCTGTTTTTATTAATATCCGGGAAACGCCTTTTGTATTGTTTTGAACACCAGTCATATAACGACGTTTATAACACTAATATTTCCACGACTATTAGATTTTAAAAAGGGTATTTCATATTGTTCTTCACATCAGTCATTCAATGATTTTGTGTAATTATGGCTACCGTTATAATCGTCAAAGAGCTGAGAATTTGTATTCATGAACTTAAGAATAGAATATCATTTCCATGCTAAATAATTGGTCAGTTTTTTAATTTTTGTTTCCGCCTGACGTAGTAACAACACCCTCATCATCCGTGCTAGATGAAAATTCTTTACTCTTTCCTTTATAACGCTTTGTGTTGCCAGCGCTGTTATCATTTTCAAAAACAATAAAATGTGTGTTCAATGTTGCTTTCAATTGCAACTTCCTGAATTTGTAAAACAAAATCTGAATACATTAACATATAGTATATTATTTCAAAACTCAGGTGACTGTTAAGGCCCAACGGCCTCTTGTTGTATATATTTTTCTACTAATTAGTGATTTTTTGGAAGCCTTGAACAAGATTTGTAAGGCGGGTGTCGTCGATGAAGTAGAAGACACTTACTCTTGGGAACATCTAGTTATAACTTTCTTGTACGTCTCTTTGCAAATTAATATTTTGCTATCAATTTGCCCTCGATTTCTCGTTTTTGAGTTGAAATCATGGTTTCGTTAACATGTGAATGTTCTTCGTTGTTTTAATAAATTAATTATACCCTCCTCGCGAACCGCGTTTGAAGTGTTTAAGACGGCAAAAAGATCGTTATGTTTTTAAATAAATTCATTATTCAATAATTTCTTCGTCCGTTCTGTTTGTTTTCTTGACCGGATTTTAATGTGACGTCCAGCGTCCTTATTGGGATGTGTTCGTCGGTCTTCTTGTTCTCGAGTGACCATGTGATCGGCACGAAGGACTACATTAACACTTGGTCGGTGCATATGGCCAGAGCACCCGACTATTGTATTTTGCGGTACAAATAAACGTGATATACTTGTGCATCGTACTTAACACCGAGGAAAAGTGCTGTACATTCTTCTAATATTTACATTTGGATGGCAAAGCCATCATATAAACAAACTAAACAAATTTGCAGTCTATGAGAGTATAACTGACACCCAAAGCGTGACACCATTCTATGCATAACTGACACCCAAATCGTGCATTCGGGTGTTATTCATACGCGACCGGATTTACGGATGGGATCCCCCGGAACTACTTGCAACCAATGTAAACAAATGGCATCTTATCATTGCTCATCATGCTATCGGATAGAGTACGAGACCAGAAAACAAATCTTAAAATGTAAAACGAAAATAAAGGTAAGAATGGTTAACAATCACGAAAATGGAAATAAAACAAGATTTAATAAACACATATGTTGACAGATATTTGTTCCGGGGCCAGAGTGGAAAATCAGTACACACCACATTGTTTTTGCGCGCCACCGCCATCCAGTGTTTGAATGACAAAAATTTTGAAACCCGACACATCATGTTTATGTCAAATCATAAGAACGAGGCTTCTCTCCGGTCGTACAATAGAACAGTTTCTTCTTCACAAAAGAAAGCATCAAGTGGTGCATTATCGTGTCTAACGCATCCTAAACTTGAAACAGCCAGGGTACCCGTCACAAGCAACGTTGTCGCTGAAGCTCGTCTAACTCCCTCGGCCACTGTCACTTCTCTCATTAGTCGTATCCCTGACACCGGTGCTGTTGTAGCTACTATAAACTGTAATCAGGTTTCCATGCAATCAAAGAACATGTTTACATCTGGTTTTTTGGCGAATTCCACTTTCTCCCACTGCACATTCAACTTTCATAGCTAAACTCTGTCAATGCTGTCAGCCGTTGCGTGCGCGTGGTGACGGGTGAAATTTCCATCCGCATAATTGTTCCGGATGGTAAATTAAAAAAAAAAATCCGAAATCGTTAACAAACTGAATAATTCATCCGTATATTCTGAAATACTGACTACTAATATTATTGATATTGTTATTAAAATATCTGATGATGTTTTCAGTATTTTTTTAATGATTTCCACGCACTATTTTTTAAAAAAAAATTGCCAATCAGCACGTGAATCACAATAGGCTGTTCAATTTGTTGACCTCTGACAGTGGAAACGTCGGTAAAAGTCAGATTTCAAATTATAATGAAAATTAAAGTTGAAATCGAAAAGAAACTAATATAGAAAACGTAAATATAAGCATTAAACTGTCTTTTTATGGATTATATGGTCTGTATATAGACCATAGACCATATAATCCATAAAAAGACAGTTTAATGCTTAATTGAATTCATGTACAGTTATATAAAGGCGTTATAAACTGGTACTTTTTTTGTTTTTATTAAATTTGACGATGTTTCTCTTAAGAATGTACAGCATTTTTTTTATTTTGGTTAGTCGGGTGCTCTAGGATGATTTATAGAGCAAGTGTTCATGTTCATGCTTCAGCTCCAATATTGGAACTCTTCAGTGTTTTAAGCATTGAAATCGGCATATAGAAACGAAAAAACGTGGATAGACGAATGCTATGGGTCGTTATTAATTCAATTAATTATTTACAGATGATTTCCATAGACGTAAGGTATAGTTAGAAGGTTTTGGTTGTACATGCAAGTGGGAAGATTCGACACTGTTGAAAAACCACCGTCCTCGTCGTTGCCTTGACAGCCGATCCAAGCTGCAATCACGAATGCACTGCAAGGGCAAAGTTGAAGTCTTATGCGCAACAGGCCGTTTTTTCGTAAAACTACATTCACACTTAATATAGTTTGGGGTTGTTTTACCATTCCTGATCAATTGCAATATAAGAAAACAAACAAAAACAATCAAAAACATAGAATGAAGCCTTCTTTTCAGGCAGTGCAGACACAATGCATGATATGTAAACAATGTGACGTCATCGGAATGTACACGTTGCAGCAATGTACAGCAATGTATATTTTACATGAATACACTAATGTGCAACAGAATGGGACGCTACATTAACCCACATGCGTATATGCTTGTGTGTTAGAACATAGACACCATACTGATTTGTATATCACATAAACATGCCAACACAGGATGCGCCAGGCATCATACAACTAAACGACTATTTCACGTGTCTTTAACAGGTTCCGATTTCTGTTTATAGAGGGTCCAAACATCAGTTCCCATGCCACACGGGAACCAAAGTCACGTTGCAATAAAAGGTTTATCAAAGGACACGTGTCAGCGATTCTAGTAAGATATCGATTGTTTAGAGGAACAAGGGCGTATCTCCAACATGGAGTGCTTAGAAGTAAAGAGTCGTATCTCAAATTTATCAATTTTTTTATTTTGATAAATTACAATTCCGACTAAGCTTTTCTTATAGAATATGTACTTTATATCAATTAGAATTATCTCATTCTTTTAAATCACATTGTATTTTAACAGCAATCAGATCATTTCAATTGATATAATGTACAAATTCTATAAGAAAATCTCAATCGTAGTTATAATTAATTTAAATCTAAATATACGTCCTTGTTCCTCTAAACAATCGATATGTACAACTATGGAAACATCTCGGACGAGTTTGAGCTTCAAAACGCACGCTCTTTCATGTACAGAGTTATTTCCCTTGGTTCATTTCACGCAATATTAAACATTGTCAGTGCTCTCCCGAGTTTATTCGTCAATGTGGCAACATGTCAGATGAGTTTTGATTTTAGAATTTGCGTTCCTTTATTTACAGAGTTATAGTATTTTGTTTATTTTGCTCACTTTGACTTTGGCAGCACTTTCACGACTTCAATCTCAATAAAAACGTCATGAATATTTTACATTAGCTTACTGTGGTAACATCTCGGATGAGCTTGAAATTCAGTACCAGTGCTACGTACAGATTTATTGCCCTTTGTTCATTTCACTCAATTTAACTGTTGTCAGCACTCTCAAGATTTTATTTCTCTACGGGATTTCGTGAAACTTTGTACGTGAGTTTACTCCGGCGATATATCTGACAAGTTTACTTTACATAAGCCGCACCCCTTATTTACGGAGCAACTTCCTTCACATTCTTTAAATACTCAAAATATCTTTATCGGCGATTACAGGATTAAATTCCCCAAAAGAATTCTATATAAGGAGCCCATTAATATCTTACCGAAATTTACAGAAACGAAAATAGTTTTTTTTTTTTTTTTTTTTTTTGCGGCGGATTTGTATCACTTGTGATACCGTGTTAAATCTGACAAATGTATAAACCTCAATTTGTGGAAATGATTGTTTTGACAGCGAACATTTAACCAACATAAAATGATATAGCATTTGGAAACATATATTACAGGTTTTTCTTTTGGGAAGTTAAAACAATCATAAAAAAAATCCGAATAAAGATGCTTCATACGTGTCTGTCAATTATAAGGCAGACTATCAATAACAATGACAAAAATTCAATGCAAAAGATTCGAATGTCCAAAGCTCATCATTAAGTTATATTTTTTAACAACTAGTGTATTTCTTCAAGAAAACTGTAAGAAGCGTTTCATACGCTCACAATATAACATCTAACAATAAAACTAACAAGGTTAAGCTAACAACATCACCTGGTAATTAGGATTTATACACTTACATGATTTCTGGCCCGTACTCTTCTACTACTAGGATTTTATGCCAAATGTTTTCAGATAAATCACGTGATGTGCAATATTGCAATGGTCGACACGACAAAAACATAGTTTACATATGTATGTGTCTCAGACCATTGACAACCAACCGATATTTTATATAAGAAATACACTTGTTTAGACAGAAGGCGTAGTTTCCTCATATAACTAGACGATTATTACACTATCTTCAACCGGTTCCGCTTGCTGTTAATATATATTGGACGGTCTATAGAGACCAACCAACCAATTGTTTTCCCATAGACTTAAGTGTTAACGTTTTGGAGTATTTCATTCAAATTCATGAATTCAATATGACAATTATGGTTTATAACAAAAGTTTAGGGTCTGATATAACACCTAATCAAAAAAAAAAGTTGGGTCCTTCAGCTCAAATTTTCTCCAGGGTAGCCATTTTGAAAATGGGCGAATTTCGCAGTAAAAATTCTCAAAAGCTTAAATGTTTACCTGTTAATTGTTATTACGTGAACTTTTGGGAAAAAAATCAATCGGACTTACGAAATTAATGTCAACATTTCTTATTGATAGCTACCTATCAGGCTACATATCTATTTTCTCGCTTCATAACATACTGGCCAATCAGTGGCTGTCAGATATTTTATCCTTGGCTCAACGTTCTATACACAGGGGCTGTTTCAAAAATCTATTTTTTCAATTGGTTGGTTGTTCCCTATACAGCTGTTTCCGTGCCACACAGGAACTAAAGTCAAGCCAAACTGATATCATATTTACGAAATACACCTGTCCAGAAAGGAGGCCTAGATTCCGTATACAATAAGACGATTTATTTCACGTTCCGATGGCTGTTAATAGATATCGAAGTGTCTTCTTATCGATACAACACAGGATTTGAAGTCATGTTGAAATAAGAAAAAAAAGTTTCTAGTAAGATATTACGACAATTAAAACGTCAGTTATATTCAAAAACTTAATAATTTGTATTAAAAATAATAAATCACTTCAAACAAATTGATCTATCTTAAAGTAAAATGTACGCCTGTCTGTCATATATGAAATTTCTCTAAGTATTTTTCATGACTTAGCTCTGTTACTATGATCTTAGCCTTAATTTTTAAATTGTTATTCCATTTTCAGAAAACTGTCCTCAAAATGAAACAGCTGTATGGAAATATTCATATTAAAGACTCACAACATGTGTTATATTAGTGTTTTAATTAGTAGTTACGTGGCATGGCTTATCAAAAGTAGCTACGGATGAAGATGACAACGCGAGGTATTACTTGTGATTTTCTTGAATCATATCCGAGAAATGCATTCTATTTTTACCACTAGTCATACAATGACGTTTATTACACTGGAGTAATTGTCACATACTTTTTGAAATTGCGTATCATTTCATATATCCAAATCATCTGCTGCTAAACGATGACTTAACTAACATCTTAGCTTACCTCAGCACCTCAACATATATTGGCCAACTCTGTATCACTGACCATATTTTTTATATAAATTTTAATGGATATAAATTGTCAATTATAGAAAGCAAAGGCAAATATCTTGCGTATCTTATTTCGTTTAAATTGATGGTTATTATTTCTATCTTATTTTTTCCCGCCAGATGCTGCAACAACACCCTCATCGTCCGTGCCAAAGGATAGTTCGTTTTCTATTTACTTTGTTATCGGAGGAGTTATCGTTCTTTGTATTGCCATCGCTGTTATCATCGCCATTATCATCTCTCGACAAAAAATGTGTTTTCAATGTCGTCTACAACCGCAGATACCTGAATCTGGTCAACAATTTACAGACATTAACTTATAGCATTCTAGCAAATTGGCATTAAACTGGAGAAAAGTCCTTACCTGTCATTCAAGATGCTTTAACTTAATCAGGTGACCCCTACGTCACCTTTGACTCTTCAATGTTGATAATCCCATAACAAACAGAAAATATTTTCAAAACAGTACGTAATTATTTGCAATGTATAACCGATTGCTTAGATTAAATGACGAGTACACCTCGGCAAAAATCAGTGATGCGATTTTATTTCTTGTATAATTGTCTAGTATAACTGCTACTTAGTTATGGACGTATATCCGTTGGAATAATTCAACGAAGCAATATGTCTCATAGTTTGGTTAATTAAAAAGGAACAATGACGATTAAAAAAATCAGACTTATCTAAATTCAATGTTATATTCTCTGAGTTTAACATGATTTTGCCCTTTAAAATATTCGTCACACGAGTTTAACATCATGTGTATGCAATACCATGGGAGAAATTGGGGAAAAAGAGTAGCAGAATTGAAATCTAATCTCAGGTCAAATCATTTGTTAGAAACATTATTTAAATGTGAAATATTGAATGGATAAAAGAAAAGTTGAAATATGAAGTTGTATTCATGTTGTTTTCTTTGTCATATGTATGTGTGTATTTACTATAGAATCTTTAGAATCATTGACCTAGATTTATAAGGCGCGTGTCGTCACTGAAATAGAAGACGCTTCCTCTTCGGATCGTCTGGCCTTATCCTAATTCTTCTTTTCAATGGTCTTTCTTCAAATCTATATATTACTAATTTTATCCCGTTGGAAACATAGTTTGGAGGGGCTATAATATTCGGCCCTAGGTATTCATGTTCGATGATCGTATGTTACACTTTTTTATAAGTACTCTCACGAGTGCATTTCTCAAGATGATTTCATGAAATTTCTTACATATTAGTTAACTATGGCAGCATCTCTAATGCGTTTGAGTCGTAGTATCCGCGCACCTTTATTTACATAGAATTTCCTGACACTTTGTACACGAGTTTACTCTTGCGTTATCTCTGACAAGTTTGCTTTTAATAAGCCACACCCTTTATTTACTGGACTATTGAGGTAAGTTTCTTCCACTCAAAATAACTTCATTAGTGATCTCACAATTTTTTTTTTTTTTTTTTCAAAATCAATTTTATTCAACAAGCATGTATATATATATACAGAGTGTATAAACAAATGTCCTCACGCAGGAGGGCTTTACATTCATCAGACATCCTATCTCTCACTCATCAGAGATCCTATCCCCTCACACATTCTTTTCATATTTTACATACATGTACTGTACACTCTGATACATTTTCGTTCAATCTAAATTATATACACTCAATATCACTTAAAATCTATACTAACACACATTTTTTTCTTCTACTACTTTGGTCTACTATAATCGGTATATTATAAAAAAAAAAAACTATCCAGTGGTTAGCCCAAATTTTGGTGATCTCACAATTTAATTTTTGATAGATTATCTATATAGAGGCGGGTATTTGTAACTTACCGACATTTTTCTTGCTGCCTTTTAAGTTAAAACATGTTAAAGAGGAACAGGTTATAAGTATAAATGTGTTGTTTATGACGAGGGTGTGTGTATCAATTGTGATACCTTGTTAAATCTGACAAATGCAAAAATTTCAATTTGTGCAAATTATAGTTTTTACAGCTTACACTAAACCAACATAAAAAAAGTTATAGTGTTTTCAGGCATATATATCATGGGGTGTCCTTTAACAAACCGATCGTTAATGGAAGGAAGTGTTAGGTTTCAGATTGCTTGAAATATCATAGGGGAAAAAATAAAGAAGATTCATATGTGTTAATCAGTTCCAAGGCAGAATATAAATGTTACACACTATGACAATATCAATACGATGTTAAAGAATATCTCAATTTATCATTAAGTTACATTTGTTTAAGATATTGTGTATGTCTTATCAATAAAACAGTAAGGAATGTCCCATACGCCCACAATATAAAATTTGGTTTGGTTTGTTTTTGTTTAGCGTCCTATTAACAGCCAGGGTCATTTACAAAAATTAAACCATCAAGCTTACAAGGTTTAGCTAACAATACCACTTAATGATAACGATTTGTACATTGTTTCTGTCATGTACTCTTCTACAGTACTACGTGGTTATTAGGTTAAAAGATTTCAAATAAACCACGAGATGTGCAATATTACAATGTTGAAATCGACAAAAAGGTAGTTTACATATCTACACCGTGCTGATATTTCTGTATAACACATACACATTTCTATACAGGAGGCGCAGTTTCCGTCTACAACTAGACGATTATTTCACGTGTCTTCAACAGGTTCGCTGGCTGTTTATAGATATTGGAGGGTCAACACATCAGTGCCCGTGCCACACAGGAGGCAAAGTCACGTTGCATTAAATAAAGGTTATCAAAGAACACGTGGCAGTGATTCTAGTAAGATATGTACATTGTACGACTACGACTTGAAAACGCACGCTCCTTCATTTACAGTGTTATTACAATAGGTTTGTTCATTTCAATCACTTTAACTTTGTCAGCGCTCTTCACGAGTTTATTCTTTAAGGGAATTGCATCAAAGGTATTAAACACAAATGTTGAGTTGTTTTTCTTAATTCTGTTATCAAAACAGGTGACTTTACGTAGATTAACTGGCACTATATCATCTAGGCAACCACGGCTGCCGTAGTTACCAACGTCGCAACACAGCTTGTATCTTATTTTCTTAAATAATATATCGGTATATAATATCTGTAAATATAAGGATTGACATATTTGAACATATCCTATGGAGCGCTATCGCGCAAAACCCTAGGAATGGTGCGTTGCCAAATGCGGTCATACTACAGTATACGCAGTCAAAATGAGGTACAATCCTTAAATGTATTATGATGTCATACTCGATAGGCGAGTTAAATATAATTGTTATTATGGTTTCCAATCCAACAGCATGAATCTATTTCTTATGTAAGAATTCTTGAAATCTTAGAAAAGCAATATTGCTTAAGGAAAATAAAAGACCTAATTGAAACTAGTTTGCAATGGAATTAAGATAACAAGCAATATATACCATGTTCATTATTTTTACTGATATCCGGGAAATGCCTTACCTACTTTTCTTTAATTGATATCCGGGAAATGCTTCAGCTATTCTTATTCATATCCGGGAAATGCGATACATATTTTTATCGATATCCGGGAAGTGCCTTGCCTATTTTAATTGACATCCGGGAAATGCCTTACCTGTTTTTATTAATATCCGGGAAACGCCTTTTGTATTGTTTTGAACACCAGTCATATAACGACGTTTATAACACTAATATTTCCACGACTATTAGATTTTAAAAAGGGTATTTCATATTGTTCTTCACATCAGTCATTCAATGATTTTGTGTAATTATGGCTACCGTTATAATCGTCAAAGAGCTGAGAATTTGTACTCATGAACTTAAGAATAGAATATCATTTCCATGCTAAATAATTGGTCAGTTTTTTAATTTCTGTTTCCGCCTGACGTAGTAACAACATCCTCATCATCCGTGCTAGATGATATTTTCTTTACTCTTTCCTTTATAACTCTTTGTGTTGCCAGCGCTGTTATCATTTTCAAAAACAATAAAATGTGTGTTCAATGTTGCTTTCAATTGCAACTTCCTGAATTTGTAAAAACAATCTGAATACATTAATTTATAGTAATTGATGTTGATCTGGAGTAATTCTTTATCTGTCATCTAAGACGTTTTACCTGAGCCAGGCGACGCCTACGTATCTTTTGACTATTCAATGTTGATAATATTATAACAAAAAGGGAAAAAAACAAAACAAAAACAAAACATAAAACAGTAAATACTTATCTGTAATTTATAACCGATTGCCTAGATAAAATGAAAACACCAACAGAGTAAAAGATAGGCGAAAATCTGTATTATGACTTTGTTTCTTGCATAATTGGCTGGTATTAATTGCTACTTAACTATGAACGTATAACGGATGAAATTTCTTAACCCAGTTTGAGAGAGAAAGAACACATATTTATATTCATGATCAAGACTGTGAATAAAAGTTGCAACATATTCGGAACACGTGTATTAAATTCGCTGTGAGTTAATGAATATGCTCAATATATAGGTGGGTGGTTGGGTAGGTAGGTAGGTAGTTAGGTAGGTAGGTACACAACCAATGTGTGTGATGTAGTAAAGTGTGTGGTATAATGATTTAGTATGTGTATATGATATATGATTCAAGTGGAATTGAGTGAGTTTAATAATGTATTAAAAAATGAAATTTAATTAATGGAGAATATTTTTCTATTGTGGATTGAACCAGGGGCTGCCTATCTCCAGGTAGGTCATGGTATAATGTATCAATATCTTGGCAAATAAAATAGTATATAACTTTTATAAAAATCAACCTAGTAATATATCTCATAGTTTAGCTGATGAAATGGAACGATGACGATGAACGCAATCAAACCTATATAAATATAATGTTATATTTCCTGATTTCGTTGCTTATATATATTCGTTACACGAGTTTACTATCATGTGTATGAAATATCATGGGTGTAAGCATGAAAAGAGTGTCTCAGAATCGAAAACCTGAACTCGGAATCGGATCGAACCATTTGCTTGAAGCATTATTCCTGTTAAAAGTGAATGATTAAAAGGATTAAGGAGAAAATGAATAATGACGTTGTAGTTTCCGCTTTTTAGGTCACTTGAGACGAAATCTCAGTTGACCTATTGCGATCGCCTTATGTCCGGCGTCGCCCGTCGTCCGTCGTCCGTCGTAAACAATTTACATTTTCAACTTCTTCTCAACTACCAACAGGGCAAGAGACCTGATATTGGTTCTGTAGCATGCTGGGATCAAGGGCTATCAAGTTTGTTCAAATTGATGACCTTGACCTTCATTCAGGGTTACAGGGGTCAAATATGTTTAGATATTAAAAGGCCTCTTCTTGCTAACCAAAAGGATCAGACACCCGATATTGGGTCTTTAGCATTTTGGGACAAAGGGCTACCTAGTTTGTTCAAATAGATTACCTTGCCCTTCATTCAAGGCCACAGAGGTCACAAATATGCTAAAATCTTTAAACGACTTCTTCCTGTTAACCAAAAGGCCAAGAGACCCCATTTTTGGTAGGTAGCATGCTTGGATGAGGCACTACGAAGTTTGTTCAAATATATTACCTTTACCTATATCTAATGTCACAGCTGTCAAATATGCTAAAATTTAAATATAATAAATCACTTCAAACAAATTGATCTATCTTAAAGTAAAATGTACGCCTGTCTGTCATATATGAAATTTCTCTAAGTATTTTTCATGACTTAGCTCTGTTACTATGATCTTAGCCTTAATTTTTAAATTGTTATTCCATTTTCAGAAAACTGTCCTCAAAATGAAACAGCTGTATGGAAATATTCATATTAAAGACTCACAACATGTGTTATATTAGTGTTTTAATTAGTAGTTACGTGGCATGGCTTATCACAACTAGCTACGGATGAAGATGACAACGCGAGGTATTACTTGTGATTTACTTGAATCATATCCGGGAAATAAATTCTATTTTCACCACTAGTCAAACAATGACGTTGATTACACTGTGGTTACCATGGATATCGTTAAACCGTTAAAGAGGTGAACAATGGTAATGTTATGTACTTTAGATAACATTACCCTGGCTCAGAAATGATAATTTGCAAACGTCTTAGCTTGCCTCTGTATCCTCTGTATCTCAAGACATTTACTAACTCTAGTATATTATGATCATAATTAACTCTGTTTACATAATTATAAAATTCAACTTTTAGTTAGATATATATGCACATTTGTGTATATATGTAATTAGTAGCACGTAGGTGCGCCCACTCAAGGTCACTACGTGCTAGGTTAGCCAATAAATGGCGTTCTTGTGTTGTAATTATAACATGACTATTCCGTGCTTGACTTGTATATTACCGCTTGCTTACGCATACCCTTCAGAACTTGAATTTTTTAAATCTACTTCTATAAAAGATAGCGGACACTAGTTATCATATATTGGGAGTCGAGTCATAACCAGTCCAGCACGGAACCACATATTCTTGTATATGTGAATCATAAATATTGCGTATTTAGTAAATATGAAGTGACATTTGTGTACATATCTTGCTGACCTCTGTCACTCCACTTCAACCAAACCCTACCCCTACATATGTTTCTCTTTCTCTTCTACTTCTCTGGACTTCAAAACTTCTCTACTTCTTTTTCTAACTCATCTGGAAACAATTTCTATTCCCTGTACCCCCTTGATCTAATGACTTATGTGATACTAACGATGATAAAATTGTACCCGGCATTTTCTATCCGAGCACACCACAGTTTCATGTTTCTGTACAATGTTACTGATGTGACATAATGCCAATATCTCTGCCATTATACCGTACTCGGATAGGATTATTTAACAGAAAACGTCTCCGATTTTTTTCAAAATCCTTTAAACAAAATGTCAGCAATCGTGGCTGTCTGGGACTTATGATATGTTTTTTCTTCTATGTGTAATTCAGTTGTTACTTATTACATCGGGGAATGTTGAGATAAACCCAGGACCTGTAAATATTTCTAGTTCTGATTTCGATATATCCTCTGAATCCTCATACCTCTCTAGTAATGCAAGCGACTACTACGACAATTCTAAATACACATTTGTACACTTGAACGTCCAAAGTCTCCGGAATAAGAGGGATATATTATTTACAGAACTACACAACGTCTGTGTTTTATCTTTCACTGAAACTTGGCTCTCCATTAATGATAATTTAGCTGATTTTACCTTTCCCGGCTATTGCGACCCTTTTTGCCACGTTAGACCAGGTCGTGTCGGTGGGGGAGTATCTGTGTACGTTAAAAACAACATACCTGTTAAGCGTCGCCCTGACTTAGAGCTTCCCTCTATAGAATGTGTTTGGGTTGAACTAAATTTATCAGGAACTTCTATACTCTACGGCACTTTCTAATTCTCCGGTCTCTCAATGGGACCATATTTCACGATCTATAGAACTAGCTTTTAACACTGGATGTGAAAACATTATTGTAACCGGTGACCTGAATGCTAATTATCTTACTAACAATCAATCAGTCTCGCACTTACACGAACTTCTCCAAACTTTTAACCTGTCCCAAATGATATCGTCTCCTACATTTTATATTAAAAACTCCTCATCTCTACTTGATGTAATATGTGTTAGTAACCCTCAGTTGATTGATAAATGCTCTGTAGGTGAAAGTTTTCTAGACCAACCTCTGAGGTATCATTGCCCCATTTTTGGTAGCTTAAATATATCTGTACCGCAAAAGTCGTCAGTTAAACGTAACATATGGCTGTTTGATCAGGGTAATTACGACATGTATAGAGAGAAACTTACTAATATTGACTGGGATACTATTCTAACAAATGATAACATTGACGACTCTGTCGATTCCTTTACTAATATACTTATTAATACTGCTAAGGAATGTATTCCTAACAAATTAGTAACAATACGCACCAGAGAACCCCCATGGATGTCCAGTGAAATTCGTAAATTATGTCGGAAAAGAAAAAGATAATTCAGATTAGCCAAGAAATCAGGAACTGCGGAGGATTGGAGTAAGTATAAAAGAGTCCGGAACAAATGTGTAAGTTTAAAATGTAGTGCGAAAAATATCTACATTCGTAAACTTTGCGGAATACTTGGTAATAAAACACATGGGAAATCTTGGTGGAAAATGGTAGGTAAACTGATGTTAAATTATAATAAAAAGAGTAATATACCACCCATTCATACTAACACGTCTACTCTTACCGATGACTCTGACATAGCCAATGCATTTAATGAATTCTTCTGTCTTGACTCCACTGTCGATGATACTAACGCAGAACTTCCACCCACTTACAACAATGAACCTTTGCTTACTCATATCCATATTGAAACAAATGACAGTTATTCCGTCTTATCTAATCTGGACTGTTCCAAGGCAGTGGGACCTGATCTTGTAACTCCAAGACTACTTAAGGAAGCCGGCAGCAATTTTGTGTTATCCCCTTCAAATAATCTTTAATTATTCTTTAGCCACTTCATCTTTTCCTAGTACATGGAAATTAGCAAATGTTACCCCTGTGTTTAAAAAATACGATCCTTCTCTTCTGAAAAACTATCGACCAATATCTTTAATTTCAATAGTAGGTAAAGTAATGGAGAGATGTGTTTTTAAGTACCTTTATAAGTTTATTACTGAAAATTTTCTATTATTACCGTCTCAGTCTGGATTCAGAGCTGGCGACTCTACAGTAAATCAGTTAATTGCAATTACTAATGACATGTATTCAGCACTAGACAAAGGTAAAGAAATTCGAATGATCTTTTGTGATATTAGTAAGGCATTCGATCGAGTTTGGCATACGGGTTTACTTTCCAAATTACGCAAAATAGGCATCGGTGGAAGATTTTTATCATGGTTTCAAAGTTATTTAAATAATAGGAAGCAAAGAGTTGTTGTTAATAGTAAGACTTCAGAATGGATGGAAATTAGTGCTGGGGTTCCCCAAGGGGTCAATATTAGGCCCTCTATTATTTTTTTTATTATTTTTTTATTAATGATATCGTTGAAGGCATAATCACCACAATAAAATTATTTGCAGACGACACTTCTCTTTATGCTATAGTAGATTCTCCCACTCACAGTGCTGATATGTTGAATGACCCTTTAAGGAAATACATGACTGGTCTGAACAGTGGTTGGTTAAGTTTAACCCAGAAAAAAACGAATAACTTTTAGTGAGCAGGAAAATTAATAAACCCCGCCACCCCACATTATTCATGAATAACGTTCTTGTTAGTGAGGTCAAACATCATAAACATATAGGGCTATTCCTCTCCCATGACGGTACTTGGTCGGAAAATATAAATTATATGATTAAAAAAGCATCAAATAAACTAGCCATATTGAGACGTTTCAGATTTAAGATAGATAGGAATTCACTTCAAACCTGATACTTCTCCTTTATCAGGCCCATACTAGAATATGGGGATATCGTCTGGGATAATATTACTATTCAACAGTCTCAATCTCTAGAAAATATTCAACTGGAAGCTGCAAGAATTATAACGGGTGGGACCAAACTTACAAGCCATGATAAATTATATGAAGAAACTGGGTGGGACACTCTACAATATCGCCGTAAAGTGAAGAAAATTGTTCAGGTACACAAAATGATTTTTGACCTCACTCCTCCATACCTTTCTAATTTACTCCCTCAACGCAGAATAGACTTTCATCAATTTAACACACGCGATGCTGATAACTTAAATAATGTATTCTGTAAAACGAACTTCTATAAAAACTCTTTTCTCTCTTCTTCTAGTGACCTGTGGAACTCACTACCCCAATATATTAAAAATAGCCCCTCCCTTAGTAACCTGAAAAAATACCTACACAGACACTCACCGACAGTCCCTCCTTATTATAGTTATGGGAAACGTTCTGATCAGGTTCATCATGCTAGATTGAGGATGAATTGCAGCTCTCTAAATGTCCATCTATTTAGTCGTAATCTTATCGACAGCCCTGTATGTTCATGTAGTCAAGCGTATGAAACCACTAAATACTTTCTATTGTCTTGTCCAAACTATACCATTGTAAGAAACGAATGTTTTGTAGATCTACCAATAGACTACACTTTTGATATGCTCCTATACGGAGATCCAAATCTATCGATTACAGAGAATGAAAATATTTTCCATTGCATCCAACTTTATATATTAAAAACCAAACGTTTTTTTAAATTAATAGTGCCATTTTACCGGTCCCAAGAGGTCACTAGTGCTGTATATTTGCATTATATTACTATGTTTTATTATGTCATTATGATTATGTAGTAACTATAGTATCACTAGGTCCCATTACATCTCTCTCTCTCTCTCTCTCTCTCTCTCTCTCTCTCTCTCTCATAAATAGTTTTGTTTTTAAGTTATACTATTTGACTAATAAATGGCTATACAGTGTTGGCATCCGCCTATCTGTTATTTAAGGAGACAGATTTAAATAAGTATTTTCATACTTTTTTCTGAATCCTTTTATTATTATGTATCATATATATGACATGTAAATATTGAATAAAATATAGTTTAAACTAATATATTATGAACCGCATATTTGCATAAAGATTTTAACCGATAATTATTATTGATTAAAATAAAAGCATAATATTTTCTTAACATCTAACCAATGTAATTGCTATCTTGTTTATTCCGAAAGAAACAAATCCATCATCATCAGTGACAGACCTTTTTTTTACAGTTTCTTTTTAATTGTTATCGGTTCTTGGTGTTGCCATCGTTTTCTTTTATTTCCATTTCCAGACGAAAAATGTGTTTTTGATGTTGTCTACAACCGCAGCCACCTATTTCTGGGTAACAATTCAGACAATGATTCATAGATGGTGTTAAACCTGTCACCCGAGGCTTTTTACTCGAGTCATTTGACCCTTACATCCTTTTTAACTCTAGATTTTGCAGCAGAAAAAACTTATTTGGACTGTAGAACCGAAAGTTTTGATTAAATGACAATACTAACTTGGTGAAATTTAGCGTTATGTTTTGGTCTGGTATAATTACTATTTGATTATGCACGTTTACGCATTAAGATAATTTAACCTAGTAGTATGTTAAAATATTCAGTTGAAGAAAAGGAACGATTTCCGACGATGAAAATGATACACATTCGCCTTCTTTGTTATTCATATTAAATTCTAATATGAAATATTAGGCAGCTTTGCATAGCCTTGAACAGTAGGGTTTGCCTTTCATCAAAACGAAGTCAATACCTTATTCCACATGCTACTCAAAATTATGTGTGGGATTCTGCATTCCATGTAGAATTTACATGGTCGCTTCAAGGGTAAATCAGTCTTAGCAGAACCATTTCGTTCGATTCTATCAATTGTTTGTTGGTTTTGTTTAACGTCCTATTAACAGCCAGGGTTATTTAAGGACGTGCCAGATTTTGGAGGTGGAGGAAAGCCGGAGTTCCCGGAGAAAAAACACCGGCCTACGGTCAGTACATGGCAACTGCCCTACGTAGGTTTCGAACTCGCAACCCAGAGGTGGATGGCTAGTGATAAAGTGTTGGGACACCTCAACCACTCGACCATCGCGACCCCCTATCAATTATAAACACGTGTAACGCTGCACATGTACAAAACAATATCTGAGATTTATGTTTCTGGTGATCAATATTATCCTTTCTAGCCTCAAATTATCATCATTGGTGTTTGCAGTGCCAATCATACAACCTTATTTTCAAGTGAGTGATCATTGAAATACGCTCCTTTCTTTCATAGTTGCCTCTACAAAAATTGCATTGCCATGTTAACTCACAAATGTCTGTCAACAGAATTTGTTTAAGTGGCGATCCTTCATATACCAATGGAACGGACATTTTACCTTTATTCGGGTGTTTACACCCTTTGCTCACGGTATCGATCTTAATATGGATGCAACCGATTCTTGGGCTTTTCACAGTGGCCAAAAGTTCAGTGGCCAATGGCCGCATCAAATATCTTTGGACAATTCTGAAATGTTAATGGTCTTGGTGTAATTACATCAAATCGTACTGGCAGCTATGTTTGTGTGGACACAAGTGAACAGGACTTAACAGTAGAGCTATATTGTGGTAATCAATCAACAATTAATATCATCAGAAGATGTTGTTCAAAAAGCCTTATATTTTGTCAATTGTGCGACGTCTAACATGGTTTACTTTACTGACAACTTTATGCTATGTTATTACGGCTATATATTTTCCCGGGAAGCGGAATAATGACGCCAATGTTTTATCTCGTTTACAGATGGACAAATTTCAATGACTCCAAATATTATTCCGGAGTACAAAGACTATAAGACTCTTTCATATGTGTATATGTAGGATAGGGATATTCCACCCGAGGGGTCACAAAATGTGGTGAAACCCGAGGCTTGCCGAGGGTTTTACCACATTTTGTGATCCCGAGGGTGGAATATCCCTATCCTACATACACACATAATGAAAGAGTCTTTTTCTCTCATATCATTACCGAATTTCTGGCGAAAGTGTCCCTCAGCCATCCATTTTCTTGAATTTTTTAATTTCTTTATTTGACGTTTTTACTAAATATACTTGTGATATTCTGAAAGATCATACCCTATTTTGGCAAACTATGTTTGCACACAAATTTCATTCATTTTGTGGTTAAGTGATTAACGAATGAACAATTCGCCGATAAAAATTACCGTAACTTGACCGACTTTTACGTGGCCGTGATCAAATTGTCAACATCCGAGAAAAAGAAGTTCTATCAACAATACTGAAAGCCAACACTGAAATGAGTTTTCCAACTTCACATATAATTTGATTTGCACCTCGACATATTTAATCATTTCACAGAACACACTGTACTTTTAAATGTCAAGTCAAATTTTTTTTTATAAAATACTACGTCACTGCATGACGTCACGACTGTCATTGGAATTCCATTCATAGTTCAAGGATATTGAGAGCGATGTCGATCTCGATCGCCATGACGCGGCGATGTTTCGTGGCTGGTAATTTTAAATTCACTGTGATTTTGGCAACTTCGTGTGTGAACCAGCGAACAGTGACTCTATACGAGTATTCGATCTTTTCTGTGACATAGGATTATATGTGTTTAACCGGTTGTCTTGATGGAATGACGAAGGTAGGTCAGTCGATAGGCTAACGATGATCATATCGAAAGGCTAGGATGGCTGTTAGTTTTCATGGTTACTCAACACAAATATAGACTCTACAATTAAAATAAATATTTTTATATGAACATCGAGGGGTGTCATTTTTACCGAATGTTCGTTCATTTAAGAGCCAATTCCCAACTTCCAAATACACAGGTTACTGAGTAGGCCTAACAGTTACTGACAGTACAGTAGAGTAAACAAATTCCAGGGCCCCCTGCTGACGCAAACGGAACCATTTCATAGGTTGTGACGTTTGACATTTTCTTTTTTATATTTTTTTTATGTATGGCTTTTATTTTACTTCCTGTCATTGCCAGGTGATTGTGTGTGTTTACATGTTTTTAATGGACAAATGACAAATCTCTCGGGTAGGCAAGTCTGTCTTGTACTGTAACTGTTACAACAGGCCTGTAGGCGTAGTCTAACTGTTTGTTACAGTAACGGAGTTATATGTTCGCTCAGATGAAATGTCTAATCGTTTAACCGTGTAGCCCTATTGATTTACTGCTGATATGATATATATTTATCTAAGAATGTATGTATTTTTATAGTTAAGTCCAACGTTTCAAAACCGATACCGACGATAAGGACTGTCGGATATGATTACAAGCAGACGACGTTGTGAGAGTTGTCCCCCTTGAACGCAGATTAATCCGCGCGCGTGAAATGCTATGTAAGATAGATTTATCTTACATAGCTATCTTACATGGGCAAACTCTATCCAACATGGCGAGATATGAGAGAAAGATTTATCTTACATAGCTATCTTACATGGGCAAACTCTATCCAACATGGCGAGATATGAGAGAAATGTACTACTGTGTTCGATCAGCAGTGTGTTCCATCAGCAGTGCCTGATTTATTCATTTATTCCGTACCCATCAACAAGTATATACAGCAGCTGCAGTCATCAGGATGTTTTATCAAAGGACCCCACAGTCTCCGTAAACGCTGTTGCCTTTACTCGCTATTTGTTTATAGACGGGATATTATCACAACTTTTTCATATGCAAGATACATTTGTCCCCTGTTGAACACCCATGTTGGATATCTCTATCCTCAGTAGGTGCACTGGGTGACCTTAGGTCCGGGACTACTTATTAATTGTGTGACGTCACTGGGAAAACCCTTCTGTTTGTTTCTGTGTGTAATAACTATCACAAATGCACTATATCATTTTTGTTATGTGTCATTTGAACAAATTATTAATTGTGATCATTGACCTAAATAACTTCAGTCATATTATTTGTCGAGAATTTTTTTTTTTTACAGCGGAAGATCAGATATATTTTTTTTGTGCAAGCATGCATAGGCGAAGGAATATGACGTGATGTCAAACATCAGTCGGCAGTTTCCGGACAGCCGATCGCCTCTGGCAAACATTAGTTTATATTTGTTGTTATCGTGACACTTTGACAGTCAGCTTATTTTTCATGGTATGCCATACTTTTTTCTCATCTTTCCGAATATGAAACTGGTTTCATGTCGGTCACCGAGAAAAAAATACAAAGTTTCTATATAGTTTCGCCATGTTCAATGCATTTCATGAAAAAATAGTTTATCATATGTTCGGTATAGGGGATGGGGAAATTCTACCCTCGGGTGTAGAATTTGGGGCCAGAACATCGGCAAGCCTCAAATTCTACACCCTCGGCAAGCCTCGGTTCTAACCCAAAATTCTACATCCTCGATATAATTTCCCTATCCCACATATCCACATATGATGGACTCTTTTAATAAAGACCATGACCTAACTAGGATTCAGTCATTCCCTGTACAATGGCCACTCCTTTGATCCCAACACCGAGGGGGAGGCATTACACAACTATTCTGTTACCTGAATAATCCACAAGATTCTGATATAGGCTATTTTATTAGGCTGAGTTACGCGTAAGAATTCTTGAGTAAACTGGTTTTTTTCCGGCTTTGGCGCATTTTCTAACTCCAAAGTTGACTTTCCTTTGACATTGCAGTTCACTGTAAAACTTCTTCGAACCTTTCACGATCAGAAAGACATCACAATCATGTTCTTTGCCGTTCAACAGTCACAACTGGCTGAGAAACAGCAAAAAATACTTAATTTTGATTTACATAGAGAGTCAGATAATAATATCAAGTACAATTAGTCGCACAGTCAGATACCCCCGACTAACACATCAAGATGCTCTGGTGCTCTCAATCAGATTGTTACTGTCGGTACTTCCCTACCCCTCGTCGCATTCTTCGTAGAGCTTTAATACATTAATACATGTAGCATTGTACAAGGAGAAATCATATCCTAAGCAGCAAAATACTCGCGACGATATTCTGGTTTAAAAGAATCTATGAGTGTATTCATATTAGGACGAGTATATCCATTATGAGTACTATATCTTAAATGGTGGATGTATACGTGTGATGATTCGTCAATCTTTTAGCGCTCTATAAGGTTTTCCAAGAGTCCCTGTTAAGGGCAGGTATATTTGAAACAGTTCTGTTGTCCCTCGCACACCTCTCCGAAATCGATGGATATTTATTTCTCCCATGCCTCACAAATGAATCTCCGTGTTTGGAAGGGTAAAGATAGCTCATGATCTACGATCCATTCACAATAGCCTAATCTAACCCTAGATTTTGATGCACATTATAAGGACATTGATGATAGTTCGATTAAAAGTTATCACACCATTTGTGCTACCCTTTTCAATGTATGTGAGAAAAATCATCAAACAACGGCCTGTACCGTGGACAGAGATATCTTAAATCTCGTGAAAGTCTCGTGCTGCCCCGCCAAACACTCGGGCTGAGATATCCCTGTCTACGGAATAGGCCCGGGTATGATTATATTAATCTTCAATTAAATTATAACCCGGGAGATACATTGAACTCGTAGTCCTGCCACACCCTATATTTTGTCTGATTGATGATATTTAAAAACATGATTTCCGCTTACTTTCACGCTTATTTTCTCTCGGATAAACGCAGTTGGACATTAACTATTGTAAGGAATAACGGCAATCAATTATTCGTTATGTAAAACGTGTCATAGATGTATCACACTTCATAGTCGGTGGCGTCGAGGAGAGTCAATTACACACACATTATCTTTTTGGGATCTTTGCACGCTTACAAACCATGTTTTCTATACTCCTTTGTGTGTATGACAGTAAATTGACAGGAGGTAATAACATACAACATGGCTTAATAATTTTCCCAATCTTCTGTTATACAGACCAATTCGGTCAATCAAATTCAAGAACCTAGGTTTAGCTGAGCTGCATACATCAAATCTGAATTACCTAGGGCAAGACAGTAAGTTGAACTTGAGGCCTAAGTGTTGTAACTATAAACATTCCCCGACTTCTGGATATTTAAGCGACTACTCTGTGTTATCCATGAGCTTTTATAGATCAAGTCATATTTCCATACGGGTAGTTGGCCACAGGTTTTTAGCACAATGGGGTTCATAGAGACAATTTCACCATCAAATTCAAGGGAGACAATTGCTTCACGTGGCATTGTTTGTCGTTTGTCTGTATAGTTTGTGTACAAGTTAGGGATTTTTTGTAATCTAGTTTTGTAAGGCGGGTGTTGTCAATAAAACAGAAGACGCTTTCCTTTCCGAAACATCTGGTCTTGTTCGCCTAATACTTTTGCAAGGGTATCAACGTAAATTTATGTAAATTTAAGATTTGCTCATAATTTGCATTTGTTTGATCTATTTTCAGTTGGAATTACGGTTTCGTTAATATACAGGTGTTCTTTGTTATTTTGAATAGTTTGACAGAATCTAGACACATTTTTAAACATCAAAACAAATCGATTGCTTATGCAAAAAAAAATGTTAGCTTTCGAAATGTTCTAAGTTAAGCTAACAAGGCTAAGCTAACAAAGACTCGTGATTAGGATTTCTACATTATTTCTGTTCTGTGCTCTTCTGCTGCGAGGTGATTATGTCAAAAATTTACATTTTAATCACAAGATGTGTTATACTGCTATGTTTTTCACTTGAAAAATATATTTTGTGAGTGACAGAATATTGACATTCTGTATAACACATATACACGTCTACACAGGAAGCGCCGTTTCCTTATGCAACTGGCTTATTTATTTCACGTGTCTCAATCAGGTTCCGCTGGTTGGCTGATATGGATATTGACGTATATACACGTATATATGTGTATATATACACACCACGAGTTAAAACATGTCATTGTACAAGTATGCTTGTCAGACAGGAACTGAAGTCGCGTGGCAATCAAACCAGCAGAACGTGACTGACTTTAAAAGAATAATTTAATTTGTTGTGTGTTTCTAGTAAGATATGTAAGTCAATTAATGTCATCAGTGATATCCAATTATATTAATAGCTTTTGAAGTTTAAAACAAAAAAGAAAAGCAAAAAGCTTTGCAGGATCGGTTATCAATGGCAATAATGGTTAACGGCTACTTCTGTAGTACTTCGAATAAATACTATTGATAGCCTTCTTCTACGACATGTACCTACCAAATCTACTCTATATTCCCTGTTTGAAGTTATACTTTAAATACATTTTATGTACATTGTACGTTCGTTGATTTATCATGTCTCTCAATAATTTTGTTTTTAAAAGACACACGTGTTTATTATTCTTAATTGTAAGTTAAACTGTCGGACCCAATTTGTGGGTATAACATTTCGTGTAACCATGCCATAGACATTCTGCAGTTAACACCTTAGTATACCTTTATATTTGTTAGTATGTACATGTATAAATTGAAGCTGGGTATTTATACCAAATAAATATTTGCTTTATTTTACATATGATTAATTTTTCTTTGTTTTCATGGTAAATACTCAAATGTGATTGGTCGAAAAATTCTTTTCATTCTTCTATGAAAGAATTCCGAGAATGGCGCGAAAAATGTGACGTCACAAGACGACAATTGATGTTGCGTATTGATTTGAGAAAAATAATCCAATTTAAAACCAGTAAAATTGTACATAAAACATGTTTTAAATTAGAAAATCATTTTCAAAAATTAATTATAAGCGTTGATGTCAATTATTTTTTAGTTTCATCGGGGTATGAAACAAATTTTGTTTGCAAACTTCTGTAAGAAATTAATTATAAGCGTTGATGTCAATAATTTTTTAGTTTCATCGGGGTATGAAACAAATTTTGTTTGCAAACTTCTGTAAGAATCTGCTACGCGGATTCATACAGTTTGCAAACAAAATTTGTTTCATACCCCGATGAAACAAAAAAAAATGACATCAATGCTTAAATCTACGATTTTTCGTCCTATTTTTACACGTTAATGATGATAGCGACCAAAAATGGAAAAATCCAGATTGGGCGGTATGAAAAACAAATTGAAATATTGACCACATATATCTAATTCTATTCGCTTTAAGAAATATCGCTATGTGATGTCTTATTTATTTCCAATTTATAAATAAATGAGTTGCGTAAACCATTTAATGCATTTTGAATGTAAAAAAGCAATGCACATTTCGACAAACATTTTTCGTCTTTATTTCAAAACAAGTAAACATACAATCACGATTTAGTATACACTTTATATAAATTAAGAAAAAAATCATGATAATGTTTTCAACATTTTCGCGAGATATTATTTTCAATAGACACTCCATTAAACTCAGCGAAGAAAACATACAATTCACTCATTCTGAGATATTTGCAGAGATCATTGAAATCTCCTAAAATCAAATACTCTTGAAACACATCAACATCATTTCAATCTGTATGTGTCTGTTCATAATTTACTGTTATCTCTTACAATGGCACCTTACCATAGCTTTAAAGTTTTCTTTGAATCCTGGTGACATATAGTTGTAAAGAAATGGATTCATTGCGGATTTTGACCACAAGACCCAAAGCATCACTGTAGTAACATGCTCATTCACACATGTGGTACACACTGTATCCACAAAATATGTGATAGAATATGGTGCCCAGGTTACAAAGAACACAAACACAAGAAGAGCCAAGTTTTTCGCGATTCGGAGAGCTCGCTTAATGCCGGATGCTTTTGTGAGACTTCTTGTGTTTGTCAGTTCATCCACAACTGCAGTGAGAGCATTTAAATTGTTCGTTGAGGCAACGCCATGGTACCCATTCATCCTATTACGAGCTGTTTCTCGCCTCTTAATTCGAGTTCGTACCTTTTTGAATATCAAGGAGTTGATGATACATAGGCAGAGGAATGGCACGGTAAATTGTATCACCGTCAATATTGAACTATACATCTTATGTTCATGATATACAGCACTGCATTTATAATTTGAGTGTTCATGATTTGATGAATGGAATACAAAATGTACAGGTCCGTGAATTAGAAAAGATATTATCCACGAAGCAACAACTTTTATTGTAGCACTTCGAATGGTCTGTTGTTGCATATATTCCAACTTTTGAGTCAGGAGTTTGAGACGATCCCAACTTAAAATCACCATCATTATGACCACCTCACAGCAGAGAATTTCATTAATTGTCATAAAGAATGTACATGAATGTCTATGCATTATCCATTTGTATGAGTTAAGAGTGTATACAGCGAAAAGTGGCATACTAATACACCCAAGCAGCAAATCAGTCAAGGCCAAGTTGACCAGATAAATATTATACACTGTCCGTAATTTTTCATCCCTTATGAAGGCCAAAATGACGAAAGAGTTTCCGAGTATAGCACTAAGCATTATTATAGCGATGACGATGCCAACAATCACAATAGCATATGTTGGGAACTCCGAATACATGATGGTGACCTTGGAGATATCCAATACTCAATTATGATTTTTTTTCCCACAACTCTTGTTCCAGATGAAACTCACTGGTATTTATCTGTAAATAAGAACGAAGATACTCAATCAAATGATCAAACAAGTTCTAGATAGAAACTACTGATATTTCATACTTTGAAAAAATATAATTCATATACAATATATGACTTACTAGTCCTAGATCCTTGAGATAAATTTTATCGTAGAATTATATATGTATATATATATATGCCTTACATAATACAGTATATATGTGCTTCAAAATTGTTACAATGTTTACTCTATAATAAAAAAAAAAAAAACAACCTTGAACCGATATTCTAAATTTTATAGGCAGATAAGTTATAATTCAAAATTCGTATAGATTTAGCATTTTATTAATTTCTATCTTAATGCTGCATATAGTAACATGGTTATAAATTATTTTGTACAAATAGAAAACTTATGCCTTCTATGGTAGTTAATCAAATACCAATGAAATAATCAATTACGTTACCACAATAAAAGTGATAATTACCTGATTCAATGAAGTCCGCGCATGCAACAGTTACCAGAGCTGAATTGTTTTTTCCCCGGTAAAATTTATCCATCTTTAAAGAAAAACAGTGGTGTTGGATATGTCAGTCATATAGCAAATCTTGCAACTCGGTGTAAATGCGTCTTTGATTCCAGATACGGAGAAGGCTTATTTATATATTACTTACATACACGACTGTCAACCTTCGACGGTATACTGTATGTGGTTTATGTGCACTTTCAGACCCGTCTTTCCTTTTGTAGTGTATGACCGGATGTTTGCTATTGAGGCAGTAGGTCGAGATTAAAATGTGTTATACACGTCATAAGTGATCACAGTAAAACGACATTAACGACCTACATGTAAGTCCTCCTTTTGGAGGTTGGCGAGAAAAAAACATGTTTTTGTCACTAATTTAGTGCTGCCAAGATAATGTCAAGAAAAAAAAAAAGCTATTGTCCTCTGGTGATATTTACGTTCTTGCTGTTTGTTTGAAGCTAGCATGCTGCTTCATGTATACATTGCACGTTTTTACTTATCAGTATGTTACAACTGGCATTTCTTATTTTGCTTATTTCATAAAACCTGTTTACATTTCTTTCATACCACACCCTGGGTATGAAAACATGTTAATGGTTTAAAGTAATAAGTAATTAACTATATCGTACTTAGTTCAACTTAGGTAATTTACTCAAGCAAGGAGGCGTATTTAACAGCTCACTAAAGCGCGACTCAGCAGACAGAAAAATAAGATACCTGGAACCAGCTCTATACCGCGCAATAAGTCGAATGATACCATCATTCCTTGGATGAGTTTCTTACATTACTTTTGCTTAGGTTTCATTGGATTCAAAGTATCATATAGTCATGTAGCGAGGGAAGCTGCTACCACACACTGTCTTAAACGATTTGCAAGCCATAGGGTCTTTGTATATACATGTAGTAACACTGTATATCTTAATCACCTGTTGTGGTATAGACATGGTTTTTTTTCTTTGTTCTCCTTGTGCTATATTGTACATCGAAAAGGAAGCATCTAACATTTTTGCATCTAAAATAAACTAAGACAAATTCTCGGTCCTACAACGGTCCAGCTACTTTAAAGCATTTATATTTTGCGTTAGATTTATTTTCGCCTTAATACGCGAGTAAATCGCAAAATTCAAATCTTTCGCAATTATTTGTATTTAAATAACAACTAAGGATTGTGACAACGTTATCCTTTACCGACAAATGAGTCTAGACTCTAATAACTCATCATTCATTGATCCGCTTTTCCGAAATCCTATAATTGCGAATATGTCTGAAGAGGTGAGTTCGCGATTTAAATATTCGCGAGATCTAGATGATTTTCAGTATTGATTTCTTTTCTATGAAATCTAATTCAAAATTCTTCATTTCATTTAGAAATTTTCATTCCCAATATTTAAGCCCATGATGTTTATTTGAACAGAGAAAAAAAAGAAACAAACACGTTAATGATTTTATATGAAACATATCCTATACGATCTCTCGACCACATAATTTATTATTTAATATGATGCATAGCTTCTTTTAGATAAATTATTATAATGCAATCACAGGTCCGTCTTACTGCTTTAAATTAACTGTTCTAAACTTCAAGAAGGCATAATATATTTATCTTTATTACGACAATGCATGGCGTAAAAGTGCATCAAATCTTTCATAAATTGTCGGTTTGTCATCTGCCGTTTCCTCGTTTGTTATGTTGCGTTCTGTGTGTTTAATTCACATTCAAATTATGCTCCTTTAGAATAAAGAATAAAGTAGGCTGGCGTATTGAACACCGAACAGGTCCTGTTTGTTACAAAAAAATACGTCACACCATGCAGTAGATCCGTATGTCATTGATGCTATGAAATTAACTAATTTGGTAAACGCACACGATTGAAGTAACGTTAATGAAAAAAAAACTATAATCACATTAAAAGTTGAAAAAAGTTTCATTATATCACATTACAACATTTTCTGCAAATAACTGTTAGAATGAAAAACAACTATGCCAAGATTTTTAATGAATGGAAATGCACTATTTTTGTCTCTAAGTTTGTCTTTATCAGGAATATTTATTTCCATGAAATTATTTTGATACTGATTAAGGCTATTTTTATCAACTTCCGAAGTAATCAGGGTCCTTTCTTCTCGCCAACATTGGCAACATCTTAAACATTCTTCGCCACATTGTATTAAGCACTCCTTTTTCCACTTTCTCCGGTTCATACCATGATAATTCCCCAGAGTCTATTACAGAACCTACTGTCCTTACACTAAATGCACTAGTGCTTGGAGTACTACATCGGTTTACACTTTGCATATTAAACGGATCCCGATATGATTCCCAGTCTTTCTGCCAGATCTGTTAATACAAAATAAACATCGTAATAGTCAGTTGTATTATACCAAAATACTTACAAAATTTTACAATTGAAACCAATATAGTTCGATACATATGTTTTATACAATAGTCAATTAAGCATCATCAATAAATTATATCGAAAACACTATCAAGGTAATTTTATATTTGCATATTTTAATAATTCAGATAAATATGATTTTCAGAAAAAATATGAAAGAATTAATTTATTTGTTTATGTGTTATTTTTACACTGTTGAAAATAGTGGTGATTTGGGTGGATTCAATGCTCGATTCCAACAAAGACATTGTAACATTAAACTACAACTGAATTATATTTTGTTCTAGACAATCGAAAAAGCGGAATTGAGTCAACAATTAATTGGTAAATTGTCAAGTTCCATATAACAACAATATATTCATTCTTTATATATTTGAAATTAAAATGTGAAGGGTGGCCTGGACGCTAGGAAGTGAATAAATATTTTCTCAGAATTTGATATACAGTGGAACTTCGTTAACTCGAAGTCGACGGGACCACGAAAAAACTTCGAGTTATCCGAGTGTTCGAATTAAGCGAGTTATCATTTTTGGTGAAAAGTTTGGTCAATATTTGTCAACATTATATAATCATTATAACTTCGCTCTGTCGCTCATCAGTTTAGTGTGAAGACTGGTCAATACATGTAAATATATATGTAATGTTTCGTTATGTTACTTGTAATTTGGTATAGTTTTGCCGATATACAGTCACGATAAAGTTTCTTTCTGTATTACAACTGTACCCAAAAAAAAAAAAAAAAATGTATGTATGTAAAACCAGTCTACTTACCGGCTTCGCCCGAAAGTCCGTCGGAGCTGTGTTTCTATGATCAGTCCACTGTACGAATTTCTTACGATCCTACAAAATCATTCGAAATTGAAATAATATAATACAGCAAGCTCTTTAGAAATATGATGAAAAAGCAAAATTCTAGGCCAAAGTCAAGCCATAGCCCAAAATTAGGTTTCTTATCAGTTACTGTATAATTGTTAATTCTCGCAGAGGGTTTGATTTTGCTATTTTCGCGGTCATTAAACAAGCACGGGAAAAATAACCAGCTTGTAGTTGCATATAAAAAGCAAACGGACAGCAGACGATCAATTAAAAAGATAAACAGTGAGAGATAGGAAAAGTGCTCCAAAAAATCCGTGAGTGAAAAGGTGATACAGATAGTTATGTGAGAGGATTAAATCTACTTAACACTTAGAAAAAGAGGAAGACAACATTAATACAAAATGAATATGGGCCTTAAACTTCCTTATTGATGTTCTATGAAACAGGATACAGATGCCAGATAACAGACACTTGACCCTATTAAGGATCGACCTAAGAATGTGACTTAGGACACAGTTTACTTGTTTGCTTTATATATTCGCGTTAAAACATTTACTCACTTGTAAAATAGTATAACATCTCCTTAGATGTAAACATATAACGTACCACATATTTTAATTGTATTTTTTATTTATTATGTCATTGAATATGTTGTATGTTTATACTTGTTTCTTAAGATTAATTTGCATTAGACCATAGCTGAACTGAATTGAATGGATCATGTTCATGTATTATCCATACATTACGTAAAACCTATATAGTCATGTACTCATATATCGCCTAGATGTGTAGAAAATGCTTTTTGTATAGAAGGACTGATTTACATTATGTCAAAGCAATGTCTTAAACCAAAAACATGTACAATATTGACTTATAAACCTATTAATCAACTCTACAGTATAGACTGTAAAAGAAAGTAGATGGAGAAAGCATGTTATTTTCCTTCTTCATTTTTTTGTTTTTGTTTTTGTTTGTTCTTTTTGTGATAAACAGTATACCTGTCTACATCGTACCTGTAGGTGAAGTAGCGCCTGTAATTACTTAGACCCTTTTATATTTTGAGTCAAGTTTTGAAATTGTATCTACATTGAAGGTCTTGAGAGACCAAGCTAGACATATCTTAAGTACTAGATTTGACATACCCACTAATAATACCGCTTAATTTTCCAATTGCATTTATCATATCAAACATATGAATATTTCACTCACCATTGATGGTAGCCGTCGTATAGCAGATTTAGGAACAGACAGTTCAATATCACAAAATTCTTGTTCTTCGTTTATCTCTTCATGAACTTCTAACTCCACGATAAATGATTCTTTTCTTGACAACAAAGCTTTTCGTTGAAGTCTTTTCTTCCTGATCTTGAGGATCTTAGGAATATCTTCAAAAGGTTCTGCCTTTTCAGCAAACCTCTTTTTAAGTAAATTCCAATAATATCTTGCTGTGTCTTGCATTGCCTCTGCGTCTTGCACAGGGTTGACTCGCTTCTTACTTGCGTACATGTACCACCTAAGGAATGACAGCACTCCGAAAACAATCACAAGGATGACCACAAGGGCTACAATGACCCCAACAGCGATCTGACCACCCATATCCGTGGCTGGGTCTGTGGGAAAATAATAGCACAATGGTTAACGCCGCAATGAGAAATAAGAGGCAATGTCATTGTGTCAGACGTATACAAATAAGTAAGTTGGGTTACATTATATAATAAGTTTTTGCATAGTAAAACCTCTACCTGTAAACGTAAGACGACGACACCGCTTATTGTGATGCAATTGCCATAAGAGTAAGCCAGTAAGCTTTTTCCTGTGGCATGTATTATTGAGGGTGAATTAAATGTGTAGATGGGAGTTGTAAATTATTTTTCATAAATATTGAATTCAGCCATACGCCACGGTATCATTTATTATTTTTTAAAAATACGTTCATCAGCGATTTTGATTTGCCACTCTGATTCATAAATCTTTAACCGCACATAAGTATACCATAATGCACACGTGTTATGGTATAAAGCATATCACTTATAATATGATTATGCTTTGTTGGTATATTGAACCTTTTTTTCTGAAGAGTCAATACTGTATTTGTGCATGTACATGTATATGAACAAGCCAACATCATATAATGTTCACCTACTTATAATTTATCTTTTGCTTCAAGTACGTGTGTCAATGTCGTTTGAAACGCTATGTGAGAATAATTATACAATTCTTTGTGATTTCGTAATAATAGCCTTATAGCTTACTAATGACATAGAGAGCTGCTACAGCAAAAAAAAAACACATATACGTGTTATAAGGTCACCAACATATCAACTTCCGGTTTGTTTTGAATGTTATTTTTTTCTGTACATGAAGAGTGTGTACATATTTTATAGAAGGTTTATATCGAATCATGTAATAACCTTAGCGGGTGTAGATATAAAGATCGGATATCCGTGACCTACAGTAAGTCGGATTATTGAATAAAACCTCGGTCTGATATTATCATATCATTTATAAATACTTTATGTAGACATGTGAACATCTCTCTATAATTTCTAAATACCAAACGATCAAAGTCTTTGATCAGTTTACAAATATCGTGGTCATGTTTTAACTTTACGTCATGTCTTCGAAACAATAAAAAAATATTCTAAAGACAATGTTCCTTATTCAATTTAAACAGATTATATATGTTCATGGTATTACACTTATCCTTAAACACCAAGTATATAAATGTAATTAAATATCTTTCAGAAAGGAACTTATAGATAAGTTTAAGCCTATATTCTAACATTACATGTGGTTCAGTTTAGATTTGTTATTGATCTGAAGAAAAAAGGTTCCTGTTTATTTCTTTGATATGTTCAGCTTTAGAAACTCAAACTCAAAAAATTCTATACGGGAAATTTAGCTCACTGTTATATTTTATTTGTTTTGTATATTTTATTAAAAGACAGTGTTTTCTGTGATGATATTTGATTATACAATGACATTTTTCAAACGACAGACTTCATAGACTACGATCTGTAATATAATATGATACATGTACATTGAGGAAGAAGGAAGTCCCCGGTATTATGACGATATAAGTGAAAGTAGTCTCCTAAATAAGACAGAAATGTATGTCTGTACTATCTGCATAAGTAAGCCTCCTCAGCAGAGTACAGTATATATGTCACACGTATGTCACATCCAGTGCGTACTTCCTATTAACACTGAACCCTAGACTATGTCTCACACACACTAGGTAGCTCCACTCCTTATATTAACAATGGCTGTGAGATGATTTGAGTGAACTTGACGTACTTCGGGGATAATTAGTATGTGTCATTATCAAATATATGATGGCAGTTTGGCATATGGTATCTAACGCAGTTTTGCCTGGCTATTGATTATTCTATAAACTTATTGCGTCTATTGGTTGTCGATTTGTTTAATATTTTCTGGTGTAGAAAATTATTTTCAGCATAATAAAAATATTTTTTCCCATTCCCATGCAAGAAGGGAATGATAATTCATTACTGCAACCACAGTGTAACTATTTTAAGTTTTTAAGACAAAGAACACACAATAACATTAAATATTAAATATTAACACATGTTATGAAATGTTAATAATTCATTTAAAACATTATTTTCTCATTTTGTAAAAAATACCGACTTTGTGCATTACGTCTATCATTCCCTTTAAAAAAATATAGCAATTATAATACGGTATTAATTACAACCTATTAAACCGAATTAGAAAGATCTAAAGTTTCGCCTTGTAGACAAAGATTTGGTCTCTCGATCGCTGTCCTAAGTTCTATTAAATAATAATAATCAACTTACCGTTATCAACAAACAACAGGATCCTTCCTGACGAAGACACATTGTACGGCGTCTGTCCAATCTGGCATATTTCCGGGTATTGTGTAAGATAAACAATTCTTCCTTGTGCCTCCAAAACCTAAAGTGGTCGGTGACGAAATTAATTCCATTGATTAACTACACTTAAAAATAGGAATCGATTTTGATACTATTCATTAAATAGCCAGGACAAAATGAAATTGGCCAAAGCTGATCCCATTTCTTTGTAATGGCGATTTGAGTGCATGGGAAACAGCGCCAGGCATTATAATTAAGTAGAATATCACAGTTATAACAATAACTGGACCTAATAGCATTAAAAAAGAATAACTTCAATTGACTGCTAGCTACAAAAGTCACTACTCATTTGTGATACACCACAAGCATAATGAACAAAAAGAAGTAGTTTTTTTCTGATCTACAGTTTAACAAATTTCATTTTGAATATGATTAAAACTCAAAATCCAAACAAATGTAAAATTTAATGTATGAGTAATTAAGAAAATCATGTATAGTTTGGTAGTTACACAATGTTTGGTTTTATTTGAAAACAGTATCTGAAATATTACTTTATTATATAGATCTATTGTTGGTATTTTCAGTTTAGCTATTGTTTTCGCTTGTATCGATGACAGAAAAAAATGAGAGATATATACTTTAATTGAGAAAATTACAGCCGTTTCAAAATTTCTGCGAAAAAATCTTCAAACAAAGAAGTTAACAATCGAACACTTTTCAGTACGATAAACATATCTGTTACAAACCTTGCTCCGGTTTAAACTCACGAAGTATGTTAAATGTAATAACGTCACTAATTGTGTCTATCTATATATTATGTACAAATCAAAAACATAGAGGCTTGATTTATTGATCAGTTTTAAAACTTCCTTATCTTTTTATCATTTTTTTTTTTTTTTTTTA
The DNA here is from genome assembly GCF_902652985.1 of Pecten maximus. Lineage (NCBI taxonomy): Eukaryota > Metazoa > Mollusca > Bivalvia > Pectinida > Pectinidae > Pecten > Pecten maximus. The sequence continues at coordinate 35,762,367 of NC_047020.1, forward strand.
TTTTTTTTTTTTTTTTTTTTTTTTTTGCCAGTTTTACCATTTTTGTTAGCCATGATTATAAAGTTTCGATTTTGGTACTCATAAAATCATGTCTTCGTAATTTCAGAGCATGCATTGTACAAATAGTAATCATTGCCTATCGCCGTATAGTAAAAAATACAATATGTTACAAGTCGGCTCTGCTATGTATAACCTTTATCCCATTTAACAATTGACTTGCCTGAACGCACTAAGGAATTAGCTACACTTAAAACGTTCATAATCTACAGTGATCTGTAATGTCTTTCGGTACAACTTGGGACAAAGTTGCAGTAATTTTACAATACTCACGCATGAAAAACAACATTTGAATTACTGATTTGTTTTAGATGTCAAAATTTACTTTTCAAAAGTACATGTAGATTATACAGTAAAAATAAAATCGAGAAATATGACATTAAGTTGAGAATTTTTCATTTACATCTAACGAGGTTCCGATATACATTATATACTGTATAGTGTGACAGAGTGGTTTTTAACGAGTATAGTCATCTTAACTACGACATTGGGACAATAATTAACTATCCGACGAAAAGAAAACTGACTGACTTGAAAACTTTCTTATTGAGTATTAGCTGAAAGTGTGTCTATATATAATTCTCAGATTTATTTCCTTCTTATTTAATCATTTTACTTAAAAAAATCACAAATATCGCATAAAGCTAATAAATCATGATTTTTCAAGGGTCTAACTTATTGTGTTACAAAGTTGTTTTGATACACTCACTACAAGTACTGTCATCTTTATAAGGCGTCAAACAGAAAGTTTATTTATTTATATACAACGAGTAAAAAACATATATTTGTATAAATATCTTAAGTAAAGCAATTTTATTTTCAACTTACCAATTGTAAAATAAACTCTTACATGTATTTGGTATTGAACCTGATCATTTTTACGCCTGAGTCACTCAGTCCATATGCATTTCATACCATACACCGACGCTGATTTCATCCTGAACCTAGTACAAAGTACGCTGGACTGGTATCGTAAATATAAATGTTAAACTAAGTGTTGCTATGTGAGATTGAGAATCAGATGTCGTTTGAAATGGTACACCATAACATAACCGAATGGTAGAACCAGTATCGCGTTATGGTGCTGAAGTGGATTTGGGAAATATATAAAGTGTTTCTAGACATGAAATCTCAAGGACGTAAGCTAATTATTGTTTGTAAACATACGTCAGACAGGATATACAACCACTCTATATCGGCTGCTAAAAACCTAGACCTCATTTAGGATCAAAAGGCTTTTTGTATTAATTAAGAAAGAGTTTACAACATTTTAGATTTTAATCTAATAACTTAGAACATGGATTTTTTAACTAATTATTAAGGATTTTTCTTTCATGTTAGTTGAAAATTAGCCGAATTTTTAAACAATTGCTTGTTGGATTTTTTTATTATGGATTTCCATACCACTGCCACAATGACTCATAAGAAAAAAACTAATTGAGTTGATGAGTCACCAATGCCTACACTAGCATTAACGAATACAAATATCTTAAAAGGTAGAATACGGTAGTCTCTATAACGTGAAATCATCAAGTTGTAAATAATTAACCATTAATTTCACAATGTTATCTTTGCTTTTAGAATGTTCTTTTTATAGCAATACACAAAACCAAAACAATAACTTTTCAACTTTCTGGCAAGCAATAAGTGTCTATACAGTAAATAGAAGTCTTATTGAGTATTTGATATAAAAATAGAAGTGAAAAGCATTCATGCTGATCTAAATTTCCAAACTGTTCCATTTCGAATTCGGTACTCGATGTCCCGATGCAAACTGTATAATAACATCACAGCAAAAATATATCTTTGAAAACTCGAATGCAAAGAAACTTCTTTATACTTTAATATAAAAGGATATGATTGCGATATGAAACTATTGATATGTGATCTTTGAGTAAGATTTTGTAAGAAATGGTAGAACTATGCCATGTGATACTTACAAAACAAGAGAATCGGTATGTTGTAGGTTCATTTATCGAGGAGTCATTGTTGAGTACATTTAGATAAGTGTAAGATCCCTCGGTTAGACTGTGCATGCAGATATACTGACCGTTAGCTGTAGACAGCAAAAATCATACATTAGTTATTTTTGGTACTATAAGTACATACGAATATGCATAATATATATTCTTTGCATAACGTGCATAACGGTAATATCTCAAACAGAAACAATCAAAAATAATCTCTATTGTTCCTAACACAGTTCTTAATTACCTTTAAATTGTCCTTTTGTATTCAATGTTTCATTTCAGCAAGATATATCTACTAAACCATCACAGATAGATATTTTAACTCAAAGCATTATTTGTAAGAATGGAGCCAGGAGGAGAAGATTACCAGAAATGGTGAACGGTTATACTTATATAGTGCTAGGTTAAAAATATTACATTGCAAATTTCCCGAAAACAGGTGTTTGATATTGTATGCTACTAATTATATCCTGCAATTTAATGCACTCCAACCAGACATACGTACTTGAAAACAGTCTTTCCTGTGCACAGTCGGAATATGCAAATGACAGACGACTGGTGTCCGTTCTTCCATCTACTTTCGATCCGGTACACGACTGGTCGGACACAGATACGTCAAATGTGCTATGTAGGACGGTAGGACACACACTGGCGGCCACCTCCACCGAGTCTATAGATAAGGATACAAGGTTGGTGTTAATAAACTGCCCTGTTTGATCTTTAGTAAAAGTCTACGAGTAATTTCAGTGTAGATAATAAACCAAGACACTTGTGTGATTATTCATCGATATGTCCAAACAAATCGCTGTTGACTTATTTGCATTGCTATTATCTACTTCATATAAATATGTTTGTAACCATTGTCGATTTATTCCAATTGCTATTGGTTTTAAATGATGTCATGCTATCGAGATAAAATAAATCGTGACATTTGGCGAATATTTGACGTATTCACCAATGACTTCATCAAATGAATTGTTTTTTACCCCATTTATCCATGGTATTAAAATCTTCCAGATGATTTTATAGTCAAAAGCTTGTTCCAAGTATCAAGATTGCCGTAATATATGTCTACTGCAGACAAAAAAACAGGGTTTTCCCGAAATGTAGTTGATAAAGACATTAAAAAATAATATGGTCGTCATAAAGATTACATCAAGGTATATCCCTTTTGCGTTTCCTGTCACCACCATGGCACTCAATTTGAGAAAGTTTCAATTTACTTTGACTTGACTTTGATTTGCATGACAGGTCGTCGAAGTAGAAACGATTACCTCTTCGGTCTTATCCCCCAAGTACTTTTGCAGGGGTAGCCAGGTTAATATATAATATGTTCATAATGTTCCTCGTTTATCAGTTTTCATCAAAATCATGGTTTCGTTTAAACGATGGTTTTATTCTCTGTTTTCATTTTTATTTCTACATAATACCTTGCATCGTAAGTATTTATTCTTCAACTGTTTTATTACATTGTTTTGAAATACCATGACTTAAATGTCCGTCTTTGACGAAGGGCGAAAACAGGTAGCTGTTACATGGCGTTTTACAAACCTGTTTGAACGAAGACTTCGTGTGTTCCGATTGGGTAGGTACTTGCTATGTTGCAGATGGTGTTTTCCGTCGCTACTTTACCAGTCCCCGAGAAAATAACTACTTCGCGTTGATTTGTGGTGGAGTCAATTTCTGTACAAGAAGAAAAGACAATAATGCCATAGGAAGTTAAACCATTATTGCTGAGAAGATATATCAAAACGAGATCAAATCAAGATATCCCAAAGGGATCTTGGCATCCATCATTGGTAAATATCCCCCAGTAATTCTCATGCAATAGCGATAACAAACTTCAACTATCAAAATTCAAGATGGCTGTCTTTCTGTCATTTTGTTTCCAGAACAGGCTAACAATTAAAAGGCCGTAACAAGGGACTAAAGGGAATCAACATGTTAAGTTTGAGAAACATACTTTCCAAGTTATACCGATTGCAATGATCGTCTACGAACGCAATGACAACCGAACGGACAATGAACCCCGGACATGGGCGATCTGTAAAAGATGTGGGCTAAAACTATTTTTGTGTATCAATAATCATAATCGCGGCATACGTGATCCTTTATGTTTTTTTTTCTCATAGAGGACTGATAATTTAAAACAAAATATATTTACTTTCATAAAAATTTGCATTGACGTCAATCACCTACTTTCACATAATATCTTAACAGCAAAACAGTCTGTTTGTTGAGGTCATGTGCTAATTTTATCAACACGTTCCACTGAAAAAACATCTAATTCTATCTGACATTATTCAAACTGATAGTGTCATCATCCTCACCTGGTAAGGAGTGACTCTGCCGTTTGTCCTTATTGTGTTGCGATTGATGAATAGTTCTATCTTACAGAATTTACAAGACAATTTCATCGATATACCGGGAGCCTTCAAATGAGAGAAATAGGTTCCGTATGACAAAGTCACGAGAGCAAGATTATGTTGATCACATTAATCTTGTTTTTTAAAGAATGAAAATCAAACTTATGAAATTAATTTTGTTACATTTGTTTTGTGTTAAACGGTGTTTACACATGTAGCAGTAAAGTTGTTTCGACTGATGAATGGCTAATGTACAGAATTTATCATTGAAAGCTGCAAGCATTTGGATTGGTGTTGGTGTAAATATTAAAAACTAATCAAATAAAATGATAGAAGAGTTTGGGAATATGAGAAAATAAGTTATAACCTATAGAAATATTGCTAACAGGCTGTACTGAATAAACAAAAGTGAGTTTATGTAGCACTCGTCAATGTTATTGAAGTAATAAATAAAACGTGTGCCAATTATTTATTAAAATACAATAACAGTTGTCATTATTACGCCTCGCTAGTATCGACTCAGACCAAATATGTTAGGAAGTTAAAGATATTTCCTTTTTGTGTAAAAATTATACATCTATATGGATTTTCGCTTGTTAGGAATTTTATTTGATTCGTGCATGTTCTTGTTGTGAAAGCTGTGTGCCACGATCTTATCTATTTGAACATTTATATTGAAACTCAATACTGAAATTGTTAAATGTTGGATTCCAAAGACCACCCAGCTTCTGATTTTTTAAAAGTAGTATGTGACTTCTTATATAATTTTTGTTATGCAGATCTAAAATTTTGTTGTTTTGATTTAAAATATTAATTTTACTGACGTCAATTGACGTTAATTCAATTATATATCTTCAGCAAAACAGTCTCTATTGAGCTTCTGTGATAATTTTATCAACGCGTTCTATTGAAAAACAGCTAATTCTATGTGAAATTTTTGGAAGTGATAATCAAATCTTTCTCGACAGGTGATGTAAGTAGTGGTTTTAATTGTTACTTCGATTGATGAATGGCTCTGTCAGATAGAATGTATTAAATAAGATCATTAATTTGATATTCAAAGAGCCTTTAGTCGAGTCAAAATTTTCAGTATGACAAAGTCACGAGTGCAAGACTCATTTGATCACAAATATCATATTTAAAAGAATACATATGAAATATATCAAATTATTTTTCATTAAAGAACGGCTGGTTTTGACTCAGGTGGTAGTTTTGTATGTGTTTCTCTACAAGGATAATTGTGCTACGTCGTACATTAGGTGTGAAGTCACAGTTTATTGATGACGTCACAATATACTATCGCATACATGACGTTTAGTAGTTAGGGATTGTATTCTTTACATTGAGGTAACTATAAAGTATATATCGCTTGATGAAAATTAGACCAAAGTCGTTTTATTTCGACTTCAATTTTATTTTGATTATTTTCATAAATGTTTATTATTAAATTCTTAATTTTTTGTATGCTTTTACAGTTAAGATATGTATTAAACTATTATCAAAAACTTGTAATCTTTAGACGAGTGAAGACAAAAAGTTCTGTTTACATTTGTGTCTGGTATTCTTGCGCCAGCCGAATCACCACGCATGAACAATAATAGTTACAGACATTTGTTTTGCGTAAAGCGGTGTTAATGAGTATAGCATAAAAATATTTTCGACAGAAGACTAGCTGTTATGCATAATTCATCATTTGAAGCTACAAACATTTGGTTTGGTGCAGATGTAAATATCAAAAAAAAAAATAATGGAATAACATGGTGGACGAGTAAAGATATGTGAAAAAAAGTACTAACGCTGTTAAATATTTAGTTAACAGGCTGTACTGAAGTAGTAAAAGTAAGTTTATGGAGCACTTTTAAAAGTCATTGAGGTAATTGATTAAATGGGTGCCAATTATTTATTAAGATACAATAACAGTTGTCATTATTACGCCTCGCCAGTATCGATCTAGGCCAAATATGTTCGAAAGTTGATGATATTTCCTTTTTGTTTAACAATTAAACATGTATATGGATTTTCGCATGTTAGAAATTTTATTTGATTCGTGCATGTTCTTGTTGTGAAAGCTGTGTGTCACGATCTTGTTCATTTGAACATTTGTTTTGAACCCATTACTGATATTGTTAAATGTTGGATTCCAAAGACCACCCAGTCTCTAATATTTTGTTGTTTTGCTTTAAAATAGTAATTTTACTGACGTCAATTGACGTTAATTCAATTATATATCTTCAGCAAAACAGTGTATTTATTGAGCTTCTGTGATAATTTAATCAACGCGTTCTATTGAAAAACAGCCAATTATATGTGGATTTTTTGGAAGTGATAATCATATCTTTCTCGACAGGTGATGTAAGTAGTGGCTTTAATTGTTGCTGCCATTGATGAATGGCTCTGTCAGATAGCATTTAGTTAACAAGGTCATTAATTTGATATTCCAAGAGCCTTTAGTCGAGTCAAAATGTTCAGTATGACAAAGTCACGAGTGCACGATTCCATTGATAACAAAGAATATATTCAAAAGAAAACACTGTACAAAGAAACCTATCAAATTATTTTTTTATTAAACACCTGCGAATTTCGACTCGAGCGTTACGTTTTGTATGTGTTTCTCTACATAGATAATTGTGCTACGTCGTACATTAGGTGTTACGTCACAGTTTATTGATGACGTCACAATATGCTTCCGCCTACGTGTCGTTCAATAGTTATGGTTTTTTTACTTTGCATTGGGGTAACTACATATTGCTTCATGATAGTTAAAGCGAAGAATTTTATTTCAACTATAGTTTTATTTAAATTATTTTCATAATAGAAAATTAGTATTTTCTTAAAGCTGACAGTGCAAGTTAAAAAGCATCCAATTGAGATTAAGAAAAATAATACATGTACAGATTTCCAAAAATCGTTTCCGAGACATTCCCCAGTTATGGTAGTGTCGTATCTAAGGACGGGAAAACATTTTTCTTTTTTGTTATGCGTGGATACAACCAAGCCGCCGCTGCTATAAAAAGAACGTGCTTCGTCACACTCGCATTCACTCTAACCCCAGGTGTTCACGGTGACACACCTGTAGCACCTACACTATATCTGTACACCACGTGACCTTCAATTGTATTCGCGAACGACACCAAACAGAAGCACTTACCTGTAACCTGAGCAGAAAGATGGTCAGTGTCTCTCAATTATCTTTCAAATCTTGTTGAAAATAAAGTCTCCAAATGAATGCTGGAAAATGCATAACGAATTATTCCCAAATATTCTATCCATTTTCGCACGTGTTTTTCGTGGGTGCAGCCATTTTCATAACAAGTTAACATCCGAGGAGTTCCGATTTTTACCCGCATCTACACTAGCACTCCTCGGATGTATTCCTATTGTCTACACTACACTAGGGCTGTTGTTGTGTAGTAGTGCGTTTTATCACGCTTTAATTGCGTTTTGACACGTGCACAAATAATACGAAGACACGTAAAATATTTCGATGGAAACTATGGTATAATATTTTAACAGTTGTAAAGTTATTCTTGCTGCATATCCCACTGGAAAGACTCAGGTAGGAATTTACTCATATTTGCTCTGTTTGTAATTTCATTAGGTGCATGTTTTGTTGAGGCCCAAATATTTTGTATTGTCAATGTTTTTCTTTTATTGTAAAATAAAATATATATGTATATAATATAAAGTAACTTCTTCAAATTCCATATTCAAGTTCCGCAATCGCGTACAATGTGATAAAAACCCATTGGCGTGTGTATTGAGAACGTATACTACATGTATGTATAATGGAGGGATGTGTGGCTATGCGCATGTATCTATAGACTGATACTTGTCTCAATGAACGCACGCGCTTTTATAGCGGCTCGTATCCTCGCATAACAAAAAAAGAAAAATGTCTGCCCGTCCTTAGATACGACCCTACCATACTTGGAGATGGCTCGGAAACAATTTTTGAAAATCTGTTAATTTTTTTTTTTTTTTTAATCTCAATTGGATGCTTTTTAACTTGCACTGTCAGCTTTAGATATTGGTATACTTTTACATTTATTCAATTATTATCAAAAACTTGTAAATTTTAGATAAGTGAAGACAAATAGTTCTGTTCAAATTCTTGTACGATATTCTTGCGTTAGCCAATTCACCACGCGTAAACATTGATTGTTAAAAAAAATGACACGGTGTTTATGATTGTAGCATAAAAAATGTTTCGATTGATGAATGGCTAATATACAGAATTTATCCTTGAAAACTGCAAGCATTTGGTTTGGTGTTTGTGTAAATATTAAAAACTAATCAAATAAAATGGTGGAAGAGTTTAGTTATATGAAAAAATAAGTTATAACCTATAGAAATATTGCTAACAGGCTGTACTGAATAAACAAAAGTGAGTTTATGTAGCACTCGTCAATGTTATTGAAGTAATAAATAAAACGTGTGCCAATTATTTATTAAAATACAATAACAGTTGTCATTATTACGCCTCGCTAGTATCGACTCAGACCAAATATGTTAGGAAGTTAAAGATATTTCCTTTTTGTGTAAAAATTATACATCTATATGGATTTTCGCTTGTTAGGAATTTTATTTGATTCGTGCATGTTCTTGTTGTGAAAGCTGTGTGCCACGATCTTATCTATTTGAACATTTATATTGAAACTCAATACTGAAATTGTTAAATGTTGGATTCCAAAGACCACCCAGCTTCTGATTTTTTAAAAGTAGTATGTGACTTCTTATATAATTTTTGTTATGCAGAACTAATATTTTGTTGTTTTGCTTTAATATAGTAATTTTACTGACGTCAATTGACTTTTATCCAATGATATATCTTTAGCAAAACTGTCTATTTACTGAGCTTCTGTGATAAGTATGTAAACTCGTTCTATTGAAAAACAGCTAATTCTATGTGACATTTTTGGAAGAGATCTTTCTCGACAGGTGAGGTAAGTCGTGGTTTTAATTGTTGCTTCGATTGATGAATGGCTCTGTCAGATAGAATATATTAAATAAGGTCATTTATTTGATATTCCAAGAGCCTTTAGTCGAGTCAAAATTGTCAGTATGACAAGGTCACGAGTGAAAGACTCAATTGATCACAAATATTATATTCAAAAGAATACAAATGAAACATATCAAATTATTTTTTATTAAAGAACGACGGATTGTGACTCGGGCGTTACGTTTTGTATGTGTTTCTCTACATAGATAATTGTGCTACGTCGTACATTAGGGGTTACGTCACAGTTTATTGATGACGTCACAATATACTATCGCATACATGTCGTTGAGTAGTTAGGGATTGTAGTCTTTACAATGAGGTCACAACAACGTATATATTACTTGATGACAGTTAGATCGGAGTTGTTTTATTTCAACTTTGGTTTTATTTTTATTATTTTCATAATTGTTTATTATCATTTTCTAATTATTCTTGTGAAAGATGTTTGGCACGAACATTATTCATTTGAACATTTGTTTCCAAACCAAATACTTAATTAATTATTTACTGATTGATTCCAAAGACCACCCAGCCTCCGATTTTAAAAAAAATAAGTTGGTAACCCCTTATGTTATTTTTGTTATTAAGAACTAATAACAAACATGTTGTTTTACTTTAAAATAGTATTTTTACTGACGTCATCGACTTTTATCCAATAATAACTGTTCAGCAAAACAGTCTATTTATTGTGCTCCTGTGTAAATTTAGCCCACGCGTTCTTTTGAAAAATAGCCAATTGTATGTGACATTTTGAAAGTGATTATTAAAGCTTCCTCACCGGGTAAGGTGGGAATTGGCTTTAACGAATGGCATAATTGTTGCTGCCACGGCCGATGTCAGATAGAATTCATTAAACAAGTTCATTAATTTGATATTCCAAGAGCCTTTAGTCGAGTCAAATGTTTTGTATGACAAAGTCAAGAGTGCAGGTTCAATTGATCACAACTATCATATTTGAAAGAATACAAATGAAACCTATCAAATTACTTTTTATTAAAGAACGGCGGATTGTGACTCGGGCGGTACGTTTTGTATGTGATAATCGTGCTACGGCGTACGTTAGCTGTTACGTCATAGTTTATTGATGACGTCACAATATGATATCGCACATCTGTCGTACAATATTCAAGGATTGTTTTCTTTACATTGGGGTTACTACATATTGCTTGATGACAGGGCGAAGTCGTTTTATTTCAACTTCAATTTTATTTTGATTATTTCCATAATTGTTTTTATTATTATTTTCTTAAATATTGGTATTCTTTTACATTAAATATATGTATAAAATAGTTATCAAAAATTTGTAAACTTAAGACAAGTGCAGACAAATAGTATCGTTTACATTTGTGAACTGTATTCTTGCGAAAGCCAATTCACCACGCGTAAACATGGATAGTTAACAAAAATTGTGTTGTATTAAACGGTGTTAATGATTATAGCATGAAAATGTCTCGATTGATGAATGGCTAATATACAGAATTTATCATTGAAAGCTGCAAGCATTTGGTTTGGTGTAGGTGTAAATATTAAAAACTAATCAAATAATATGGTAGAAGAGTTTAGGTATATGAGAAAATAAGTTATAACGCTCTGAAACATATAGTTAACACACTCTACTAAATTATCAAAAATGAATTCATTTAGCACTTTTAAATGTTATTGACATAATGAATAAATTGTGCGCCAATTGTTCATTGAAATACAATAACAGTTGTCATTATTAAGCCTAGCCAGTATCGACTCGGGCCAAATATGTTAGAAAGTTAAAGATATTTTCTTTTTGTGTATCAATTATACATATACAAATGTAGATGGATTTTTGTTCGTTAGAAAATATATTTGATTCGTGCATGTTCTTGTGATAGCTTTGTGTCATGATCTCATTCATTTGAACATTTGTTTTGAAGCCTAATAATGAAATTATTAAATGTTGGATTCCAAAGACCACCAAGCCTCCGATTTTATAAAAGGAGTGTATGACCCCTTATGTTGTTTTGTTATAAAGAACTAATAATAGTTAAAAATGTTGTTTTACTTAAAAATAGTATGTTAGTGACGTCAATGGATTTTTATCCAGTAATATCTCTTCAGCAAAATAATGTTTTGCTCTTGTGCTAATAACATTCATACGTTTTATTGAAAAAACAGGAGATTCTGTCTAACACTTCTTCTGAAAGTGATAATCTAACCAACCTCCCCAGGTAAGGATTGACCCTGTTGTTGCGATTTATGAATGGCTCTGTCATACAGAACTTATAAGACAAATGGTCGAAAATCAAATTCAAGATTGTGCTGATCACGTTAATAATTTATTAAAAGAATGGAAATCAAACCTATCGAATTAATTTCTTTATAAGTCCTGCTAATTTTGAGTCGGACGATATATTGTCTTTTCTACGTAGATAATTGTGCTACGTCGTAAATTAGCTCTGACGTCATGGTTTATTAAAGACGTCACACTATACTATCGCGCACCTGTCGCACAATTTTTAAGGATTGTTTTCTTTACATTGGGACAACAACATATTGCTTGATGACAGTTAGAGCGAATTCATTTAATTTCAACTTTGGTTTTATTATCATTATTTTCTATAATTGTTTAGTATAACGTTCTAATTTATTGTTGTGAAAGCTGCGTGGCACGAATATTACTCACTTGAACATTTGTGTTGAAACCCAATACTTGAGCTAATAAATGATAAGTGACCCCTTAAGTTATTTTTGTTATAAGGAACTAAAATTTTGTTTTTTAACTTTAAAATAGTAATTTTACTGACGTCAATTGACTTTTATCCAGTAGTATCTCTTCAGTTAAACAGTCTGGTTCTATAGCACCTGTGCTAATTACATCGACACGTTCTATTGAAAAACAACCAAGTTTGTCTGATATTTCTGAAAGTCACAATCTTATCATCCTCACCAGGTAAGGAGTGGCTTTAACGATTGGCATAAGTGTTGCTGCGACTGATGAATGGCTTCGTCATATGGAATTTATTATACATAGTAATTAATTTGATATGACATGAGCCTTTAGTCGATCGAAAATGCTCCTTATGACAAAGTCAAGAGTGCAAGATTCTGTTTATCACATAAATCATTTTTAAAATATACTATATAAGTACTATATAAGACTTGCTTTATATTTCTTGTATGGGTTTCTCTACGTAGATAATCGTGTTACGTCGTAAATAAGATGTGACGTCATGGTTTATGATAACGTCACAATATGCTATCGCACACGTGTTGTACATTAGAACGGTTCTTCAAAATTCAAAACTTGAATTATTAACCAAAACCAACAAGCCTCCGATTTCATGAAAGGAATGCGTGACCATTTACAAAGTGGATGTTATTTTGGTTATAAAGGACTGATAATTAATTACAAAAAGAACCAGAAAATGTTGTTTTCGACTTCTAAATACTTACCAAGTAGTATTTGCACTGACGTCAATTGACTATTTAGACAAATATATCTTTTCAGCAAAACAGTCTGTTTATTAAGCGCAAGTACTAAAAATCTCACCACGTTCTATTGAAAGAACAGCCTATCATAAATATGTACATTTGACATTATTGCAGGTTTTATAATCGTCCTCAGCAGGAAAGGAGTGGCTCTGGCGTTCAACATGTTGTTGCGATTAGTGAATGGCTCCGACATTTTGAATTTATTATATGACGTGAAAATATAGTCGAGTAAAGAAAGTTTCGTATGGTATAGCCACGTGCACGAGTGCTTAATTATTTGTACACATATTTATGAAAACGGAATTTTAAAACTCTAATTTATAAACTTCAGTCATCTCTACAACGTCAATAATTCGACGTCATTAATTAAGTATGACGTCATTATCTACCTACTGTAAGATACTTTTATTTTGCGAGAGTTTACGTTTATGTACGTATCCAAACCAATGAACTCGTACGTTAATAATTAATATTGATCTATAATAAATTCACGGGATTTGTTTTTAAACCATTATTTTCCATATTTTGAAACCGGTGTAGCGCGAAATCAAGACCCCGCAAATAAATTCCCGGTACAAAAACGCGAAATTTTGACAATGCGAAATGTAAGTATTTTACACTACTAACAGTAATCTTACAATAATGTTATGACAGATATGTACTGTGTATATTGCAGTTCACTGGGGAAAAGGGTAAACATGAAAATCAAGTGATTACCTCCTTTAAGTATGAATTTGGTCGTTTATGAAGTATGTGTACGTATTTTAATAAAACTACGTTCAAGGGTTTTCATCCTCCTAATTATTACCAGACATACCCTAGATTCTTAAACATGCAAAGCCGATCGGCCGAATTAATCGCTAAGAGAAAATAGGATTGGAACTTTCAAATGAATTCAGTAAGTTTTAATATTATATAAATACCATTTTTTTTTTTTTTTATAATAGTTCTTTGAATACATTCACAATAATTGTAAAATGCCAATTTACCTGACTCATACTGGACAATATACTTGTAGTCTGACGCTCTAATCATGTTCATACAGATATAGACCTCTCCGGAAACAGTGGTAAAAAACTGGACAGTGGCCCTGGAATATATAATCAATTGGTGATTGGAGATTTAAATAAATTAGACAATAAAACAATCATACCTATGTATTCCTTTGTTCTTGTTTTAAATCATATTAATGAAGAAAAGACGATTGCCCTTTTGAGAGAGTGCAGACGTGTCAGCGAAACCGTATATTACTGCTTACACAGAAACTCATGAAAATACTGAAGGAAATTGAGACCAGGTGTTCAGAAAGGCTAAGCGTCTTCTAAGATTGATTAACGAAATCAAACCCTTATAGTATCATAAGTGTTCTTCATAGAGCATACGAATAAAAATATCATTTATCGTTAGCACAGATCGACAAAGCCAGAACTCGATATATCAAAATGATAAAAATAATGTAACCGTGATAGTGCTAAAAACAAACCTAAATACCGTAATTGATCAAATGAAATCATAATTTCTATTGTGTCGATTAATATAATTGGGAGTCATATTTGTACATTTTATTAACATATGCTATTTGTTGCATCAGGTTCGTCATCAAACGAACATATACTAATTTCTAGTTTTTAAATTGCGCGAGTGTTGTTCTGTTTCCGTTGGTATATACATATATAACAGAGAATACCGATATAATAACGAAACCATAACACTATTTCAAGATCTTTATTGAAGCATTGATGTCATTTTTTTCAGTTTCATTCGGGTATGAAAAAAAATCGTTTGAAAACTATATGAATCTGCGTATCCGCCAAGCGTATTCTTACAAAAGTTTGTAAACAATGTTTTGATACCCCTATGAAACTAAAATAATAATTGACCTCAACGCTTACATGTATAACTAATTTATGAAATTGATTTTTAAAATCAAAACATGATTTATGTACAAGTTAACTGATCTTATAAGGGATTCTTATTCAAAAATCAATACGCAACGTCAATTGCCGTATTGTGACGTCACATTTTTGTGCCATTTGTGGATTTGTTTATTTTTTTATTTTTTATTTTTTTGTCGTTTTTTTTGTCGTTTTTTTTCCATTGAGGTATTCATAACAAATCTCAACCAATCAGAAAGCCATATTCTCTGTACAGTTAATGGACAATTGATTATTATGAGGATTAAAATTGAACAAAACCAAATTTATAGGTTTGTATGGAGATCCTTGCTTGAAGAAAAAGGAGAACAAACCAGGTGTTTCCGGGAAGGTAAGCGTATTCTGCTATAAATAGATTATAATGTAAATGACAACCTACTTGCTTATGTATCTGCTGTCCGTGCCGTCGAATTCACACGTGTAATTTTGTGTCCCTATCAGCGTTGCACTGCTGGTGAATCCGTCAATGACTGAGGCCTGGAACGTAAGTATTCCATTGGATGAAGAAAACCATTCCCCTCTAAGGTCTGTCGGGTACGTACATACAGCCTCTGTAGTGTGAAATTAAATTTAAAATAGTCATATTTAAATATTTATTCGAAATTCTGTTTACATAATTTGAGACAATATGGATACAAACAAATATAACCGTTCAACAAATTAACTGCATCTATAAATGACTAAATAAGGAAAAAAGCTGAGAACTGAATTTAATTTGAATAGTTTTATTTGTCTTCCTTTATACGTTTAATGTTTTTTCTCATCAACGACAACGATAATAAAGTGGGTTTTTTTTTAAATACAGATGTACACAATATAATGTACAAAACATAGAACGGTTTAAGTCCCTTAAATAATTTTGCATTCCGCTTTCATTTTAAAATTAATATTTAAAATTAATACTGTAACTTATTCAATTTTAGCGAATATTCAATTCATTTTATTACTTTTGGCTTGACAGCCAATCAGTGGTGTACAAAACATATAACATGATATTACATATTGTATAGAATACAAAGGATAACATATGAAGATGAACATTAACATTATGATATACATATTACATAAGGTACATTATAATATTTACGATTAATCTATATATACATTTATCAATACATTTGCAACATAATTAAACACATATTACATCATTCTCTGTTTATTTGCGTGTATAATGAATTTACCTAATCTGTGTAGTTCCTTTATTTTATTTGAATTCAGTAAATTTAAAACTTTAAAGACAGAAGGTTTATACCAGTAATATTTTTTGATAAATTTCTTCCTTATCTCTGAATATTTAGGACATATAAGTAAAAAGTGAAATTCATCCTCAACCTCGTTTTGAGTACAGTTTATACAAAGTCTATTTTTCCTGTCAATATTTCTACTTCTACCAACTTCTATAGCAAGTTGTGTGCAGACAAGCGTGACTTATATAATTAGTTATTGCAGTTCTATGTTGTTTATTTTAATGACTTGGTTAAATAATATTTTAAATTGACATTGTCCACTAGATACTTATATAAGTCACACTTACTAGAAATACTTAAAGAATTAAATATCGTCTGCTTAGCCTGATCCTCTAGACGCTGTTTAATCAAAGGTAATAATCTGATGTCGGAAGGAGTATGCCTCACCCATATAAAACCCAATCCAAGTTCAAAAAATATGTAATTTCGCGAGATGTTTTAGCGCCTACCGTCAGTCTCTCTAGAATTACTCCTAATAAATGTGTATGTTATTGTATTGTATGTTCTACATGTATGTACTGACCGAGCTGTACAGCTCAAAGTCAGTAAACGAACTGAATTGAAACGAAGTGAATATCAGTCATGTCAGACCGGCCACGGATGGAACTATTGGTAGAAGAATTAAATATTCCCTACAATTCTTATTATTTTTCTCCGCCATATTTATTTATTGGTTGACCCTTTTTGCAAATGAAAAATAATTAATGTTGGTAAATCAAACATAAAGACAATATCAAACGAATTTTCAATATGTCACATATTTTCCCCACGTGTTTAAGCAAATAAAGAAAAGGGTGGTCGGGTGGCACAGTGGTAACAAATTTGCCTTTCACCTAGGCGGCCGGTGTTCGAATCCCTGATCGGACGTGAGAAGGTATTGGTTGGGTCACCTGTCCGACCACTTGGGTTCAGACCGGGTACCCCGATTTCCTCCCAAACTAAGACCAATCGCGGGTTTCTATCCGGACCAAGAAAAGTGATTATCATCAGTTAATTTTACTTATTTCGACATTGTTGTAAAATAAATAACGTCTATCATTATAAGCAAAGAAAAAATGGCCAAGATACGAAGATTTTCAGTTGGGGGGGGGGGGGGGGGGGCGTGCCAAATTACGGGGGATCCTGTGTTTCCGGGGGTTAGGTCAAATGTTCCCTGGTTCTCTTCAGGCCAAAGGGAGTATCTAAATATGTCTGAATAACCCGCGAACTCAGTCAAGGATGACGACCACGACTTATAATTTGTTCTTAAGCTGGACTATACATTCACGTTGTGTTGACTTAGAGACGGATGACCTTAGGTGTAGATTAAAGTGGTGTTAGCATGTGAAAAAATAATAATGCTATTCGGGCAGCAAAGTCAAATCTCGGGCTTAAACAGTATTTCCTTAGTACCTATTTTGAAACATGGATTGCTGATTCTTATTCTTATAATAATACGAGTTTCAACGATGAAACTAATAAAAAGCGCCCACGTACAGTTTGTCCACTCACGTCTGTTTCTAATTAGTATTATTAGGAAAAAATATTAGCATTACTCATACTAATGTATATATATAGCATGAGTAAGGTATAATTTATATATATTAATACTAACCAGAAGCATACGCCTGTGGTCCACTGTTCCTATTTTACCCTAGTTTCAGCGATTTTAATTCATACTAGGCTACGAGTTTGTAATTATTGATTTACTTATTTATTTATCTTTTTTTTTCAAATTTATTTATTTATTTGTTAATTTATTTATCTATTAAATCTTCATCATGGCAGTTATTACTAGCATTGTTTTTATTCCATTTCGTGGTGAATTCCGACTTTATTTATTAGAATAACAAACATTGAAAAAGAATTTTGGTAGTGACTTACGATTTTTATATTGTTAACCCAAAGATGGCGATAATGGCCTGTGCGTGAAGTATTCAACTTGACGCATATTTTTTTTTTTGTATTTGTTGTCTTCAAAAATGAACAAAAAAAGTAGATTGCATTGTTTCCAGTTAAACATCACATATACGTATTGTTTGTTTGTCTGTTTGTATGTTTATTTTATGTTTTTTTCTCACTTGCATGACAGTATATATCGACATTTGTTTGTCATAAAAGTGAAATATCGCTCATGAGAAATATCGATATTCTCTGGTACGTGTGAATTATCTCTCGTGAAAAATATCGATATTCTGTCATGAAAGTGAAATATCGGGCGTCAAAAATAGATATTTTCTCGTACGTGTGAAATGTCATTCGTTAAAAATATCGATATTCTCTCGTAGGAGTGAAATATCTCTCGTAAAATAAATCCGTATAATTTGTCAGAGTAGTGAAATGCAATTAATATTCAACGGGAAACCATTCAATATTTCCCATTGGTGACATTACTTACCTGTTAAAAGTAAATATCTCCCGTATATCAGCAAAATAACCCACTGTCCAGTCGCCATATTCACACAACCGTTACATTAACACACAGCATAACGGTGGTAATTAACTTTAGTTATCCTGACGAAACAAACTAACAAATAATCCATTTTCGAAAATGGCAAAATTATGAATTCTCAAAGGTCTGGTATCCATAACGCCCACAGATTCATTTTGATTTTTAGATGTGTAAAATAAAATGCGAACAAGTTGGATATTTGCCAGGGGTATAACTTAGTAGATTACTGGGATAATTATTGTCTTGAAATTAAGTATAAAGAGCGGATAACGATTTGTGTGTCGTTTAGGTTTATATGCAGGTGTATAACGATATACGGTATTAATCATTTAAACACTGACTTGGATTTTTTGGATTAGCGTCCTTAGTTTCCGTCCCACAATGAGAAAGTTTTTATACAAACAGTACTAACGTCTATTGTAGAGAGATTTCTATATACGTGTATCGCTGCAACATCTTCAGATAGTCCTTAATTTTTGAAAATACAACATAATTATCACAGGAAGAACCGATCCCCAAACCCCTCAAATCCTCAACCCCCGCCCCTCATATTATGTACATTCCAATACTAAACGGTAGGCACTTTTTGTCTCTCAGGGGCGACAACTCTTAACAGGATTTTAGAAAATGATACAAAAGATACATGTCATGTACAGTCTTCTTTTTCAAATCTCATATTACACGCCAGTGGTCATGTGGCAAACTTATAAACATTAAGTGTATTCATGATTTGTTTTCCCGACAATTTCAAGGACTATTATCGGGTATGGAACTGAACCGAAAAAAAAATTAAATTAAGCCTGAGCCTCTTCAAAACTCGGCTATCGCTATCAAGGGCAGATAACTCCTGTCTTTGCAAACTTTAATTCTTCTTCCGATATGGTTACACAATTTTTACAAGTAAAAATATACTCTCAGGGCCTACACATTTACGTATTAACTTTTAGATTTCATAATCAACAAAAACTGAGAAGCTCTTAACATACTATTAGCACCTATAATACGTCGGTTATGAAATTTAAATCTAACCGCCAAGTCCCTTTAATAAAATTTAGAATATATGTATATTTGCCGAGATTATTCTGAATTTCATTTTTTTTTTTCGCCAAAGATTTTTTTTTTTTTTATAATTTTTTTCATTCATGGGTGCAAAATGCGCCGAGATATGTGAAAGGAAGAAAGAGAGAAAGAGTTGGAGTGAGATACGTTTCCCTGTGGTCATATGAAAAAATTTAAAAAGGGGGACTGAAAACAGATCCTTGTGGACACCTGCAGTTCCATACGGATATAGGATCATTTCCATATATAACCTTAGGTTAAACAGTAAACGATCAATCGAATTTCTCGAGAACAGGATAGGAATTCGCCTTCACAACAGTAGTTTGTGTAAAACTTTGTCGGGTTATTTTTTGACTGAGGGTTGGTGCTACTACAGTATTGTGTCTGGACCCCTCATGTGTCTGTTAGGTAAACCGGTACACGGAGCACGTGCTATTCCTAGCGAACACGTGTGTCGACAGACGCAAGCTCACATGGTCTGCACGCGCTACTGTCCGTGTGGTACACAACAACCAACATCGCCTAGTCATGACGTCTTTGTGAAATGATATGCATCCGTGCATTGAGGGACAAAAGCCTCACAGATGTCATAGCATGATAATGTTGTATTCTGTCGAGTGACAACTCCTTTTGAATTCTATAAAAGTGTAAGGATGACATTCACAGTGCTGGCATTGAAAGTCAAGCTATTTAGCCAGATTTAATTCATGCTAGAAAGAGAAAATAGACACATTTTTTCCTACTAAACTTTTATAATCACGAAGAAGAGGAAGAAGAAAAGAAGAAACAGAACGTGAGTCCCCAGCATGTCTCCACTGCCCGATGAACCATGTACATCTGTTCATTTCCGGTAAAAAAAGTAACGCATTTCATTTTGATTCCGACCGGATGTCAACTTCGTCGGATTTTCGATGCATACTCGAAACAGGTAAAAGTTATTTCCTGTATAGATTTTTAAATTTCTTACATAGAATAGTTTTTGATAATCTCTTTTTAAAGGATTTGTAAAGATGTACATGTTTCGCTATTGTTAACTGTCGATTTCTTATCTTTCCATTCCTTTGGAAACCTATCTCAACCTAATTTTAACTCCGAAATCGGTATTTGCTCAATCAAAGACAAAGAGAAGACTGCGGAAAGGTATGTATTGGTAAGTATTTTAGTTTTTCATCGCGATATCTTAAAAAAAATCTTCGTATTATACATTGTATATTTCTAAGCTTAAAATAAAGAGATGTGTCCCAAAAAATGTGTTTGGAGTGAAATTTATAGGAGCTGTGTTTTAACGCAATATTGACAACATTTACAAGAGAAAGTAAAGACAGAGAAGATCACGTAAGTACCCATCATGCATCCCCCATCCCGTTTCCGGTTGTCTATAACGTTTCCGGTTCCTGTCATCTTTCTTTGTTTTTGTTGCGTTTAACTTTTGTATACTAACTTGAATTGTGAATTTATTATGCATTCAATCTACATCTCAGACTCCCAAACATAGTGGATATTGGATATTTTCTCAGTGGCGTGCCAACAAAACGAATATCAACAAGTTGAGAGAATAGACGAATGTCATATGATTTAATGGAATATTCTACCATGAGACAACCACATTAATCTTATTTTTCGAGCGAGGGACATAATTTAAACCAAATATATTTTTAATTCATTGTATGAATGTATGTGTATGATGATTGTCAGCCGAAACTCATGCTGTGAAAATCACAGTCCGTTTTGTTTATTCGTTAGGACCGACCCTAACAGCAAGTGTGTACTCGTGTGAAGTGTTTTGCTTTATTGATGTGTACTCGTGTAATTGACATGTATATCTATATATATATACATGTAGCCTCTCAAGTTATAAGCCGGATAGACCGACTGTAGGTGGAACTTGTAGAAGCCATCAAGTTAGTTTAGTTTAGTTAAGTTTTGTTTAATTTAGTTTATTCAAATAACAACCAAAATTATTTTTCTTTTAATTTCAAATTAAGTAACACTGTATCCTTGCTATACAAGTGTTCATTCTTAGATTTTTTTCGTCCATAAATCTGTGATGTAACTACAAACAATATCTGTGATAATTTTCCTTACTTGGTATACTATCTTAATTATTATACAATTAACCAGCGCTGTGATATATATATCTTGTTGTTTGTATATCTGTTTTAATCTACGTTTGTCTAAAATACAAGCCTTTTCGAGCCTATGTTAAAGAGTTGTGTATATTCAACGTATAATTAGAAAGTATCAGTATCGTGTATAACATATATTGTCTCTTATTCAAAACTTTCTCTTTTTGTCTTATATTTCTCTGACTTTTATATTCATTTCTGTATGCATATGAGAAAACAACAACAAACGTCATTTGTATCTTTGTTCTCCTTCGTTCCTCATACGTACATAAATTAGTTCATTTCTAAACATTTTGATTGAAATAAGAACACAAGACTGAACATTCCTTTAACTTTATAATTAGTATATGTGAATGTTACATTGATAATAGTTTAAATTTAAACAACTTTTACTTACAACTTAAACTATTCCTTTAAAAAAATGAGAAAAAGATTGTAAAATGTTGTACGTCCGCTTTGTTCAGTAACAATCGCATCGATGACGTATACAGGTAACAACTCTATGCAGGTAGTTAAGTACATGTACCTACAATATCCTCACTCTGCACGTGCAAACACATCCCACCTGACTTCACATAATCAAAATATAACGAAACGAAATTTATATATTCAAGCGGGTTACATATCACCGACAATGTATTGACGGCTTGTCATTATTTTGAATAAGAAAATATGAACAGAGTAGGTTTGAGTTCCGAAGACCGATAACTCTCGCTATACCACTGACAGAGTGAAACGAAGGGAGGCAACTCTGATAAATGAAATTAAAAACGATAGGACTTTGCACGAAAATCCCAACCCACACCCACCGTCCATATATGAACCTTTGTTTGGAGATTCTTGCCAAGTCCCTGCGTCATAGAGGTCCTACAATCGCAATATCTAAAAATTCCGCCCAATCTCGGAACGCTTTCGGGTCTTCACGGAATAAGTCGAGTTGTTGCGAAGGAAGAGAAATCGCTTTCCCAAACACGGACTTGGGCTTAAACGAACTTTTTTAGCTATCTGCAACTATGACATTTTGAGGTAAGATATTCCATTTACATATACAACGTACATTGTACACATATCTATTAACTATCTATCACTCTGTAATTTAAAAAAAAAACTCCTTTTTTATCCAGATTAAAACTAGTTTTCTATGGGTTTTTCTTTTTATTTGTTTATTTACTATTGTTTTCTGTTTTTTGTTGTTGTTTTTTTAATCGAAATGACGGTAAATGATATGGTTATTTTCAGAACGGCGTAAAGAAGTCTTTTAACGAAACGGCACTGTTACAAGAGCATGTAAGTATTGTGTATTTCTGAAAATAATATGGCATTGTTTTTCATTCTAGTTGATGATGTCTTGAGTGAAATGTATGCGGCCCCGTTTCGAAGGTTATATTCTCAACAGCATGTTTACAGACAGTGACTTAAAGGGTTGTATGGATAACAATACAATCGTTCAGATGAAGAATGAAGAACAAAAAAAGGACGTGTGTAATTTGTCTGCAACATGCATAACCGTATTCATCGAGATGCACGCACCTATATACATGTTTATAGCCCGAGTTTCCTCTGGCCCTGACACCAGACCCGGACGTACTGACAAATGGATGTTTGTTGTTAGCCTTACAACAGACGTCAGTGTGTCCAAATCTGGTGTCAGGGCCAGAGGAAACTCGGAACAACAGACATCTATTTGTCAGAATATCCAAGTCTGGTTTAAGGATTAGAGGAAACCCAGACTACTGTGTATAATGAAAGCAGTGATTGAAAAAAAACACAATATTGATTCTAAACATATTTAATGTGAATAAAATGTAACATACTATATTTCAGACTTAATTATGTATTGCTGTTACCAAGAGAGGGAACAGTACACAAATTTTACAACTTGTACCAAGCCTTTTCACAACAATGATACGAGTGTATAATTTATCAAAAACAAAACAAATAGATGAAAGATTCAAAATTATAGTATGCGCATGTACATGTTTGTCGAACAACAGTTACACATACTTGATATCAGAGATGATCGAAATACAAAGCGGCAATCTGAGAAATAATTATATATTGATAATTAGATGTATGCAAATGACTATTTGAAAATACATAAAAAGAAAACTAAAAAATTGAAAGAAATGTTCTTTTATTATGTATCAAAATATAATAACGAGATATTGTACAATTAACTTTATTTGACAAAACTGATTTTTTTTTCATTCTATTCAAATTGTTTTTGAGAACAAATTCACCGGACCATGCAGAAAATAAAACAACTCTTCACGAATGGAAATGAACATTCTCCGTAAATAGATTTTTAGGTATGAAAATAATTTAGTAAAATATGATATACTTATTCACAATGATTTAATATGAAAATTCACCAAAGGGATATACAAATGTACTAATGTGAACAGCACGCCTTTGTGTTTCTTTATAAAGACACTATATATCAATTTTATTTGTGTGAGTATATATTAACTTTGAATATTATATCATATCTGTTTTAGTATCTTAACATTTGTTTTGGCCAATTTACAATTTTCAAGCATATCTTCATTGTTTCCGCATTTTTGGGTCCCTGGCATCACTGCGGAGAATAAGAAGAATTTAACACTTGCGTGGCTTGGGTGATGTTTTTAGTTTTTATTGTTACTAACTTTATGAGTAATTATATGATTATCAAAATTCATATTTAAGATGATATCCGCATGCAGGACTTCTGTAAAATTCCATGGAATTACACTTGTATAATCATAGAAATAAACAAATAGGATGGCGCAGTGGTAACACACTCGCCTTTCAAATAGTCGGCCGGGGTTCGATTCCCCGATTGGACGTAAGCAGGTGTTATCTGCCCGACCACGTGGCTTTTTTTCCGGATACTCCGGTTTCCTCCCTTACAAAGGCCCCTCACGCGCCTCCAGCCGGGCCAGCACGAGCGATATCATTTTGTTATGCAATTGGTGTTAAAATAAATATAATTTATATCCAAAAGAAAGAACCTATATAGTAGGTAAATTTGTAAATGACAATAGTGAAAAGTGACAGTTTTGAGTAGAATCATATCCTTCTTCGTTTTAAAACTATCAAATAATAAACAAGTTTGACTAAATGCGAAGAATAAAGAGCACTTGCTCTACCACATAAGATAAAAACAAATCGAATCATTGATGTAAGCCTAAGTGTAAGCTTTGAATGGACACTGTACCGAGTATGATGAATCAATTGTTCCGAAGTAATACTACTTTAATTCAATGTCAACAAGTCACAGTAATTCAAGAAATATTTCCGACCTATTTCATACCTAGTTGTATGAAAATTTCATAAAAGTAACACTTTTCAGATATTCTATACTAAGGATGTAAAATGTTCGATATCGAATTATGCAATGACAATATCCACCAATATCTGTTCAGATAGCCGCATTGTTGAAACATCTGTTTCTGCCCCGCCCTCTCGCCATAAGCGCTATGGTAGCCATTTTCTCCAGTAGATGGGACTGATGGTATTTTGTGGACCTGCATAATACGGAAAAAATGTATTACGACATTTTTTTAAAGAAAAATAATATTTTCTTTTGTCTTTTTTTTCAGTTAATCACTGTTTGTAAAATTTGTCAGTGAAAATTAGTGTAATACAAAAAATGTAATTTAAATTTTCTGTTTTCTTCATGATAGACAGATACAAATAATGTATGTACATGGCTCTTATAACAAGAAAACATATTATATATGTCAATGCAAATATAGTACATGAGTAGATTATGTTTGTAACCTACCTTGAAATATTCGCTAACTTATTCGGACGAGCTCTCTGAAATAAAAAAGAAATATATATATAAATATATATCTATAACTTTCCTTATTACGACATCACTTATTAATATCAATTATCGGTGTTTTCTATATCGTGTATCGAATGGACAGTGCGAGACTCGTTGTCATGACAAATATTTATTTTATCCGTCGGATATTTGCTGCCTTGGATTTCATAATGTTTTTTTGTAATACCTTTAATCATATTTCAGCACTATCCATATCAACTACATGTATAACACACAAAATGAAACTGATTGTTCAACACCATATATTTTACAGTTACAGAAAGTATTTACTGGTAGTACATGAATTAAGTATCTAGCGCTGAATTAGAAGGAAGTGTTAATTGAAAATCATCGCTTAGGAGCTGGGATAAAAAAACCGCTAAAATACGTCGTATATCCATCAATTTGTAACTTTAATATATTATTAAATATATTTAAGAGAATTCTTTATTATATGTTTTTCAAAGCGTAAGATATTACATCTGAGGTATAAATTTACAATATACCAAAACTATCTTATTTTTTTACTGCTGTTTACTATTTTTCATTACAAAATTGACAATCGTAGACTTTAGATCAGTGTACTAAAAGTGTGAAGGTTTTGTCTATTCAAATAATTAAAAAAAAACACTTGTAAATTAATTTATCATGAAACTAAACGTAATTTTGGTATACAAAACATAAAACATTTTTTTGTTTACTCTAAAAGATGTTGAAATCACAATAATCTGTTTTTGTGACAAAAAATAACACGTTTCTGATATGATAATACAAGGGAGCATAATGTAATACTGAAAACAGACATATTTTGGCGGTAATCTTATTTTGGCGCTTTTCCTGATGGAAGCCTTCCGTAAAATTATTATTGCACCAAATAAATGTTCTTTATACTATTTTCAAAGTGAATTATGTGTGAGCGCCAATCCATCACTGCGCTAATTCCTAAAATTTGAGGTGCGCAAAAATTTGAGTTCGCCAAAATGAGTAAATTTATAGTATGTGAGTAAGAATACAATATCAATGAAGATGATACAATGTAAACAACAGGTTAAAATAAACAGCTGTACGGGATCTCACCATTGTGGGTTGGGGGTATCCTGCCCTTGGCGTTTGATTTCCATGTTGGATGTGAATTGATAGCTAGCACTGGAGGGACGGGAAACAAAAACTTGGTATAACTAACGATACGAGAGGAAGTTTAACAATAACAACTATTAGCTTGCTTTCAAGATCAGGATAATCAAAGATATTATTGTTATTATGCTATATGATCAAAATATGTTTAAAAGAATCAATAAAAATGTGTATCTGCCGTGTTCTGGTAAAACTCAAATATTTGAAAGTTTTACAACTATTGACATTCATTGAGGTTGACATAACGATTTATTAACCCGCGGAAGATTATACATGTATCATTCAATCAGATGTTAATATAGACTTATGCATATGTATGAACGTCGTGAATTTCAGCCAATCAGATTACAGTAGTATCCGAAAGTTATACAAATGCATGTCACCTTTAAAGGAGCTTATCAACCTTCTGGTCGTGAAAGCAAACGAATAGTATGAGTGGTAATGAGAGGTCCAAGCACACAAAAGACATAAAAAAAGAGGATTCCAAGGGAAACATAACATGAGCCTTTATATTGACATATGTGATGAGTCAGAAGATTTAAAGCAAATAAAATGTATTTTCAATAGTTAAAATGATAAAAGCATAATATATAGTCTTTGTAACCTTGATGGAAATGGAATGTCAGTACAATTTCAATATGTTAATGGCAGACATGACTCTACACTAGGTACTCACAGCATGTTGATTTTGTTCTTGTGTTTCTTGATAACGACAATGCCCACAAGAACACCGCCTACTACGACCAGTACCAGTAATACGATCAAAGCAATCCACCAGCCGCTTGATATAGCTGTCACCGTGGTGTCTGGAAAGTTAAAAAAAAATACATGTTTGTGTCACGTGACTTAAATCTGTATGGTGGGTCACGTGACAAATTCCACATTCTAGTAACACGTGACTTAAATCTGTATGGTAGAAGCACGTGCAAAATCCGCATAATGCTATCACGTGACTTTAATCTGTATGGTGGGATCACGTGACAAATTCCACATTCTAGTAACACGTGACTTAAATCTGTATGGTAGAAGCACGTGCAAAATCCGCATAATGCTATCACGTGACTTTAATCTGTATGGTGGGATCACGTGACAAATTCCACATTCTAGTAACACGTGACTTAAATCTGTATGGTAGAAGCACGTGCAAAATCCGCATAATGCTATCACGTGACTTTAATCTGTATGGTGGGATCACGTGTACAAATCTTCATAATGGTATCACGTGACTTTAATCTGTATGATGGAATCACGTGTAAAAAAATCCACATAATGGTATCACGTGACTTTAATTGTATGGTCGAATCCCATGTCTAAATCCATATACTGGTATTACGTAACTTAAACATGTATGACAGAATCGCGTATCAAAACCCACGTTGTAGTATTAATAACGTGACGTCATTCAACATGGTGTTACATGACCTAGATCAAATTGTGCGGATTATCATTTTCGGCGATTAAATGGGTACAGTGTTACCTTTGGTCGCTATTCTGTTTCGTTATAATTTCCTTCAAATCAATATTAAAGTGTAGTTTAGTTATTATTAATGTTTAAGGCATGAAATATAATATATTCTTACTACAAGTAGTAGACTGAGAACCAAACACCACTTTGATTCCCGGTGAAGGCACAGTCGTGCTGTCCTGTGTTGCGTTCTTACAGTACCGAGGGTATTCTGTGGCATAAATGGTAGTCCCCGTCTTCTGGAAGGCCTTAAACATGAAACATCCATTGATAACATCCCGTTTGGCAGTACATTTCGAGTGAAAACAATCTTTATTACGGTATTTGTGTTTTATAATACATTCTATCGGTACATTAGATTGTTGAAAAAGAGAATTCAATCAGTAAAGTTGAAAGTTGAAGTTGAAGCTGCCAGCAATCTTTCTTACTTTTTATCCATTTGAATGTAATTCGTGAATTAAAAAACCCTAAAGCACAGGAAGAAGTGTTTCTCCTGTTTATATTTGTATTTAAGATTGAGAGACGAACAAGATTATAAATGCATGTACTTTGGCAGACATGTTATTTTAAAAAAAAAAAATCATTTATTTATTCATTTATTTCTTGATGTTTCATTTTCGTATTTTTAGATAATTTCATGACATTTTAGCACAACCAGCAATTATATTTTTGGTTTTGGATTTCGTTTACCTTTAAGGATATTTGGAGACCAACTATGAATGACCTTAAATCTAGTTCGTTTCAGCAGCAATATTGATGTTACAAAATAAAAAAAAAATAAAATGGGGTATTTACCAGGCACGTGAATCTGTATGTCGACGAGTCATCCACCGTGACGTCATCATTCCACACGGATAGGTATGTTGTCGAATCACTTGTCAATGAGTGAATACAGTGAAATGATCCGTTGGCTGAAACAATAGACTATTACATTATATTTCAATGATATTATTGTATCTTTCATTACATTGTATTTGGTGATTTTTTTTTTTTTTTTTTTGTACTTTATAGAAGCAAGAAATCAACAGTTTCAAATAATGAGAGTTTCAGTTGCTTCCTTTCCCACCTGAAAACACTGTTCCGGTCGCACAACTCTCATATGTATACGTCATCAGAACTTTGTTGGTGCATGCGCTCTCAGAGTTTCCGGAACACGCTGATGCTCCGGCGTGATCTGTGTAAGTTATGTCTGTGTAGGTAGCCAAAAGGTCATAGGGGCATGTAGCATCGGCCATCCCGCTCTCGACAGCACCTACAAGGAGATCAGATTTACAACGGCTAAAAAGGATTCCATCAAATATCAAAATATGTGAAACAAGACAGAAATAATGTTCAGACAATTTTATCGAAGACATTTGATATATGCGATTTTTCGTATATTTGATATGTTCTTCTCGAATAAACTACTTTACTCGAAGAACATAATTAGTCCTCCCAAAAGCTCTATATAGAATAATCTTGGTTACCTCGAATCCTTTTGATAACTCAACCCTATGTACTTCGAGATATTGAGGTTTGACTGTATGTATATATGCCGTTCGAATGAAGGAACGCCCTTTTAAGGCTGCAGTTAGATATTAATATCATATTTTTGACCTCAATTTGGAAGAAAGAAAGAAGAAAAAGAGAAGAGAATAAATAGAAATGAAAGTGTACCCGATTGAACTAGAGAGATAAATGTGCTCTCTTCGTACGGCTCCGCTCTGTTGCACGCGTCCGTTAAAGACACGACTGTTCCGTGCGCTCTTCCGTACACGTGGTCATTGTTTGTCCCGCTCTCCTCTACGGAAACGACAGAGAATACACACATTCAAACAAAACTGTAATTCTACATGTAAAAGTGACAAAACTAGGGAAAATACGAAAAAAATACAATTGGTATGGGAACCATTGAAAATGTATCAGGATAATAAAACTATGTGTTTCGGCAGATTAAGGGTCTTCTGATATGTCGATGAAATTCATAATGTAAATCTAGATCAGAGAAAGGTTACATCACCTTCTTTTCTTACATATGCTGTATTAGAACATTATCAAACACTCGGCGAATTAATTATCGGCCGAGGGATTGTTTTTACAACATAACGATATTTATTGTTGTTTATACCTACTATATTTGTGTAACTGTTCCATGTTCTACATGTATGTCTATATGTGATCGTTTGTAACTTACATGTGTCTTGATTATGGGGCAGATTGCTTCGAAAATTCGACAATTTACTTGTCTGTACTGTCGTTATAACTACTTGACAATTATTTAAGCATTGATGTCATTTCTTTTTTTTTTTTTTTTTAGTTTCATCGGGGTATGAAACAAATTTTGTTTGCAAACTGTATGAATCCACGTAACGGATTCTTACAGAAGTTTGCAAACAAAATTTGTTTCATTCCCCGATGAAACTAAAAAAAAAAAATGACATCAACGCTTAAAATTAATTTTTGAAAATGAGTTTCTAATTTAAAACATGTTTTATGTACAATTTTACTGGTTTTAAATGGGATTATTTTTCTCAAATCAATACGCAACGTTAATTGTCGTATTGTGACGTCACATTTTTCGCGCCATTGTCGGAATTTCCTTTAGAATGAAAAGAATTTTTCGTCCAATCACATTTAAGTATAAACCATGAAAACAAAGAAAAAATAATTATATATATTAGAATGAATACATGGTACTATATCAGTATCAACTTCCGGTACATATTAACTTAATCGTTAGATATGGTAGAGCCAAAAACTAATTTAAGAACTCGTCATTGATGCTAAAGGCACAAAGTGTTGACGAATTTTGCTCCAAATAGAAAGAGAGGAAAGTTTAGTTATGATATGTAGGTAAAAAACGGTAAGCTAAACAGTTTATTCCATTTAAAACGAAACAGTATACTATTGCTAATAGAGTTGAGGTCTGTTTCAGCTGGGTGATTTGGTGCCGTAAATCGTGAGTTCGAGGACCTGCCAGGGGACGAGTCATATAATTTTCTTCATATAAATAGATTTTAAAGTACTTAAGTATACATTAAAATGAGATAAACATTTATTATTTCGTTAAATTTAATATCCCCTTTATTTTTTATTCTTTCGATAATTCTAAGAAGTTTACACTTTTGTTTCGGCAATGTTACTGCTGTATATACCCCACTATGTGCCAATAATTTCGTGGGTTCACTTCATAAAAACCTGTGTATCTTTAAAGTCCAAGGGTTTTGCCCTCAGTTTGAAATATCTGCACATTTGCAGCATGCCATGGTAAAATTGGTCACAGGTGACAGGTTTATATAACAGTTCCTAGTCAACTAGCATTGTTCACAAGGCTACAAGAATTGAGCCTTGGAATTTGACAAGACGTACACTTTAGAATGTCTTTGGATTTCAACAGAAGACAAAAAATACCATACCTGTTCCTAGGTAGTAATAGTATTTATACGCGGACACTCTGTAAAGTTCTATACATATGTAAGCATCTATGTAGGAGTTAAACGCAGATACAGGACCAGTGGACCTGAAAGATAAAATTGTGAGAAATGTATTTCAAAAACTATCTTATCTTAATTCGCTCACACATAAACACATCTACTGAGTACAAATATAGCATAGACGGATTTAGAAATACATATGTACGTATTTCATTCCATGTTTTCGATACTTTATGAAATGGGAAGTTACTGATATTAAGAATACTTATAATCTGTATTGCACATATATACGTGTATGTTTCTATCGTGAAAAGGCAAATACCCTACCATCTAACTATGGAGAGAACGGAAGGTGCATGAACTCGTTAAACTTATTGTAACATATAATCAATTTTAATATGTTTAAAAAAAAACAAAAAAACAACAAAAAACAAAACAAAAAAACATTAGTTTATCAACTAAATAAATAAATACAGTAAGGAATTCAAGCATGTGATACTTACTTAAGTAGATATTTCCGCCCTGATTGTTGGTCGCAGGTGAAGTTAAGTGCATTCACCGTGGCAGACATGTACATAGGATAGTTCAATACGTGAGTATTGTTATCCGAGAAAGTTACTTCTCCTTTATGGGAACTGGTCCAATCCCCGGTAATTTCAATGGGAAACGTGCACGAGGAATCTGGAATTTTGTGAAATATTTTGTAAGGTATGATTTTTATATTAAAAATAACCATTGTACAGTTACAGGTTGCAAAATATATTGACATGACTAGCCTATTATAAAGACGAACTCAATTTACTCATTCGTAGCGTAAAGCTGACAGTGCAAGATAAAAGCATTTAATTTAAGAAAATTATTCATTTGCAGTTGAATTTTTCTGAGATATATTATCTTACGGTTGTTGTACATCTATAAGTCAAGAGACGCCATTTTGGTTTAGGCATTGTTTGGAAACAAGCATAGGTATCCCTGAACTTAAAGCTCCGTCATAATTATCGACTATTTTATATCTAACAAAACAAAATAAGTTAAAACATGTTTTAGAACGAACTAGAAATACCCTTTCTATTGTTTAGGTTTAGACACGCAGTGTTCGTTGTTTTATCATTCAACAGAAAAATCTTATATATTCTTTGCAAATGGGATTGTTACATTTCTATGTTACCCATGATATACAATTCTTATTTAAGATTTATTTGAATAAAATAGGTCTTACTAACACTATACACCAGATATACATGTATATATATTGGTCTCTTAACAATCGTATATATGTCTCTTAACAATCGTACATTTGTCTCTAAACAACATATATTGATTTTTTAATTATATATATATGTCTATTAAAAAGATATATAGGTCTCTTAACATTATATATAGGTCTTTTAACAATCTATATATGTCTCTTAACATTATATAAAGGTCTCTTAACATCATATATAGGTCACTTAACAATCGTATATAGGTCTCTTAACATTATATATATGTCTCTAAACATCATATATAGGCGTCTTAATCGTATATAGGTCTCTTAACAATCGTATATAGGTCTCTTAACATCATATATAGGTCTCTTAACACGCGTATATATGTATGTCTCTTAACAATCGTATATAGGTCTCTTAACAATCGTATATAGGTCTTTTAACATTATATATAGGTTTCTTAACAATCATATATAGGTCTCTTAACATTATATATAGGTCTCTTAACGTCCTATATACATATGTAGGTCTCTTAACAATCGTATATAGGTCTCTTAATAATCGTATATATGTCTCTTAACAATAGTACATTTGTCTCTAAACAACATACAATGTATATAGATTTTTTAATTATATATATGTCTATTAAGAAGATATATAGGCCTCTTAACATTATATATAGGTATCTTAACAATCATATATAGGTCTCTTAACAATCGTTTATAGGTCTCTTAACAATCGTATATAGGTCTCTTAACATTATATATAGGTCTCTTAACATCATATATAGGTCTCTTAACATTATATATGTCTCTTAACAATCGTATATAGGTCTCTTAACAATCGTATATAGGTCTCTTAACATTATATATAGGTCTCTTAACATCATACATGTATATAGGTCTCTTAACAATCGTATATAGGTCTTTTAACATCATATAGGTCTCTTATCATCATATATAGGTCTCTTAACAATCGTATATAGGTCTCTTAACATCATATATAGGTCTCTTAACAATCGTATATAGGTCTCTTAACAATCGTTTATAGGTCTCTTAACATTATATATAGGTCTCTTATCATCATATATAGGTCTCTTGTCAATCGTATATATGTCTCTTAACATCATATATAGGTCTCTTAACATCATATATAGGTCTCTTAACATTATATATAGGTCTCTTAACATCATATATAGGTCTCTTAACATTATATATGTCTCTTAACAATCGTATATATGTCTCTTAACAATCGTATGTAGGTCTCTTAACATCATATATAGGTCTCTTAACATCATATATACAGTAGGTCTCTTAACATTATATATAGGTCTCTTAACATCATATATGTCTCTTAACAATCGTCTATAGTTCTCTTAACAATCGTATACATGTCACATATAGGTCTCTTAACATTATATATAGGTCTCTTAACATTATATATGTCTCTTAACATCATATATATGTCTCTTAACATCATATATATGTCTCTTAACATCATATATATGTCTCTTAATATCATATATAGGTCTCTTAACATCATATATAGGTATCTTGACAATCGTATATATGTCTCTTAACAATCGTATATAGTTCTCTTAACATCATATATTGGTCTCTTAACATCATATATATGTCTCTTAATATCATATATAGGTCTCTTAACATCATATATGTCTCTTAACAATCGTATATAGGTCTCTTAACATCATATATAAGTCTCTTAACATCATATATAGGTCTCTTAACAATCGTATACATGTCTCTTAACATCATATATAAGTATCTTAACATCATATATAGGTCTCTTAACAATCGTATATAGGTCTCTTAACATCATATGTAGGTCTCTTAACATTATATATAGATCTCTCAATACAGGTATACAAATTGATCGTGTCAAATAACAATAAAATCACAAACATACTTTAAGATATCTTCAAAATCCAAGTTTACTATTTCGAGATTGAATCCCTGAGATATCGAAGTTGTCTTTAAATTGAACCATAGACGATTAAAGGCCTCAGACAAATTCTTACCGCTATACAGTCAGTTCACAAACATTTCCAACCCAAAGTCAATATTGATATATATATATATAGGTATAGTTTCTATCTACAGTATCATACATTGAAGAAAAAGGACAAAAAACACTCAACACATATTCGCTGCTTAATCTTAATAAGTCATATTATACAACATTCGGCGTTAATCATAACCCATAGGGTTGATAAATCTTAGTGTTAACCTCTTCCAAAGTCAGCAATTGTATAAGAGTGTATTTGGTTCTGAATTTTGTTTCGTTTCTCTATAAACCTATATGTACCTAATCCAATGTACAGTCTACAGGAAAGTTTAGTCAGTGAAACCAAATCTCTGTTAAACTACCTATAGCTACACGTAGATTAATCCTCCGTGCCTACACTCACTGCATAGTTTAAATACCTTTAATTTAATATTTTTTTCTCTGGGTACAATCCCTTAAGTAAAATTCATCGATCAACACACTTTCTAAAATATCCCGGGATAATATATAATCAAATATTAATACATAAAGAAATAAAATGTATTATTTACTATTCATAAATTTGGGCTGACTGGATAAGAAATAAAGGTTGAAAACACGTCCATAATGGTTTTCAAATTACAGTGAGAATATCGTCAGACTCCATCTGTTGTCTGACAAATTAATTTCAGGAATTGTGACTCATATAGGAAAATTAGTGATCATTGAACATTGTTAAAATTATAAAAGTTATTCCATAGTTTAAATTACTTATCTGGAGGAATTATATATAGATGCATATGACTTACTGTAATAATATATTGGAACAATAATTTAGATATAACAGGGAAGTTCTTTTATATACGAAACCTGCTTATGAATTCAACTCATCAATATCGAGGTAAATGAGAGGAAAATAAAAATACATTTTGATATTTCTGACGTAGACAAAATCTTAATTTACTAAAGCTTCTCCATATCATATATATATATATGGATTAAAGCTGCTAATATCACTTTAAGATACATTTTTAATATGACAGGAAAAATGCAATACTTACCTATTAATCCAAAAAGGGATATGAAAATAGTCGAGAGGAAAATAAAATACATGTTGATATTCCTAATGGCGTAGTTTGAATCAAAAGCTTAGGTAGGGTTTCTCATATACTGTCTGTTAATAACACTCTTTCATAATGAATACTTCGTCCTCGGTCACAGTTCAAAATCACCATGATAAAAAAAACCTGTCGATTTTACATTTCTTTGAATAAATATCACTTATCACACATTTTTCATTTTTCATGAATGTCATTCGCGTAAAAATTCAAAATGGCGGAGCGGAGAAGTTCCGAATGGAAAATAAGGCAAATATTAATTAATTTGCGTTTCAAAGTTTTATGGTGGCCATATTTTATTCTACCGTAACATACACACTAACATCTTACAAACAGAGAATTAAATTAGTATCGCCTTGAATAGGTGACGCTTGACGTCTGATCAAGATAATCCTGATGAGAGGATCAAAGCATTTAGTAAGGTGGGTGCCTATTATTTACTGAATTCAGACCGATACAGAGCGATCCTTTTTTGGCCCACAACTGGTCAAACATTCCATGCCACCTACGGTGGTGAAGTCAATATAATACGTATTTCTTATTCACATAGCTTTTTGCTAGGGCGCGTTTTGATTCACATACTCAGCTCAAACTATTCTGTATACGAAACAGCTGCATACAAATACTTCGGAAAACTGTATACATAAGTTGTATGCTCAAAAATTGTCGATCGCAGTAATTTCTATGTCTAAAACATCATATACAGAAACGTTTTGGGTATCATCGATCTTTTGATTAGAAAAGTTTCGAATAAGACAGTTAAATATTTACTGCTAGCATTTTACTTCCTAATTTAGTAAAATTTTAGACAACGAAGTTATTCTAGCAGTTGATTGGACAGTATAAGGCTGTGAAATTAGTGATTACGAGTAATGTTAGATTATTATTACGGCTTAAGTTATCTCGTTATTACGACCTACGAAATCTTCTTATAACGACTTAAGCTATCTCGTTATTACGACCTACGAAATCTTTTTATAACGACTTAAGCTATCTCGATATTACGACTTTATCTTTTTCTCGTTATTATGACTTCAGCCATTTCGTTATTATGACTTCAGCCATCTCGTTATTACGATTTAAACTATTTCATTATTACGACTTTATCTATCCCGGCTCGAGTTAAGTTATGTCGTATAACTCGTCGAGTTAAGCTATCTCGTTATTCCGACTTACATTATTCCAATGTTATATATTCGCTGTATTTAATATATGTTTTTTTTTCAAATAGTACGGCATTTTATCAGTTCTGTCTAAATAAACTAAAAAGTAAGATTTCTATAACTAATACGGTAGTAAGGAAGCCTAAATCCGGTACGCTATGTCCCCTGTCAGACGAGATTAGTGGGCTACACAGATTAATTGTTTAATCTCCCGTCCACGGACAAGGGTTATAATCTTCCGTCTATGGACAAAGGTCATGCTAGTATATTTATTACACACCCTAAACGGTGCATATGTATGTAGTAAGTTATTCTATGTCGTCATAACGTAGATTAACTAGATTCATACGCTAAACTTATGTCATTATACCGTTGTTGTTTGCCATTGGCATGGGCAGCATCACAAACATTTACTTACTGACAGTTAAAACTCGTAGTTGATAGCAAAATAGTGTTGCTAAGTATTTGTTTTACTCAATACAGTTCTCTTTGAACAACTAGAATACTCGATAGTTACATAGAGATTTTTTTTTCAGATTAAGTTATATATGTTAATAGTTGAGTTGGACTTATATCCTGCATTTGTTTGAATGGAATCTAAAATGTAGTACATATTATGATATTATGTATTGGTAACCCAGAGGTTCAAGCCCAGGTTCCCATCTCACAGAATTAACAGTTCTTTCAGAATCAAACGTTGCTTCAACGATATATAAATTATAATATCCGAAAGTGATTATAAATGAAGTTTTAATTAATTCTAATATTAATGATACAATAATTATTGTGATTATAAATTTGAAGGTTAAAAACTTCCTTAATGGATGATGAAATTAGATACCGGTTTTATATTTATCATATCTTTTTTATTTGAAGATAAAATCATGAAGTAAATTGTTATAGGTACACAAAAACAAGCCATTTTATCCTCATCAAGGCTATACTAATGGGCGTGCCCGAAGAAAATCGGAGAGTTTATTGTGATTGAAGGGAGACAACTCTAAAAAAAAAACCCACGTCAAACAACTTCCTAGTCAAACCGAAAGTAGACATTCTAGATCTGGAGCTGATGCCGGTAAGTTTTGATATTATATTATGTGTTAATCTTTTTAACTACTTCACCTTGATAGCAACCCCCCAAGTATTTCTGATGTTAGGATGATGACCGCAAGTGTTTGTTTTGAAGTTATTTTGAAATATTTTTAGGATCGATCGTGTACACGTTTACATTGTTTACATGTACATGTACACGGTTTTGTCGGTACTAAGATGGCGATTTTAGAATACTCCTCTCGCGTCTGTGTTCAGCACATCAAACACACGCGTGTTTGATCATGTGTTGATATATGAGTCATGGGCTTCAATCATTCAACTTGCAGGTCATTGTATACAAGCTTATCATTACCTTGAATGTTTGGTCCATATCTTATATAAATGACGTGTGTGGGTAATTTCTTTCGGCTTTCGAGACTTCCTGAATCAGGTGCATGAGTAAGACACGATTACAAAAGTCACGTTACTGTATTTACAATATGGCGTGAAATAATGATTTCTAGGTTACACAGCTTTTTATAAATACATTCTATATATGTGGACACTTCACTGCCTATTCGCCCATTGAATGAGTGTAATGTTCATTGTGTATGATTTTCTAACTATAAACAAGACAAAAACAAACAAACAAAACACACAAACACAAAGAGAAAAAAAGTTAATAATAAAGAAAAAACAAATATGTTTCAAAAGAATATTTAAAAAAAAATAACTGAAAGGAAGTCACCTGTTGATTAAAGATCATCTTAACTGGAATGAATTCGTTTGAGATAGCTAACTTGTATAACGGTCTTATGTTTACATCCGTTATGAAATGTTACATTGTACATTTAATATGGCTCTTCCCTCCTTGTTACAGAAATCTGTTATCTTTGACCTCTTGTTACACGGAAGTATTTCACAAATCAAAATTCTTTAAATAACAAATGTAAGAAGAAGGTAGATAAGCCGAAATAAATCATTTCTTTAAAGGGAGTATGGTAGGAAATACTCACAGTTAGTTACTGTATGTACATACATAATCTATATCAGGGCTGATTATATTGATTTAATAGATGTTTATCAAGATCTACATCTTTGTTACTCCAAAAATGTTTACTCGCTTATAAAATCTGTAAACAAAGAGAGAGTCTTCAAAATTTTTACTTCCTGGTGCCCTATAAACCTTTTTTTCACAGCAGATTTTGTTTACATATCACGTACAGTGTACATTGTATTCATTCCAGATCATAGGTGCTTGACAACAGGGGAATGCGTGATATCTACTGTATAATCTCTTCATAGCACGTCTTACCTATCACAACATTGAAACAGGGAAGTTTTATCTCTACATATCTATTACATACTCTCGTTATATTTCTTGGCGTTGTCCTATTCCAGTTTTCCTCATCAGACACCAACACCTTGCTGGTCCTGGTACATTTGCGTGCATCATAATGGACAAGTTGGACACAGCGTTTGATGAATGGATGAAGGTATCGCCGGCCGAGGATGACGTGGCAGAAGTAATGGATATATTAAATAAGAAAAAAGTAAGTAAAAACTAAAGCAGACAATTAAGGATAGAACTTGTTCATTGAGTGAAATACAATACAATGAATATTGACACGGACGAACATGTTTATTGACAAAACGGAAACAATGAATATTGACACGGACGAACATGTTTATTGACAAAACGGAAACAATGAATATTGACAAGGGCGAACATGTTTATTAACAAAACGAAAACAATGAATATTGACACGGACGAACATGTTTATTGACAAAACGGAAACAATGAATATTGACACGGACGAACATGTTTATTGACAAAACGGAAACATTGAATATTGACACGGACGAACATGCTTATTAACAAAATGGAAACAATGGATATTGACAAGGGCGACCATGTTTATTGATAGAACGGAAAATAAACTTATTAAATATTGACAAAGTTGAACAGTAAGAAAGTGAATATGAACTATGAAAATGTTATTTTTTGTCTTTTATTTAATCATTTTCATTTATCTAATATAAGGGATTTCACTTCACTTAAGGAATTAACTTAGGAAATCAGCTCGCAGGAACATGAGGTTATCTCGTATATTCGGATCTGAATCGACTTTTCGTGAGAATCTAGAAGAAGTATGTAGGTTTTTGTCAAACCTAGTTAGTCATGGTACTTACGTCACATATCTTTCAGACTTATCATTTTGAAACAACCTAAATCTATCATGTTTGGAGCTACGCTACCTGAGAGGGGAGTCTGATTAATTTGCGTCTGTATAATGAGGCATTATAAAATATGAATGCAAAACAAAGACATCATAAATAGGGTTGATTGGATTTATTAGTCACAACTTTACTAGAATTGGCAGTCGTCCCAGCATGGGTATAAATGACATGCCACAAATCAATAATACAAACAATGATAATTAACGGTTTCTGGGTGTACAGCTCCCCGTTAATTATAAAGCAAATTCAATGAGAAATCAAGTAATCAAATCAATCAACGGTTCATGGGTGACAACTCCCCGTTAATCAATAGTTTACAAATAATCAATATTTAACAGGTTCTGGGTGCCAGCTCCCTGTTAATCAAGATGCCAAATCATTGAAATCAATATTCAACAAAGCAATATGCAGCTGCAACTGCATTCAATATAAACAGATCAGCAGAACAATGTTCACAATGAATAAAATGTCCAAAATATTGTAAATTAGACAACTCAGTTAATAAACTGTATCCTGGGCAGCAGCTCTCCAAAGATGTATAGCCAATTTCAATAAAACCTACCTAAAGTAACTTGTACGTCGAACTATGCCATATGAACAAAACAACTCAAATTCGCTTGTTCACCGCCAACGACCAACAAAGTCGCGGACAAGGTTGTGACTAAAAAATCCCTTCCCAAGTTCAGAAAATGCCCTACCATAAGTTGTGAAAAAGGTTTCAATCTCTCCTTGCAAGGTGTTTACAAAAATGTTATTGCTCAAACTAGACAAGTGAACATGGTCATTAGCAAGGAAGAACTGGTCTTCCAACTTCAACTTAGGGTATTGAATACAAGCACTTCCCCTATATATCATAAATGCAGAAAAGAACCCATTCAATCTTCGCCTGGCCCTTTCTGATGCTACAGTGTTATTAGACCCTCTCCAATGCAATCTAGGTAATACCTGTGACCAAAACATTAAAGTTCTCGGGGAATTTTACCTCTAACCAAATTATGGCCTCTTTGATTTCTACTCTTAATGTTCCCCATCCTTGTCTCCACAAGGTCATTACCCCCAACATGTAATATGAAAATGCGAGGAGGATCCTCAAACTTAACCGAATGCTGAACTACTGGTCGCAGGTGGTTGATCTTCATTCCCCCTTTGCCTTGCCACCACAAGGACAGTCCAACTCTGCCAATGTTCCATTGAATGCCCCCCGGTCTACTTTGGGCATGTACAAAAGCCCTCCTTATTATCGAGGAACCCACCAGCCAGACCATTCCTTGAACACGCTTAAGTGCCACATTTAGCATTTTGGTCTAAAAATGTTTGTGTTGGAATCCTTATGTACTTGTTATATGTTAGTGACCGCCAACAGCTGATATCCATGATTTCCCCTCCAACATGTTGGCCATTGCAGCTGTTGTTGCTGCTCCGATACGGAATGAATGAGATGTATATCTGTTAGTGTTAGCCTCTATGCCTATTGCCTACTGCCTTACAAGCCTCTCTTAATATGCTTGAGAATTTATACAAGGTACATGGTTTACCACAGAAATGACAAAGGAATGGGCCCTTTACACCAGGCCTTATGTCCAAGTATAACTTTATATTTGAAACAGGGCAGCTGATATTGTTAACATAAGGCAATATAATCGTAGTTCCCTTGTCATATTGGTCTGTCTTGGAAAATGATAACTGTATGTAAGCAAAGCCATCTTCTACAATAACTTGTGAGCTGTCTACACATCTAACTGGTGTTTTGCTACCGCATGTTAACTCCCCAACTCTGAAACATCCATAAAATACCATGGAATAACCACATAAAAACGGTCACACTTCAAAGTAGGAGCTACAGATCTGAAGAAGAATTATGAACAGAAATAATCTTTATCAACAAATCCAATGTAATTGGCAGTCGTGAATCAGCCACACCATTGCATCTTCTAATACCCTCCAACATTTTATGTACAATGGAATGCTGAGTTGGGTCAAGCAAATTTTTTTTTTTTTTTTTTTTTTGCAATTGAAACCAAGACCCGCTAAGTAACATTTTACTATTGAATGCCTTGAACCCTGTAATGACATATAAACTATGTAATGAACTATTTGTTTAATAGATGGGGCCAACTATACACCAAGTTCATATCACTTAAACATTTTGCAAAACTAGTCATAGCTTTACTGTATAATGCCTTAGCATTTTCTGCCAAAGAACTCCCTATCAACCTGTCAACTTCACTGTCAATATGTAACACAGAAATCTTTTAAATCTTTTTGGTATTTCTGTCGATCCTGTGTCTGCCCCTGGGATTACCTGCCGAAACTTTGAGAACTGAAACCAAGATAAAGCAGCAGCTGCTGAATAGGATACCCCTGCCACATGTATTGTCTAAAATTGAATACAATTATTCATGTAACACAACGCCAGGGGGCGCAATAAGGACATAAACCCTCAAAGACTTTGCAGTTTTCTTGTTGTGTAAAGTAACAAGTGCCTCATTATCAACATACAAAACTTTTTTTTTTTTTTTTTTTTTTTTGAAAACTGTTTTCCAAGTACGGAATGCAAGAAGAATAGGCAAACTCTAGAATGTAATATCTCTCATGAATGGTTCGTTCTGCCATAGGGTTGGCCACCTAAAACAGACCAATGGTTCCCAAAAAGAGCCCCACAACTAAAGGTGTTATTTCCTGCACTGTCTGTAAGTAAGCCCTAAGACTCATAAGATGACTAATCTACTTCAGAAATATAGGATTCGCCATTGAAATGATTTAGGAAAATACCCATAATTCAAGATCCTGCCTAATTCATTGAGTACTAAGAACCAAGTGTAATGATTTACATGCACCTGTCATTTCATCAAACATCCGTATGATGAATTCACATGCCATAGGGATTGCCCTAGCATAAATTGACAAGGAACCAGCTAATGATTGTAACTCTTTCAGGGTAGCTTTTCCCTTCTGTAACATTAAGTTAATTTCAACAATAAGTACTACTTGACACTTGTTTGTCATGGGGAATTTTCATATTAATCTTTTCTGTGTCAATTTCTAACCCTAAATATATCAGTATAGTTCTTGGGGCCCTGTGCTTTCTCTCTATCAATAGGAATACCAAGTTAATCAAAAACTTCCCTTAACTCTCCCATCAAAATGCCACAGGGATATATGGAGTGTTGAAATAGGTTTAACCGTGAAAGGGCCAGCTATTCTACCTAACTCAACTTCCTTCATGATTTTTTTCCCTCTGTTTCACTCCTGCTCCACTTTTTTTTTTTTTTTTTTAATGTAGTTACCCTGGGCCCTTGATATTGAATTTTGAACCCCTCTAGCTACCGAGACCTGTGATACTTGGCAACCCATTTGCTGAACCCTGACCACCAGCCTGAAAACATTTTGAAATGGGATGTGCCCTTTTGCACCGCAAGCACTTGTGAGCATAAGTGCATACCTTTCGAGTGCACTGTCCTTTATTTATAATTATAATCAAAACGTTCCTACATCTAGCTACTAGTATTACATTATGCTTGTCCCTGGGGCCTTGAGGGGTCATGTACAGTAAAATGTAGTTCATTGTCCACCCTTCCCCATGAACTTTCTGGGTTGCGAGCTTTTCTCAACCTGAACTGTTCATCATACAGTTTCCATTACTGGGATCCTGACCTTTGAACACCTAACCGCACTGTATGCATCTATTTCAGAATGCCATGCCAAATGCTAATGGTCATCAGTCCACTGACTAGTTATATACCTTTTTCTTTAGCTGTTTTAGGCCTGACTATCAGCTCCCCATCAAATGGCAATCAAGCATATTTTCTGTGCATTACTACATTCACCTAGCTTCTTTAGCAACAAAGTTCCCAGATCAATGTATTTCACATTGTTTTAATGATCGAGAAGCATGAATCCCCAAATCATCTTCAACACTGACAATTTGAGTTATTGGTGTACCTGTAGATAGTTCTGATGACTTGTCATGTGACTGCTGGTTGCCATAGGGGACTCCCTTGTAAACGTGGTCTCCAGAGGATCTCCACCTTCAAATGACCTGCACGGGTATATCTGAATGAGGTTCATTGTTGCCTGGATCAATCCCTCTATTCCTCTTTGACATAACCGACTCGGATGGCCCCTTTTTAATCATGTAACGACATCAATCAACAGCAATTTAATGTCAGGCGAAGTAATGCCATATTATAAAGCACATGGGTTTCGTTACACAGAACATACACATAATCTTAACACCATGCTACGTTTCGTTTTATAAATAGGCAACATAATGCATTTGAACGATTCTTATCACTGATAATAATGACACATAATCATTTAACTTGGGTTCCAAATCAATCGGCACCCCGTGGCCATCGCATATATTATACACATAACTGGCACGGACATTAACCAACATAAATTATTGACTTTATAAACATTTTCAAATGTAGTACTTCAAAATTGAATGCTCCGAATACAAGAGTGAAATTGCATGACTCGATATTTAATATCTGATAGTCGCACTATATCTATAATGTGTATTTTTATCCGCGCCATGTGTGACTAGCATGGCATCGGATAAATTTTTGACACGAAAAGCAATCGGCCACAATCAGGCCT
The DNA here is from genome assembly GCF_902652985.1 of Pecten maximus. Lineage (NCBI taxonomy): Eukaryota > Metazoa > Mollusca > Bivalvia > Pectinida > Pectinidae > Pecten > Pecten maximus. The sequence goes on from NC_047020.1 coordinate 35,807,215, forward strand.
AAATTTGCACATCTACGGATAAATTAGGTTCATCCGTAAAAAACAAATATCTATACATATTTTTGAAATCTTGTTTCCTGCAAACAAACAGTTTATGATACTTAATTGGACGAATTTGTTCCACAGCAAAATTGATTTCATCTTCTTGCTGAAACCGGAAAGAGCTTACAGACAAGGGAGATAACTCAGTAATGTATCCTGTGTTTTATGTTAAAGCGTCGTTCTCCTAACATTTTTCGTTAATACATGCAAGTACCAGATTTCGAATCTAAACAGAAACAAGCAGTATCTGCACCCAATTTTATAACGTGAATTGCGGGTTATTCCGCAATACGTATTATATTGAGGGGAGCAGGTATGTTGTTATTGTTGTGTAAGTGATATTTGAAGTTAAAAAGTCTGTTGATGATTTCAGGCCGACACCTTTAGGGAGTTGAGGGATATCCGAGAGCATGAAAAGGATGAAGTGGCCAGCTTGCAGGAAAGGTAAATAATAAGCCAAAATGTCATATAAATGGATTCCTGAACGTCAAATTTCGTAATCGACAAGTCGTGACAGTGATTGTGCCTCTATTAACATGTAGTATAAGACATGCTGTTGCACTTATTATCGGAAGATTTATAAAGCGGAGGTCGCGAATAACCAAATGATGATTACTTTTCCTTGAAACCGATTCCTACTGTTATTCATAGTTTTTTAACGACATGTTCATGAGAAGATTACGCATATAGTTACTATATAGGTAAACTGAGCAGAGTTGAAACGCTTTAATAAACGGTTAATGTTTTGGTCTCAAAGACAAATAGAGTATTTAATTATAGGGAATGTGCATTAAAGTTCAAAAATTTGAAATTAACATTGATGTATATAGTTATGACGTCAGGGTAATGATGACGTCAGTTCTTGATTGATGATATTTATAGATATTAATTTTGTTTGCTTTTGGAAGTTGTGATATTTAGACACTCCAGTAGAGTGGCTACTAGTTTAAAATTTAAAAATGAAATTGCTAATATAGTCGATATGAAAGACAGAATTATTTCTTTTTTCTTCTTCTTTTCTTTTCTAGACTAAATCTTCTACGAGGAGAGGGAAAGGGTCAATCGAAACCCGATTCGTCGGGCGAGGGGCCTATTGTGAAGGTATCTAATACACTCACGTTGAAACGTGCCGACGTTTTCAATGAAATTAAACAAAAAAGAAATGAAAGGGCTGGTGTGGAAGAGGAGAAAAAAGAAAGCGCCATGGGGAAAAGTGAAAACGCAGTATTAGAAAAAGAAGACTCCGAGCTGTTGCTGAATATTATCAAAGTAATGTTACATTTTCATTTCATATTACTGTAGCTTTGTATACATGTAGAGTGTTCATGGGTTATCAGATGCCATCAGATTTAGATGTATGTAATTAGATATTTAACTAATATTGCAAATTAGGTTTTCCCCAACTTTTTTCCCCAACTTCTGTAGTTTTAATTTTGTTTATACTGTCTCTAACCCCAAGCCAAGTCAAGGTCGCATTTTCTAAAAGATATACTGTGATTTTTAAATTAGTATAAATTAGTATGTTTGATAGCATTTGCCTCTCGTACATAATGTAGTCCATATAATATCTAAACCAAAAAATTATCAATATTGATGTCGTGACGTTATTTTTAAAATTTGTTTTCGAAACTTTTCATTTGGAAGTGTGACCATTTTAAGCAACTTCAAGTCTTCTTTTATGACAAAAAGTCTTCTGTCAAACGTATTAAATCTTCTGAAAAACCGTCTGTGTAGAACGATGGAAAACGCCTTCCTAAAATCAAGATTAACAACCTCGATATTACTACATGTAGCTTCATTATTTTAAGAAGCTGGAGTATTGTTGATCTACATTTCACAAACCGGGACTGCTGAGTACCAAGAAGATTGTTGTTTATAAGATGTTCCATAAAACGATTCTTCTAATCGTTTCCAGTAGTTAACCTGAAATACTTGTTAAGCTGACTGGTCTACAGTTTCCAGCATAACGCGTGTCTCCTTTCTTAAATATAGCTGTTATCTTTCCCGCTTTCAAGCTGATGACACACACCCAGTACGCATTGATTGATTGAAAGATAGTTGAATTAGTTTAGTAATTACAGATTAAAGTTATTTTAGCACTTTCCGATGTATGTTTTCTGGGCCTTGAGATTTGTTTGAATTCAGATTTTATGACTGTTATAAAAGACAGATTTTGATAAAACATGGTAAATTTAAGAGCATCAAACAGATAGCCAGCACAAGTGAATAGCAACTGGCAAGGTGACAGAGGTCAAAAATATGCCATTTGGATTGAATAACCTTTGAACTAAAGGTCAATGTTTACCAGGTCAGGGAAGTGCAGTTATGTTGATTCCTCTGACACGTTATGTCATTTTAAGGGAAAATTGTTTAGTTGCACTATTGACTAAAGATAAACGCCGCTAGGCTCAGCTTTCATCTTTACTTCGTAATAAATAAAATGTATCATATAAACAGCATGAACGGAAGTGTACGACTCTTTGGCCTCTTGTTATTCCAGGTTGTATTTGACTTCGTTCATCAGGAACAAAAAGAACAAATTACGAAGATCAAAGAACTTCTACACGTGGAGGAACAGGTAAGTTTGATATTGATTTATACAATGTATATTCATGTTTGCTTTTACCGCTTTGGTGGAAATGATACTGATCAGATATTTATTCATATAGAGCCCATTCGCTATACAGATACAACTTTTTAAAAATGATTATACATGACTACGGGCAGGGCAATCTAGTTGGACCATGAAGAAGAATGACCTGTGGCAACCATGTAAGAGATTGGATTTAAAATGGCAGTTTATTTGGTAGACGGCAAATGAATCATTGATTTAAATACAAATATATTTCATGAACATGAAATATCGAATATTAAACATTTGTACATGTACATCACATGTACCAAGGTGGTGTTAAAAAGCCCAACCATGGATTACCAAATTACAGTTCAGGTCAATATTGTAACAGAGATAGGATGCTGGGGAGGAGGCGGGTTGATATAAATCATATGACAAACGAATAACTGACCTTGGCCACTGTCCTTTGTGATTATTGAAAAAGAAAAGTTGAAAAGTATTCAGAGTATTTTGCCATGATTACTGAAATATTCAGGAGAACGAGGCAGGTCCTTTGGGCTTTTGACCTTGTCTGCTTCATCCCTTAAGGAATTGTGATGGAACTTATTACAATCACAAAGGACCATAGCATCTTGCCTTTCAGGATTGTCGAGTTAACGTTAAATGTACGATATCTTGGACTATTTCGAGTGATGGGTAAAGGCTATCACCTTTAATATTTTTGCTCTAGCGGCTTCATTCCTTGAGTAATTTTATGCAACTTACAAAAGATCACAGTATCTTGACGAGTTTGAGTTTCAAGGTTGTACGGTCAAGGTCGCCGTCACTTTTTCTAAATAAATATCTAGTCTCACTTTGAATAATTCTTCTGTTAAAATACTATCATTACGATTTCTTGTGTTTTTACATTTGAATAATCAGAAGCAAGCTATTTTTTCCCTTTTCCCAAATTAATACCAAAGGACATCTTCCTTACAATGTATGATATTGTGATAACTAGCTTGGGTCAGTAGGGGAGATATATTGGATTAGCAATACTCGGTATGATTGCTGAAATCTATGGTTTGTCTGCAAGACCTCTCTCTTCTTGTTTTTTAAACCCCTGGACAGATTTAGTCTTGGTCATCGATCAGGATTAAATGTCAAAATTGAGGTCTTGATTACTTGTACTTTTAAGATAAAAAATATAGGACATATATGTAATATCTTGTGATCCCCTGGAAAGATTAATTTTACTTAAGAGTGGGTTGGGGTATATCTAGATGAGGTCCTGCACATTTTGCTTTTATTTATCAACAAATTATGCTTTATCCTATCCTACTTTGTTTTAGTCACAGGCTGAGAGAACTATAGTCAATCTTCAGCTGTCACTGGGATACGATATCGAGAAGGTGTTACTGAAGGTTTGTAGGATCAATAAGATAAGATTTATTCTTTGGTTAATATCTACCTGCTAAGGTATACGTATATTCCTGTTGACGTTAGGCGTCTGCATCTGGCTAGTATGTACATGTATATATAAAAGAAAAAGTCTGAATGGTGGACAATTATAGTTAGTATTGTGTAAAGAGCTGTCGACCAATCCGATCCTCCCTTGCATGACCGCTCTGAAATATATCTTACTTCCGTTCCACAGTCGATGCACAATCGGCAGTGAATCGAAACTGAGCCATCACTTTTCAAGTGTTACATCTTGTTGATATGGTAGGAATAGTTATCAATATATTCTATATAAATACGAACCGGATACAGACGCATGTGTAGACGTAGCACTGTGACATCATATTACGAAAAAACTGTGTGTATGCAAAATAACTGGATTATGTTAACGCGTAAACGCTGCAGACATGAAACATATTAACATACCGGGAAATACATGTACATCATTAGCAAAATCTATCAAAATTTAGTTTGGATAAATATATTATTGTTGATGACTACAATAAAAGTCTTCCAGGACGGCAGGTGGATGGCCTGATTGTGAAAGCATCAATATACCTTTTTTGTCAATGATTTATTGTATTTTCGTCGGGAATGCACATTAAACAAATACGTAACATATCGGAAAAGTCAAGTCAAGGAACGAAATCATTCCAAGCTTTTAACAAATGTGATTGTCCCGGACTGAAAATGCTTTTTTGATGAATGGGAGGGTTAGACGTGACAGTAGACAATCTTATATTTGTTTGTTAATTAATTTTACTTAACAGTAATTACTACTTTAATTATATTATGCTAGCTGTTTAAAAAAAAAAAAACCATTTTTTGTCGTTTTCAGACATTTTTTGATGAGATTTGGGCAGACAAAATATGTCAACCTCACTCCTCGTCCTCCCTGGCATCTTATCTTAACGGGATAAAAGATGGAAATGGCGCAATGGGAAAATTCGTCTCTGCTTGTATCCAGCTTGTGTGGCGTATGCTGCTGGAATCACCACCGTTGGAGTTTTGTTGGGAACAAATACCATCTCATTATAGATACTACAATGGCGTACGAGGAAGATTCCTTCCAAGCGACCGAATTATAGTCCCCGCCATAGCTGTCAAACAGAATGGTAAACTGATAAACTCCATTAAAGGTACTCTTCAGCCAGAGTCCGATATTGAAAACACTCGACGAATGAGTACAGTTAAAATGTGATACAGATGCCCATACTGAGGAATATGCTGGGACAAATTGATGTAGTTGTATAATTGTGTTCCATGCCTCATAAAAAGATACAGCTGTATAATTGTGTACAGTGCCTTACAAGTGCATTTAGTTGCATACTTTTGTACAGTGTCTTACAAGTTCATACAGCTGTATAATTGTGTACCATGCCTTGCAAGTTCCTGTAGCTATATAATGTTTTAAATCGAGACTCATTGAACTCTTTCTGTTAAGTTCCCTCTTTACAAAATGTGTGCCTCTCGGTGAAATAGTCGATTATGACTATTAGTATGATTGGCGTCTGTCTGTCAATTATTCTTTGTGAACACAACACCTCCTACATTTCATGATAGATGTCAATATAACTAATATAACATTTGGGGTTTAGCTAGTTTTATGAGCAACGTTTTTATTGATTTTGTGAATGCAGCGCCTATATTCCCCTATGTGTATTGAACGACCATTTCATTTTGTTTTACTCTTTTAGCTATTTATTTTATTGTCCCTACATACATTGTCCAACTACCCATTCGTCGCTTATGCATTTTTCTATGGTTTTATTAAGTGATTCACCGAGCAACGTTTTTTTACAATATTGTGTTGCTACCTAAACATTTCTTAATTCATGTATTTGAATAATTGCCGTTATTTGAAATTTGAATAACTTTCAGTGCCCAAGGTTTCGCAACTTGCTTGTAACGTTTTAGTTCATTTGTCCCTCTAACACATTTCAGAAAATACATGTGTACTTAACGTTTTTTTGAATTGGAAATTATGAAACTCATGGAGTTATTGGTCTTTTTCATCTTCCGCTGTAGATGATTTGAACATTTATTTCGACCAATTCCGAGTGTTTTGTCGCCTCCTGCAATCAACTCATTCCCATTGATGAGTCATTGATATGATGAAACATTTTTATGGTGCATGTTAGACTCACTTTGACTCTACTGTATTTATACTATTTTTGTATATATATTTTTTTGATAGGTACAAATATCTCGTGTGTCTTTTGTACAATTCTTTAAATCACTCGTTTTCGTGACAACCTACACCCACTCATACTCAAAACATCCCACACTTTCCACAACCTCCGCTCAGTCCATACCTTCTGCGCATCGTACGCCTTCCCCACTTTCCACACCATTCTTATATTCCCCAAGCTCTCCACATCAAACCACTTCCCCAAATTCCACACCCTCTCCACATTCGGCAACCTCCTCACATTTCACACCCTCATCATAGTCCTCACACTTTAACATTCCACACACTTTAACATTCCACACCTTCCTAACATTCCACACCCTTTCTTATATTCCACACCTTCCCAACATTCCACACCCTTTTATATATTCCACACCTTCCCAACATTCCACACCCTTTTATATATTTTACACCTTCCCAACATTCCACACCCTTTCTTATATTCCACACCTTCCCAACATTCCACACCCTTTCTTATATTCCACACCTTCCCAATATTCCTCAGCATTGCATAACTTCCTCACATAACGTTCCTGCAATCCGGACGTCTCCGGCGGTCAAGTCGTTTTTACTACTGAATATAAAGAGGGATAACATTACTATTCAATATTACAGGGGACGGGGGCATTATTGAAATACAATGCTGTTTGTTTATGTGTTTTTTAAATTTTAATTTTGACGTAATAATTGTGTTATGAGTATTTACTAAACTAAATCTGTGTATTTACGGTGTAAGTCCAGTACATATTGAATCACTTATTTCAGAGTTGTGAATGACAGGCTTCTGATACAGCTGAATATATACATACTGTTGGTTCGACAGTTTTCGTGTTGTTTATTTTACCAAAACATAGCGGCAGTTGATACAGCTTAATATATACATACTGTTGGTTCGACAGTTTTCGTGTTGTTTATTTTACCAAAACATATATTTAAAGGGGCAAATCCAGTCAAAACAGTGATACTTTACAAGCCTATAAATTCCTACTACGGTGTACTTTAACAGAAATGACTGGATGAACTTTTAGTATATATAATGGCAAAACGTAGGCCATGCTGTTGGCATATAATTTGTTAAGCTGTTTGTAAATTTCAACAAAACATACGAACAGTGCAAATTTCAGGGGGGCGTAATTAACTCACTTGTAATGCATATATTGCACAAAATAGCTATGTCGTTTTGCTCACAAGTGTCTGAAGCACAAAACAGGAGCATTGCCTTGACCAGATTTTAATTTATAATATGTATAAACACTGTTTTTATTTTGACCTTGAAATACAATGGCAGTCGTAAATAACATCACACAAATATGGTACATTTGTAGTTATTTCAAAAATCAAACGTTCTTATTAGACACTAAAAAGAACTCACAAAATGGCAAGATGACTGCTTTCAGAAAAAAAAATGTTTAACAATTGTTTGGGGGTAAAATTGTCTTTTTTGGAAAAGGCCTGATACTCAAGTTTAACAATTTGTCTTAAAAAATGTCCTTCTTACTATGATCATATGTCTTAAAGTATGATATTGGAGCATTTTTATTGATTGAAATGCCCCCGTTGGTGCCATGTTTGTGTAATATTATCACAGCCGCCATTTGCATTTCAAGGTCAAACCAATATAAGTGTTTATTCGTACATGACGTCAAATCTGGCCAGACACTTGTTAGCATATTTTTGGCTATCTTTCATGTTTGATTATTTTTGTTTTTTCATTCAATGCTACATTTTACTACAAAATAGCTCTATAGAAGAACCTAATAGCATACTGTTTACAGCTAAATATTGGTGATTGTAAGAAACTCATGTCCGAACAAACACTTTTGTATATTACATGACTGTTTTTTGCAATGGTTTTAGATACTTATTCGTGGTGGAAGTTTAAAATGTACCCTTAGTTGATGGATCAGCATTTTTATAAAACAGCGGCAGTGGTAATAACGCCAAATGAACGCTTTTGGCGACTTCTCAGATCACGAGGCATGCAATTAACATATATTTAAAGGGGCAAATCCAGTCAAAACAGTGATACTTTACAAGCCTATAATAACAGAATTGACTGGATGAACTTTTAGTATATATACTGAAACGAAAAAGAAACGCAACATGGAAAATTGTGATTAATTTTGTATTAAATATACATATCTGTATAAAAATCGCGGAAGTAAACATGCACCCTGCCTAACACCCATACCAATCTTCAAAATCACCCAAGTGTGACTAGAGACCTATGCACTTCCGGCGCGGTAAAAACATCAAAAACCGTGCCTGTACAAACATATGCGTTCTTTTTTCATTCAAACCAGTATCAATTCATCACTAACATTGAGCCACATCATCGCCAATACTTTTGCAAACAATAATTCCTTTTACAATTATGCCACGGTTATCAAAGGTTGATAGAGGACGTGCTATAGCGATGCTTCTGGCAGGGAACACGCAACTTCACGTCGCTCGACAATTCAGAGTTCACAAATCGACTATTAGTCGATTAGTTTCACGTCTTAACGCAACAGGAAGAGTCGATGACCAGCCGAGATCAGGACGTCCACGCGTAACGTCGCGACGTCAAGACCGGGTTCTTAGGTTGGCACACCTGCGTAACAGGAGATTAACGGCCGCTGAAACGGCAAGGAATACGATTGGTAATCATAACCGTCGAATTCATCCCCAAACAGTGATCAACAGACTGTGTGAGGCTAATTTGCGTGCAAGGCGACAGTACGTTGGTTTACCACTAACACCGCAACGTCGAGCACGTCGTATGCAATGGGCAACGGCACATATGCCCAGACGTTTTCCTATGAGACGTTGGAGGTCTATGCTCTTCACCGATGAATCTCGATTCACGTTATTTCGAGCAGATGGCCGTCAACGTGTGTACCGGCGTCGAGGCGAACGTTTTGCTGACGCCTGTGTTTTGGAACACGACCGATTTGGGGGTGGATCAGTTATGGTTTGGGCGGGAATCTCCCATGGTTTGAAGACGCCTTTGGTGATAGTCAATGGGAATTTAACGGCCGTACGCTATCGGGATGAGATCCTTAGGCCCCATGTTGTGCCGTTTGTTAGGCAGCATCATCTAACCTTTCAGCAAGATAACGCGAGACCACACGTTGCAAGAGTCTGTAGAGACTTTCTTGCGACACAGAACATTGTTCCTATAGATTGGCCTCCATATAGCCCCGACCTGTCCCCAATCGAGCATTTGTGGGATGAATTAGACAGAAGAATTCGAAATCGCCGTAACCCCCCAAATACCCTCCCTCAGTTAGCAAATGCACTCGTCCAAGAATGGAATAACATTCCAATACGGAAAGTCAATGCCCTGATGAACTCAATGCAACAAAGAATTAGAGATGTGATAACTGTTCGAGGAGGACACACACGATATTAGGGCACGGTTTCAAAACTGCTGCCATTTCAACTTGGATTCATGTAGGGTACTACCAATCATGACCTTCTAGCAAAGTGACCTGTTCTTAAAAATCTCTAAACATTTAAAGGATGTTACATCAATATTCAATATTAACTATTACATATGAAATTTAAACATAATGCTCACAAGTATTATTTTATTAAACCTACAATTTGAAGTTGCGTTTCTTTTTCGTTTCAGTATATAATGGCAAAATGCTGTTGGCATATAATTTGTTAAGCTGTTTGTAAATTTCAACAAAACATACGAACAATGCAAATTTCAGGGGGGGCGTAATTAACTCACTTGTAATGCATATATTGTACAAAATAGCTATGTCGTTTTGCTCACAAGTGTCTGAAGCACGAAACAGGAGCATTGCCTTGACCAGATTTTAATTTATAATATGTATAAACACTGTTTTTATTTTGACCTTGAAATACAATGGCAGTCGTGAATAACATCACACACATATGGTACATTTGTAGTTATTTCAAAAATCAAACGTTCTTATTAGACACTATAAAGAACCCACAAAATGGCAAAATGACTGCTTTCAGAAAAAAAATGTTTAACAATTGTTTGGGGGTAAAATTGTCTTTTTTTGGAAAAGGCCTGATACTCAAGCTTAACAATTTGTCTTAAAAAGGTCCTTCTTACTATGATCATATGTCTTGAAGTATGATATTGGAGCATTTTTATTGATTGAAATGCCCCCGTTGGTGCCATGTTTGTGTAATATTATCACAGCCGCCATTTGCATTTCAAGGTCAAACCAATATAAGTGTTTATTCGTACATGACGTCAAATCTGGCCAGACACTTGTTAGCATATTTTTGGCTATCTTTCACGTTTGATTATTTTTGTTTTTTCATTCCATGCTACATTTTACTACAAAATAGCTCTATAGAAGAAGCTAATAGCATACTGTTTACAGCAAATTATTGGCGATTGTAAGAAACTCATGTCCGAACAAACACTTTTGTATATTACATGACTGTTTTTTGCAATGGTTTTAGATACTTATTCGTGGTGGAAGTTTAAAATGTACCCTTAGTTGATGGATCAGCATTTTTATACCAATTAATGGATTGTTGATTGGAATTAATTAGATGATTGCGAGTACGTTCATACTGAGAAAAATTCAAACACAAGTACATGTAGCTGTATAATAGTGAATGATGATTTACAAGTATATGTATATGTACAATTTTTTACCATGACTTACAAGTACGTGTAGCCCTATACTTATGTATCATGTCTTAGTACATATAGTTGTATAATTGTGTACCCTGAGTTAATAAGTACAAAATGCTTTGAACACGAACTTAGCTATCCCCTCTACGGATAGAAGACCGTCATTTAGTCTCCGGTCTGACTTCTTTCGATCTGGCCTAAATTCCGCGGGAATCCTTTAATAAAATATTGACATGCGTATAACAGCCGCATCTGTATCAACATCTATACTACGGTTGACGCAATACAAATGCCTGGACATAAACATGTTTAAACGTCATGAATAGTCTGATTGTCACACAAGCTAACTTGCTCTCTTTTATGACCCAAGTAGGGCCGTTTGTCTCAAGCAGTCCTGGTTTTTTTTATACGTGGTGCTTCCGGTGATCCACCATTTTGATGAGGACACTCCCTTGCGAAGTGAACCATCTCACGAGTATTGTAACACTTAACTTCCGCAATGTTTGCTTGAAACGGGTCTTGCTGTGCTTCCTCTATAGTCTTTCTTTGTGTTTTCATTTCCACAGTAGCTGCCATTTGTTGATAGACCAGACCAGACCTTTAAGGATGTACTTTACTTACTCTGCACTTTTTTCCCGGTCACGACGTTTCCTTCCGACTCTCCAAAGTATTTTAAGCTAAGCTAATGCCTTTTGGCAAACCTTACTTCGAGGGCATTCAAAAATTGTTTGAAAGAAGCTGTTGACTCGGATCCAATTTGAACAAGAGGCCCAAAGGGCCTTAACGGTCACCCGAGATTTGAAATATTTCAGTTAATTTAATTGACCCTTTTTGGCCCCACCCATCAGTCCTTGGGGTCAGTCAGGGCCAATATGTGCATATCATTAAGCTGTCATCCAATGCTGATAATTTTAAGAAAGTTAGAATGAATTCCAATAGAAATAAAACAAATAATAGTCAAAAATGTGATTCCCCTATATAAACTATTGTAAAGTTTACCCCCTCCCCCCAGGGGCAAACATGAGACCCCAGGGTAATGAAATTCACAATTTTGGTAAAGCACCATAAGACCCTTCCATCTATGGAGAGTTTTTGATTCTACCAAATATGAGAGTAGAGAAGAAGATTTTTGAAATTTCAGTCAATTTGACCCTTTTTAGCACCGCCAATCAGCCCCTTGGGGTCAGTCAGGGCCAACATATTCATACCATCAAACTGTTATCCCATGCTGATAATGTTATCCAGGTTAGAATGAATTTCAATACAAATCCAACAAATAATAGTCAAAAATGTGATTTCCCTATATAAACTATACTAAAGTTTACCCCCTCCCCAGGGGCAAATGTGAGACCCCAGGGTCATGAATTCACAATTTTTGTAAAGCACCACAAGACCCTTCCATCTATGAAGAGTGTTTGACTCGTCCATATCTGAGAGTAGAGAAGAAGATTTTTGAAGTTTTAGTCAATTTGATCCATTTTGGCCCCATCCCTCAGGCCCCTGGGGGGGACCATATAATTCAAAATTTTGGTTGACCTTCAGCCATAGTAACTTTCTGCCAAATTTCATTGAATTTGGTTAAGTGGTTTTGGAGAAGAAGTCGAAAATGTAAATAGTTTACGGACGCACGACGCACGACGCACGACGGACAAAAGGCGATTAGAATAGGTCACTTGAGACTTCGCCTCAGGTGACCTAATAAAAAGGTAACTCGCTACAATACCATGAAGTGAATTAGTTAGTCTGAACAACTTCTCATCTTCTCCCGATTTACATACCTCTTCCCTGGAAAGACAGTTTTGAATAAGAGGACTGTTCATCAATCGTACAGGGATAAGGCTTTGGCACATCATTCCGTTGATATTAATTACCTGATCATGAGGATTCTCAACCTCTCAAAATCTGGGCTAATGCCTTGGTGTTGCGGTGATCCCACATGAAGACCACCCTATCATCAACTTGAAGCCTTGAGAGTTCATCTTTAATATATTGAATCTCATCATCCTTTTCCTCTATTCATTTTTGTACTCTAATTCCTCTCGTTTAATATTCACTTTGATGTATTTGAACCGATCACCTGGATCTTTAAAGCTGACAGTGCAAGTTATACAAATTGCAATTGAGATTTTAAAAAATATATACGAAGTTTCAGCATTCAGGTATCATTTCTGAGATACGACCCTGCGACTACCGTAGTTTGTGCTTTGCTTTTTCACGTTTATCAGGATCCGACCCCTATGCAAAGGCCTACTAGTAGGGATTTGATTTACATTTGGTCTGAACAATCCTCGGATGAAGGGAATCAATTCTGTAATTCTGTAGGTCTGGTCTCTTGAGACATGAGACATTCTATAAGAATGAAAAGATTTGGTTGATATTTAGCGTGAAGCATCATTGGGTGAAGGGGAATTAATTTTTTTTATAAATTGGATTGGAACTAAAGGTCAAATTTTGAATCTTTTCTCTGAAGACCATTTGTTATGACATTATGAAAAAAAAAATTGATTTCATCATTGTATCAACTGACCAAAAGTGGTCACTAGGTCAAAGGTCAATGTCAAATATAGAATCTTTCCACTCAAAAACTTTTTATATGAAATCATAAAGCAAAGTTCGTGGGAATAATACGTGTCACATAGGCACAGGTAAAAGTCACTTGGCCAAAGGAATAATTTGGTATAGACGACATGACTTTGAATAAACTAGTAAACCTTGTTGTTATCTATCGGATAAGTACTTTTTAATCCACGAAAGAACATTTACGTAAAACAATGAGTATATGTTTCAATAAAGAGACCAACGTATGAGACACCTCTATGCCAAACACTATCAAAACCGTTTAGTACAACAGACGATACATAGTAGTTCAGTGTCATTTGCTGATGTCTTCCAATGTCTTTGTCCATGCTTCAGCTAAAAATATATCAGGCAGTTCAAAATACTCTCTCATATATAAGCTTTTGTACATCGCGAAAAGGTCTGGTTGATTACCATGTTTGTCAGATGAAAGAAATTCCACAAGTTGTTTACTTTTCTGGTACAAATCCAACTCTGCGTTAAAATCGCGTAAGTAGTTATGCGGATTCCTATCCTGAACAACATATGGTGATGAAAATGCTAAGAGAAGGTCGTTTTTGTAAAGAAAATATTCCGCGATGTAACTTCTCCAAATATCAGACACGCGCCCAGGTACGCTGACAGGTAGCAACAAATAGGGGAACGCAGGTGCAAACCATAAAGTTGCCTGGGCATTAAATGGTGTGTATGAATTTCGAGGCAAAACTAATGGCCGGTGAGATTTCGGTGTTGCGCGGAAATTAAAGGGTATGTCACGTGTCAGTCTATAAATAGCATCTATATCGGGTTGTTTATTTGCTAAAGACTGTACTATGCCAAGTTTTACTGAAGTACCCTTTGTACACAGTTCAGGAAGAGTCGTTTTGTTTTTAATATCCTGTAGAGGGAAACCTCTTGGCCATGTGTATGATTCTGCAACTCCGAAATAGGGATATGGGTTCAGTAACGTATTATGTGCTGCTTTGCAATCTGTGACGTAAGTTAAAGGATTTGAAGGTTTAAAATCATTTAGGTCGATTATGCCAAAATTATCATCATCAAAATCCCAAATATATTTCGCCTTGTGATGTATAGCGTATATGTATCCGATGTTCTTCCTTCCAAATGTGTTTAATGGTATGGCCTCTGCTAACAAGGGGTATAACTTACTTTGTTCTGGTACTGAAAGATATTTGACTCTTTTTCGGGTGATATTATTAATATTTCCCACTTCGAAAAGGTATTTACTTTTTGGCGGTGTTTTCATGTCGGCTACTATCACTAAGCACCAATTTGTAAGTGATGCGATATGCTGGACCGCTTTTGAAGGAGAAAAAACAGTTGTAACAACTGCCCAGTTATCGCAAGCTGGCATATTGTCCAACTTTGCCAAATATTTATGTTTATTTTCGCAGGCTTCTGGTAAAGATGGTCTCACTATTTCTCCCGAGAACAATGACCCGGTTAAAGCCGCTGATATTCCATCCTTTGTTAAAGGCGCGTCTGGGGCGTATTCGTGTAGTTTTTCCAAAGAATTTCGAACTTGTTTCGGTAATTCTTCCGTTTTAATTGGTAAGGTTTCATAGTTTATATAGTGTCGATAAAAGGAGAAAGCTATGAAGCAACAACTGATGTAGATTACGTTATATAGGCACGTGAATCCAACGTTCTTCATAGTCCTCATTGTAAAAGGTGATGGATATCTCTTGTTCATCGTAGTTTCTACCGGATCGTGTGATCTTCTCAGGCGAACTGCAAAGTGGATACAAAACTTTCCATTAGATTGAAATCTGCGTGCAGTACCATGCACAAATTTACATTGAAGGAAAACCTTTACATGCAATAACGAAAAGGGTCAATATTTATTGGAGACATTTTAAAATCCTATCATTTGTTTATAGATTGGTATCCTCTTGAAACGAGTCGGCGAGGGGATATAGGGATAGGCTTGTGTGTAATTCATTACTATTACCGATTCACTTGTCCTGAAACTACACTTACTTACAATCACCATCTCTAGTACGTGTATGTGTTTTCAATGACATGGAGTCGAACATGAGGTCTCTGTCACTATGAATATACTTTCGACGTTTTCAATTGTCATGAATCTGCATGCGCTTACTTAAGACCATACTTTCTTGTACGTTTTTTCGTTTCCACCTGGGAGTAAATTTAGCTCACTACAACAGGTTTTCAACATCCTCGCTCTTACGACTCACTTAAAGTTTCAAACATCCTGAATCTGTATATTTTAGGTGGTACTCTAACTATCAATAGGTTTTCAACATCCTCGCTCTAACGTTTCAATTATCTCGAATCTATATACTCTAGGTTAACAACATCATCTCTAGTATAAATTCGAACTTCAATCACAAAGTGTCAAACATGGGGTCATTGTTACTATACATATGGGTTTGGCATCCTCGCTCTATCGACTTCATTGATGTTGCGATTGTTCTGGCACTCTACACACTTACGCCACCGTTTCGAAAAGTTAAGATTTTAACCACCTAGGTCAAGATTGGGGTCACTATTACTTCAATCATATCTTCGACGCCCATAATCTACATACGTCATTAATAATATATGATTGTTCTGAAACTTCATACACTTACTCAAAACTCTCATCACTTTTGTGATATTGACTTTCCATCTACTAAGATACAAATTTAGGCCACTCCTGTTACCAACTTTATTCACAGATACTAAGAGTTTAAAGCATCTGTTAAATGCTGTAATATAAAATTTTACTATTTCTAAGTTAGATATTGCACTTGTCTCAGTCAGAATAATTTTTATAAATAGGAAGTTTTGAATCTTAAGGTTCGCTTCTATCATCTGAGATTATGATGATTCACCATCTCGAAAAGAACATTTTACTTCCTAACGATTACACAATAGAGAACTTCCCGTATATAAATATCGGCCGTCTCCAATCAATATGCTAATGTACGTTCAATATGACAGGTCGTTCTGGTTGGTCTATACTATTATAAGAATTACACAATGGCTTTCTAAATAGTTACAAAAATTATACACTACACAGGAGTAATTTGTGAGTGATTCAAAGGAATATAGTAAATTGTGGCAACGAAGTGTTTTATGAGTGGCTTATTCATGTAGTATTGAGGTTACAAGTATTAGTTTTGTGAATTGTTTTTATCTTCAATGTTACTGTCTTGATTTCATATATCCCGGGTCAAAGGCGAGGGAAATATAGTACCCAAGCAGGTAGTATTAGATCACAGCACCTACCTATAACCTATAACAAATGTATCATACTGCATCACCAATGGAAATAAATATTAAAAAAAAAAATGATATCGTTTTACTCAACAAGACATTTTAAATGTGAGCGTATGTGCAGTATCTTTCCTGTCCTTTGTGTGGAACCTGTGGACTTCCACAACGCTCACATTTTTACTACACAGGGAAATACCGGAACCATATTCAGTGTCCTGTGTTACGCAGCTACACTAACATTTTACAAACGAATGACCAAAAATAGCAATCTTCTACTGTAAATAAAACACCTTATACCTTGAACAGTGTTGGGAACACGCTCGTAATGTCAAAACTTCAAGCGGCTAATGTTGACTAATCACTCAAACGCTTGTATCGGTTTCGGTATTTCAAGCTCATCAGCGACTTAGCAAGCTTCCGGTACACCGCTTATGTCACAGGTAACATACAAATACATTTATAGTGAGTCGAGCAATTTAGCACAAAAATATCTAAATTTTTCTGTCAAGGTGGAATATTGCATTATTTAATACTTCGACTATTACTAGCAACAAGAATCATTGCTACGCGAGTATTTCCTATGCCATGGAGAATTGAAATTACTTCACCGTTGCCAACGTACGTGTAAACATTCCTCATTTATGCTCGGTAAAACGAAATTACTATTAAATACATGAACTAGTTGAATTGATATCCGTATGTTACAATGTGCGACATTTTATATGAAGCTTGGGGCCAACAAATAGTTGATATGCGTCACATTTCGGTAGCTTATTAAAGACAGTATTGAGCATGTGCGAATCGGGAATTTCTATTCTCCTTTTCATAAGCGATGTAAGTGATTGAATACACGAACGTGGGTTTTTTACAGGTACTTTTGTTTTTAATAGAGATGAAAATATGAATTATTTGTTTGTTTGATTGAAAACATTGTCTAGTAATGGTGAGCCTACATATAATGAAATTTTGAATGCAGCCGAACCAATGAAAAGCTGAAGTAAGGAAATCGTTTTCCTTCGAAAATGGCTGTAGTAGAGGTTAGCCTACAGAGTAATTGAAATGTATATAACTAAGACTATCCTCGGAAAGTTGAAAACTGGTCGCAATTAATATATACAAATGTATTACCAAAAAACAATTTGAAAGAAATTAACAATTGTTGAACTATCAAATCCTATATCCAGTGCCTATACATACGGTAGAACCCAACAAGTATCATACATAAGAATGATCGAATGATGAAGAGGATAAGAAGAAAGTAGAGTAAATTTCTTTTTAATATCAGCCTAATAAAGGTCATTCAATTCACAATATGTTACATATTTACACGCGTACAAGTTAGAACCCCGAGCGAATTTCTACTCATCGGCGCTACATGTAATAATGAGACAAACAATTACACTAAATGGGTTAGGTAAAGATACACTGATATCATATCAGCTAAAGCCCCATGGCATATATTTACATCTGCGCTGCCTGCCCGTATACGTGTAATGTGAGACTTGAAAGAAACTTACGTCTTGAATATACCAGGCATTCAATTCCATATGATTTAATTACATATATATTTAAAAGAATATGACAGCGGTACATGTAAATCGGTACCAGTTAACTGTAAACCATATTTTTTACGGATCGCGGTCGGTAGTTACTGCTGTATTTCACCACAGACCAAATGTAGACACGTTGACGTGTTTAGCTCACCCCTCGAAGATAGGGAGAGCTTATGTTGTCACCTAGCGACGGCGTCGGTGTCGGCGTCGGCGTCGGCGTCAGCGTCAGCGTTGGTTTCTTAATGTAAGTTTTTTGTGCATGTGTTGAAAGGCGTTATTACACTCCTTTATTAGTGTACTAGAGTCCTAATATTTGGTGTGAGGGTTGCTGAGTGTGTTAACTACCCAGGTATTATTTCACGGAGGCAGCTTTGTTTCATAAATAATAATTTCAATGCTTACTGTAATGAAAAACTTAAATATTACTTTAACTATTTTACTTTGAAATGTTAAAAAAATTTATGTTAAATTGTTTGTAAAATATTTCATTAGGTGAATTCACTCCCTTATGTTAGTATGTGAGGCATAGTGATATACTATGTGAGGCGAGCTTTGTACAGATGGAAGCACTCTTGCTGCTTTATAATATTTTTATATATTATCTTTCCGGTAAAATTCAACTTAAATTATTATGACGACAGTGCAATGGAGTGACAGAAAAATGACCAGGTTCTCAAATTAGCTTTTGTTAAATATGGTCGTTTTCACGAATTGTCTGGGTTAATGAACAGACACGTAACAAAAGCCGAATAGTTTAATATTTCATTCATGGTTACCATCATTTGTAACACAAACTGTAGAAATTAATATATTATTTGATGTCAGTTTACCTGACGAAAGATATGCAATACATCACACACAGAAGTACGATGGCCGATATCGGACGGGCAAAACAGTGTTACTAGTAGTACGTTTTCGTCAACGAAAAATGTACGTACATATTATGTGTCAAAAATATCTACTGCTAGTAGTAGATAAATTTGTACACAAAAAGTGTACGTACAAATCCTGTGTCAAAAATCTGTTACTAGTAACACATTTTTGACACAAAATTTGTACGTACATAGTTTGTGTACACATTTATCTACTACTTCTAAATATCAATTAGCATTCCTTTTATTCTTGATTGATTACCATGCGGTCGTATGCTGGTTTTGCCTGATAAGGTAATGCAAGCCAGAACCCAATTATCTGCTCGAATTTAAAGCCACATACTCCCAAATAACCTAAAATTCTAGTTGCGCACATGTATCAATGGCAGCCCAAGATGTTCATTCGTGCTCTCCTATAAAAATGGCCACTGAGCTGGACGCTTGGCCGGAGGATCTGTGTATAAAATTAACTTGCGATCGCCGCATTTCTTTTTATCGCAAGATTTGCCATTGAGCCGAGAACGAGGCTATGACAAAGTGCACTGAACATAAACTAGCTACTGTACACACATGACCGTAATTTACGTTACGAGTATACGTGAGGAATTTTGACTGTTAATGCTTTAATTTTAACATCTTAACAGAATGTTCGCGTAATAACTGAACAAAATAAACCAAACATCGGTGAAGTTGACAATGTTCAAAAGCCAGAGACGTGGGATATACGTCTCTGCAAAAGCTAACAAGCAATCCAATAGGCGTCCAGCAAAATCGGAATCCAGTCTAGTCCCTTTTCCTCTCTCGCTAAGTTCCAACGAATCATTTCCTATTCCTAGGAAATACTCGGGTTTTGCTGATTCCCTTTTACGTTACTTTTGGGCATAATCTGTCTGTGTTTTGGCAGGCTCAAGCATTCGTCGTTCCACCATTTTGTATAGACTGATTACACGCCTGTTGCATTATATGACTATTTCGTTTGGAAACTTGGTCTGTCGGACCCAGTTATTATTTTTGGGAATATCCCATTTACTTTCATAAATACACATTTTCCTCCAGTTTTTGATTCGCGATGATTGGTTAGATATATATTAAGTTTGAAAACTGTTAAGATCTCGAAATGTAAACATTCCCTTTGAAGCATTTGGCTTTAAAGTATGACGTTAAGTAAAGCCAGAATATCCAGCCAGCGTAATGGAAGACTGGTATCACTCAAAACCGAAGAATGTTAATTGATATTTAGAAGTAGTAGATAAATGTGTACACAAACTATGTACGTACAAATTTTGTGTCAAAAATGTGTTACTAGTATGCATTACCTTATCAGGCAAAACCAGCATACGACCGCATGGTAATCAATCAAGAATAAAAGGAATGCTAATTGATATTTAGAAGTAGTAGATAAATGTGTACACAAACTATGTACGTACAAATTTTGTGTCAAAAATGTGTTACTAGTAACAGGTTTTTGACACAGGATTTGTACGTACACTTTTTGTGTACAAATTTATCTACTACTAGCAGTAGATATTTCTGACACATAATATGTACGTACATTTTGCGTTGACGAAAACGTACTACTAGTAACACTGTTTTGCCCGTCCGATATCGGCCATCGTACTTCTGTGTGTGATGTATTGCATATCTTTCGTCAGGTAAACTGACATCAAATAATATATTAATTTCTACAGTTTGTGTTACAGATGATGGTAACCATGAATGAAATATTAAACTATTCGGCTTTTGTTACGTGTCTGTTCATTAACCCAGACAATGCTTGAAAACGACCATATTTAACAAAAGCTAATTTGAGAACCTGGTCATTTTTCTGTCACTCCATTGCACTGTCGTCATAATAATTTAAGTTGAATTTTACCGGAAAGATAATACATATTGAAAAATTAGCAAAATAGGATAATACTTACTATGGATTAATACAACACATCCAATTTCGATCAATATTGTCTTGTACGTGATGTACTCAAATATCGCAGATGAATAGGGCTTCTTTATAACATTCAATGCAAGCACGACCGCTAGCCAAAGGGTAGTCGTCGCCTAATGGTATGACACAGTTCCTTTTCTTAAGTGATTCTACGAAAACGCATTCAAGCGTAGGCTAAATGTACTATGCTCTCTGTTCTAGCGCTGTTTAAAAACAACATGGAGGACTATAGTCTGTTTCATATAATGTTTATCTGGATTTTACCTGTGTCTCCCACTATTTCTTAGAAAGAACACATACTTTGATAGAATCTAATTTCAAAATGTTCATCAAATTTTTAACACCATATATCATTTTTATCAGCTAGAGCTTCGGCAGACACATAGAGTATATAACGGCTCATGTAATGATGCTTTGAATGATTAATTTGCATTAAAGTAGTTCTTCTTCTTCTTCTTCTTCTTCTTCTTCTTCTTCTTTTTCGTTTATTCTATTTTATTACCGGCGTATATTGTGGGTCCATCGACTGACGCATTTCATGTTGAACAAAGAAACAGAATTTAAATAAGGAAGTGCATGCATGATATGTCATATAAGCAGCATGTATTACACACTAATGTTACAGTTAAATTTATGACCATTAAAAACACATCAGTACATTTTAGAGTCTAAATATTGGTCACGTGATTGATGCTGGAGTTATTTAACTGGTGCGAACTTGATGTCTAGCTGTTACACAATCCCGATCAACCGCCAACATCAAAGCATATGTACACAAAGTGACGTCACTTCGCAACAAGTTTGGTAGACAGAGTATGAACAGCAGATATATACGCACGTTTACTTGTATACTGGAGGTGTACAGTACCCGAGTGTTCAAAAAGGGGCGACATCCCTACTGGAAACGGCCATCATCCTCACAACTATTCATAGGAGCATGCGCGTATCATCGCCAAAGAGACCACCATTACTTGCTGCGTGAAGGGAGTAATAGTGACGGTCCGATGATTGGAACAGAGGCACACGGAGCATAGTCAAATAACTACCCACCGCATTATTATCCATTAAGAGATTCGCTGTACATCGCAACATAGTCAAATAACTACCCACAGCATTATTATCCATTAAGAGATTCGCTGTACATCGCAACATAGTCAAATAACTACCCACAGCATTATTATCCATTAAGAGATTCGCTGTACATCGCAACATAGTCAAATAACTACCCACAGCATTATTATCCATTAAGAGATTCGCTGTACATCGCAACATAGTCAAATAACTACCCACAGCATTATTATCCATTAAGAGATTCGCTGTACATTGCAACATAGTCAAATAACTACCCACAGAATTCTAATCCATTAAGAAACTCGCTGTATATCGCTTTGGGTAAAAGGATTCCTCAACCGACCAGGACCAACCAGAACGTCAACTTTGAGAGAGAAAAAAAAACAATTCAGGCAGGTGCCAGAGAGGAGTTTCTTCTACGTGAAGACGTTAACTTATCCAGAACAATAGCCTTAACGACATCCAACAACGTGATTGACCAGAGGGGAACACACACAATCTTCTAAGATGTGTATCAGCGAAATTTATGGACCATCCTTTATTACGTCATTATGCATTTACTGAATATATTAATATTATACCATGTATATTTGTGTGCATTTTGTAATATGTTTAATCTTATCAACTAGTGTATGTCCAGTGCGTTATTATGTAATTCTGTTTTCGGTGTTCCAAGATCTACATTTTAGTTCAACTGAGCGAAGCGATAGTTAGCAGTTCTATAATTATGTTGTGTATGCATCATTTATTTTTATATCTAGCAAGCATTTCCAAAATCAGGAAATGACTGTTAGAATTTATCATAGCATACACAGTACAGTATATGGATGAATTTATAATAACATATATCATAACATGCACAGTACATTATATGCAAGAATTTATCATAACATACACAGCACATTATATGCATTATCTTATATTTGTGAACTGTACGGGGATATCTTTTACCTGTTCATAGGTACTATATCAGGACAGACAATAATTGCATAAATCCTTTAGTAAAAATAAAGAAAATGGAAAAAAAATAATGGGTACTCACATGTAATGATTTTACACGTCACTGACTTTTATAAGGGGCCGCGGTGGCCGAGTGGTTAAGGTGTCCCGACACTTTATCACTAGCCCTCCACCTCTGGGTTACGAGTTCGAAACCTACGTGGGGCAGTTGCCAGGTACTGACCGTAGGCCGGTGGTTTTTCTCCAGGTACTCCGGCTTTCCTCCACCTCCAAAACCTGGCACGTCCTTAAATGACCCTGGCTGTTAATAGGACGTTAAACAAAAACAAACAAACAAGCTGAATTTTATATATGGCTCCGAGGATTCCCAGTTTTTATTGCTAAGAATGTCCCGTGGCTTCTGCCTGTGTGATTATTAACACATCTAAGGCATCGATGGAGTTTGCTGACAGGTTTAACTTCATTAGATATAATCAAACTAACTGAAACGAGAGTAAGTTATGTACAATCTCAACAAGATAGAAAATATTTGTTTTACGTTTCAAACCGCCGATTCCAACTGACACATATAACTAGTAATGCTTCCGATCGAACTTATTTGACACATGCAAATATACACAACGTTAAATAGGATACACGAGGAAAATTATTTTATTCCATACACTTGTTATCTTAACTGATATACCACGTGATAAATTGGCAACAGTGTATAATTGTTTTTGTTTAATCACTGCCGTGTGTGACCACATTCAACGCCTCCAATTGAAAATCGTTTTCTTTTCGTTCAATTTACTTTTGTTCCTAATTCATATCCCAAACACTAAAAAATGAAAATACCTGTCTCGTGACCGTTAACAGGCAAAGAGTTGTGAACACATTAACAAACGGGAAATACAAACATTGCTCAGCATTTCAGCTCTGTTTCAAAATATTTATTGAAATTAATGAAGCCTTGAGTGAATAATTTTCAGGGAAAGCATTGAACATCGCCATCAACAATAATAGCATACCTACGAAATCCAGGAGAGGACTGAAAATTGAATCTGAGAGTGATGCGTCTAATAGTAAGATGTGATTTCGCGGTGTCGTCTTTGAATGTATTTGAGCGAAGTCATTTAATGTACTCTATCAATAGAGCACACAAATACAATTATTGTCAAACTTTTCTTTCTTTTTTTAAACAAGAGAATTTACAAATATGGTACAAAAGATATAAGTCGTGCGTCTAAGATAGATAATAAGCTTTCCCTCATCACCAATTGTATTTTGTCGCTTTGTTATTCGATTCACTGAATTTAGCTGCTACGTTTGGAGAATTTGAACTCGACAAGGTCATATTTGTAAGCAAAGAAGTTATTTGATAAGCATGTTTCCCAATGCTAAAGATATTGTCTTTTCTAAATTTAAAATCAACTAACTCGAGTTAGATAGACATGATAAACTATCGTCACTTGTTGGAGAACCTCTCTTCCTCAAACTTCATATGTAGGTTTCCCTTGGCCCCTAGTTGTGCCCATTCGAGTTTAAGTCTGATGGCCACAGTCCATCACGTACCATTAGTCAACCAGTATCTATGTGATCTATGTGTGTATATCTAACTACCCTACATGTTTTATTGCATCCAAGTAAGGACGTCTGAGCTTATATATAAAATTCCATTTTGCGGTGATTAATATCAGTGTTAGACCTGTAATACGTGGTATACGTGGCGCATTCTTCTTAACAGTTACTTTTATCGGAGTTTACATCCCAGTGTGAAGATAAAGTCCTATATTTCGAAAAGTCTAACATGAATTAACATAAAAAAAACCTTATAAAATAGAGTTGTAAAAGTTTTCCAGTGTTGTGGTATTTCATGCTGTCGTCTCGTTGCCCGTGTTTCTAGTGAGCAAATCACACGCATACTATATACAGTGTACACTGTGCAAAGCATTCGTATTTATATGGATAGAGTTAAGTATTTGATATAAGATATTCAAATATTTGTTGTAAATTGGTATGTTATCTTGAAAATTGTACTTTATTTTGTGTTGCCTTGGGGATGAGAGTAGCTGACTGACTGTTGTTCCATTACTATGCAAACATGTGCGATAAATATAAATCTGCTACAAAGTGACACACTTACATCATTCCGTTACGACCGAGTTTTGCAATCTGACGGCGGGAACTTTAAAGTTGTAAACGTAACTATAAGGATTGATTGTCAATGGTGTTACTTCAATGTACTGATTAAGAGAAATGAGCTTCGTGCAAATGGTACATGACAGCTTCGCAGATCATTTGCACGAGGTCTACTTTCCTTCAACAGTCAATAGAAACAACACAATAGGCAATCATTCCTTAAATAAAATAATTATATTGTAAAAGGAATGCTATTTTATCGAATAGCAATTTTCTTAGTAATCGAGGCGCCACTATGATACATCCTTATTGCTCTGTCTATAGTATCGTGTATGAATAGATAAGAAATACAATCTCTCCATATATGAAGTCTTTATTAAAAAGTGAAACGCAAATACAAGATATCGAGGCAAATGATCAATAGATCTTCATATACAAAGCGATAGGAAGCGTTGAAAGAAAACGAATGCGTTTGTGGTAAAATCAGCATCTGACTAAACTCTCCGATGGTTTCAGTAAAGGAGTCTACACAGGATAATTTCTACAAACAAATATCTTTGCACAAGCAAGATTAAGAACTCCCTTATCTGTTCTTTTTGTAATTATAATGTTGAATTGATTATTCACTTATTATTTTGGAATGTCCCTCAATATCTTACTTGTGGAAAGAATTAATCCTGTGAATAGAAACCCATACATGTATTGTTATTTACCTAAACAATGTCAGTGTAATTTTAGGTTTTCGTGAACACGTAATTTAAACAAAAATGCTAACAATTTTAGCAAAATTTCATAAATGCAAACATAAACATCAACTCAGCCAAACACTACCTTATTTCGCGACTAGAAAACTAGAAACTAGAAAAAAAGCATACATACACTTAAAAAGCATGACGTTACAAAATTTCATAAGAAATTGGTGCATTTAAATGATGTTATTGGTCGATAAATTTGGTCCCTGTATCCCTTTGTAAATATATAATTTTAATAATAGGGGATGAGGAATGATATGGACAGAATGAAAGTGCGAGTAAAAGGGGATGTCACTAATTGTTTTAAAAAGTGCAAATGAAAGGGGATGTCACTAATTGTTTTAAAAGATGCGAGTGAAAGGGGATGTCACTTAACGTTTTAAAAAAAAGTGCGAATAAAAGGGAATGAAAGGGGATGTCAATAATTGTTTTTAAAAAGCGCAAATGAAAGGGGATGTCACTAAATGTTTTAAAAGGTGCGAGTGAAAGGGGATGTCACGAAATGTTTAAAACAAAGTGCGAATGAAATGGGGATGTCACTAAACGTTTTTAAAAAAAGTCCGAATGCAAGGGGATGTCAATAATTGTTTTTTAAAAAGTCCGAATGAAAGGGGATGCCACTAATTATTTTTTTAAAGTGCGAATGAAAGGGGATATCAATAATTGTTTTTAAAAAAACTGCGAATGAAAGGGGATGTCACTTATTGTTTAAAAAAAGGGCGAATGAAATTAAATGTCACTTATTGTTTACAAAATTGCGAATGAAAGGGAATGTCACTTATTGTTTAAAAAGATATAACATTTCCTTTTGCGAGCCGAGTCATAATTAGTACGAATAGTCATAGTATTGGTTTGAACTGCCCGTACAAGTTATCCATTGTAATTGTCAAAAAGCCTTTTTTTTTTTTTTAAACAACAAATTCTGCATTTCAGTCCTATGTACACCCATATTATGCTTATTTGTACTTTGATATTCCTCATATATTAAAAATGTACAAATTCTAATATATTTTGATATGTAGAAGAAATACATTTTACAAAATATTGCGAAATACTCAGTTAACCAATTGCAGCCTTCGTATGTAGTCATGTAGTCAAGTACGTATAAATAAAGATGTCGGCGCCCTGGAGAAGACGCATGACGTCACTTCTGACATCATAAGAGGATACGTAGACGTCAATGAAGACAGGCGATGTTGATATATTACGTAGAAAAAGAGTAATACGCCAATTTACATTGCGAGAGATGAAAACAGCTGACCTATCACTATCACCTAATAAGTTTTCATAGCACAGCACATTGCTTGATGCTCGTTACAATAACGGACCTTTACTATATTTAGTAAGCAGTATACCTAGCTATTTATGGTTTGGTGAACTCTGCTAGGGATTTAACTCGGAGCATCTTGCTTACTTGTCTTATATACAACTCATCGAGATTAATTTCTATTTTCATCTCGATTCTGATGATATTTGGTACATAGGTATAGTATGAAGCACAAACACTGTTATAATATCGACGACTCTAGTTCAGAGACATATTTAACGTTGCTTGTTATAATTAGTTTTTTAGCAAACATGAGGCGATGCTCGATATACATTCTGTATAATATAATTAGTTATTTTTAATAAAATGAATCTATACTACATATGTATTAATAATGTGTATGCGTTTCATAGAACAACCGACGCTTAGTAATTCAGTGTCATTTCCTGATGTCTTCCAATGTCTTTGTCCATGCTTCAGCTAAAAATATATCAGGCAGTTCAAAATACTCTCTCATATATAAGCTTTTGTACATTGCCAAAAGGTGTGGTTGATTACCATGTTTGTCAGATGAAAGAAATTCCACAAGTTGTTTACTTTTCTGGTACAAATCCAACTCTGCGTTAAAATCACGTAAGTAGTTATGCGGATTCCTATCCTGAACAACATATGGTGATGAAAATGCTAAGAGAAGGTCGTTTTTGTAAAGAAAATATTCCGCGATGTAACTTCTCCAAATATCAGACACGCGCCCATGTACGCTGATAGGTAGCAACAAATAGGGGAACGCAGGTGCAAACCATAAAGTTGCCTGGGCATTAAATGGTGTGTATGAATTTCGAGGCAAAACTAATGGCCGGTGAGATTTCGGTGTTGCGCGGAAATTAAAGGGTATGTCACGTGTCAGTCTATAAATAGCATCTATATCGGGTTGTTTATTTGCTAGAGACTGTACTATACCAAGTTTTACTGAAGTACTTTTGGTACATAGTTTAGGTAGAGTCGTTTTGTTTTTAATATCCTGTAGAGGGAAACCTCTTGGCCATGTGTATGATTCTGCAACTCCGAAATAGGGATATGGGTTCAGTAACGTATTATGTGCTGCTTTGCAATCTGTGACGTAAGATAAAGGATTTGAAGGTTTAAAATCATTAAGTTCGATTAAGCCAAAATTATCATCATCAAAATCCCAAATATAGTTCGCCTCGTGATGTATAGCGTACATGTATCCGATGTTCTTCCTTCCAAATGTGTTTAATGGTATGGCCTCTGCTAACAAGGGATATAACTTACTTTGTTCTGGTACTGAAAGATATTTGACTCTTTTTCGGGTGATATGATTGACATTTCCCATTTCGAACAAGTATTTACTTTCTGGCGGTGTTTTCATGTCGGCTACTATCACTAAGCACCAATTTGTAAGTGATGCGATATGCTGAACTGCTTTCGAAGGAGAAAAAACAGTTGTAACAACTGCCCAGTTATCGCAAGCTGGCATATTGTCCAGCTTTGCCAAATATTTATGTTTATTTTTGTAGGCTTCTGGTAAAGATGTTCTCACTATTTCCCCCGAGAACAATGTCCCGGTCAGGGCAGCTGAAAGTCCATTTTGTGCAAAACTCTCATCTGTGTTGCGTTCAGGTCGTTTCTGCAAGGAAGCTTGAACTTGTTTCGGTAATTCATTCATTTTCAAGGAAGTTCGAACTAGTTTCGGTAATTCTTTTATTTCGATTGGTAAGGTTTCGATGTCTATATAGTACCGATAAATGGAAAAAGCCATGAAGCAACAACTGATGTAGATTACATGATATAAGCACGTGGATCCAACGTTCTTCATATTCATCATTGTAAAAGGAGCTGGATTCCTCCTGCGCATATTCAGTAGTCTTCACTAAAAGGTGTGTTCTTCTCTGGCGAACTGCAAAAAATAGATATAATGCATTTTATTAGATTAAAATGTGTATGAAAAAATATTTCCGATAAATTGATGGCGTTGAATAAACAAATATTCAATAATAATGATATGAGCAATATTCCATGAAAAAATATCACATGGAAAGTTTATTATCCCTTCGGCATTGGGATATAGGGATAGACTCGTTCGTACTTACGTAACCATACCACATTCTCTCTCAACTGTCTTTATTAAATATGCAATTGTCCTGAAACTTGAAAACACTTACTTACAACCATTATATCTCGTAAGAGCCCCTTTACTGATTTGATTAACGTTCATCACTATTATGTGTTGTACGAGTTTGAGTTTCAACCATTTGGAGTCGAAATTGAGGTCACTGTTACTGTAATTATATCTTTGACGTCATTCCTCAACTGACTTAATTAAGTTTCTCATAGTCCTGATACAGCATACACTTTCTTACAACCATCATCCTTTTGCGAAGGTTTGGGCTTCAATCTATTTGGGTCAAGATTGAGGGCCCTTTCACTATTAATATATTTTTTAACAAAAACATCTACCGACTTCATAATTCCTCATTTCCATCCCTTTATTCCATATCTTTATTCCTTTCACTGTTTTCTGTTTCCTGTCTTTTATATATCTGATATCTTTTATCTGTATAGTTTCTCTTTTATCTCTTAATTTTGCTGATCATTACACTAAATTATCTCTTTATTCCGCTCCCGTATCACTTTATTGCTGTCTTTATCTCCTTATTGCTCTTTGTCTCTTTATTTCTCTCTTTTATCCCTTTATTCACCTTTTACATCCCTTATTTCCCTCTTTTATCTTCTAGTTGCTCTCTTTTATCATTTTCATTTACATTATCTTTTTTTCTCTGATCTCCTTATGCCTCCCTTTTATCTCCTCATTGCTCTCTTTTATCATTTATTCCTTTCTTTTATCTCTTGATTTCTATCCGGTTAATTTAGGTTTAAACATTGGGACTTTTCTGAATGTCCTATCCTTCAATATAGACCGACAAGAAAAATTAAATCATCTTTACGCCAGACTTAGTTCAGTTCGTAAGAGTTACTTCCCTTTTATCGGTGGTATATAAGCTAATAAATTCAGGAGTTGTGCTGGCCCGTGACACCATGACAACGACAGAACAACGTGATGAAATACACGCTTTATTTGATAAAAAAAAAAGAAAAACGAAATTATACGGTAATGTTCTTCCATAATTAGTTTGATCCATTACTGCAAGAAAGGTGATATGATTATATTCAAGACAAAACAGTTCCGGTTAATTTTTAGCCCACCATCATCAGATGGTGGGCTATTCAAATCGCCCTGCGTCCGTGGTCCGTCGTCCGTCCGTCCGTCCGTCCGTCCGTCCGTCCGTCCGTCCGTCCGTCCCTCCGTCCGTCCCTCCGTCCGTCCGTCCGTCCGTAAACAATTCTTGTTATCGCTAATCCTCAGAAAGTACTGAAGGGATCTTTCTCAAATTTCATATGTAGGTTTCCCTTGGTGCCTAGTTATGCATATTGCATTTTGGGACCGATCGGAAAACAACATGGCCGACAGGCAGCCATCTTGGATTTTGACCATTGAAGTTTGTTATCGCTATTTCTAAGAAAGAGCTGAAGGGATCTTTCTCAAATTTCTTATGTTGGTTTCCCTTGGTGCCTAGTTATGCATATTGCATTTTGGGACCGATCGGAAAACAACATGGCCGACAGGCAGCCATCTTGGATTTTGACAATTGAAGTTTGTTATCGCTATTTCTAAGAAAGTACTGAAGGGATCTTTCTCAAATTTGATATGTGGGTTTCCCTTGGTACCTAGTTATGCATATTGCATTTTGGGACCGATCGGAAAACAACATGGCCGACGGGCAGCCATCTTGGATTTTGACAATTGAAGTTTGTTATCGCTATTTCTGAGAAAGTACTGAAGGGATCTTTCTCAAATTTTATATGTAGGTTTCCCTTGGTGCCTAGTTATGCATATTGCATTTTGAGACCAATCGGACATGACAACGACAGAACAACGTGATGAAATACACGCTTTATTTGATAAAAAAAAAAGAAAAACGAAATTCTACGGTAATGTTCTTCCATAATTAGTTTGATCCATTACTGCAAGAAAGGTGATATGATTAAATTCAAGACAAAACAGTTCGGGTTTATTTTTTTTAAATATGTTCAAATTTCCATAGTTTGGTGAAATAAAAATGCCACCCAAAATAAGATTCTTATTTTTTGGTAGAATTTCTCATCTGATAAAGTTGCACGGAAAGTTTTTATTGTTTTTGTTTTTGTTTAGCAAGGCAAATGATGGCTCATAGATCACTCGATTATTTCCGGGCCGTGACGTATCCCTTTACATGGACCCTGTTTCAAACGTAAAGCTCGTTTGCCATTGAAATCGTTATTACCTCTTGAAGAATATCATTTATAGATTTCAGTAAGATATTCTTCATTAAATAGAGTATATCAAATGGATGGAAACATAACCATTTCCGTGGGGAAAAAGAGACTATTGACACAATCCGTTTTACCCGCGTCCTAAGGTACTTTACGACATTGTCAATCGCATGACACTAGGGTGTCGCGTTGCCCTCTTGGGTAATATTTCGCAAAGATCAAATGGTTTGTTGATTTGTCATTGGAAATTATAACTAGTCTACCTTTGTCAGTCTTGAATGGAAGTTAGAGGAAGAGACTCTAAATTCAAACCTTTTGAATGGTAGGAATTAATTGTTCTAAGTACGTGTATGACATTTCAACAAAATTGGATCATTAATGAAGTGAGTAGAGCTAGGAGCTATTTATTGTGTCAGTGACATCATGTTCGACCCCACGTGGTTGAAACGCGAACTGATACAAGAGATAGTGGTTTTGGGTAAGTGTATGAAAGTTATATAAACGTAGGTAATAGAAGATATAGTTATTACAAGACTACCGCTAGGCAAATCCACGCTCAACGATATCAACACTTTTGTTAGAGAGGTCCAGTGTAGTCCATACTGAAGATACTCATTTCTTAGCGTGTAATGAACATAGGGAGAATAATACAAATTTCAGCTTCCACTGTTAATAACGTACTAGCTGGAAAAGAAACAATGAATATGCATACAATGCTTATTAAATATTAAAAAAACAATATATGATATATAAAGTGAATCAAAGCAAGATGAATATTATCTAATTACAACTGCAGGATGAATGTATCATACAAATATTGACACAATGATTGAATGAACAATTTAAATGTCTTGACACCCACCTTAGTTATTTAGGCAACCCAATCTAATATGTCTTCGGTCGTTCGCAATATATAGAGGATATCTAACAGTGTCTTCAGTAATACCAAATATATAGAGGATATCTAACAGTGTCTTCAGTAATACCAAATATATAGAGGATATCTAACAGTGTCTTCAGTAATACCAAATATATTTCACTCATGTGGCTAATATTTTGATATTTTTCACGAGTGCTGCGCACTCGTGAAAAATATCAAAATATTAGCCCCACTCAAAATATTAGCCACACGAGTGAAATATATTTGGTGTTACTGAAGACACTGTTAGATATTCTGTTTATTACATTTTTTATCAACGAAAACCCTACCCCGTTTGCTAACTAGGCCTACAGCGATAATTTGTAAACAAAACAAAAATCAGTTTCCCCTGTCCAGGTGCTGACATATATGTCGGACTTTCTGATTGGTCAATTATTTTGGTATTTTCTAATCATTAATTTGATTGGTCAAATCAGCAAAATTGATATTTTTCACTAGGCCTAGTGAAAAATATCACTTTTATAGAATGAATATTTTTTGATATTTCACTGGTAAAAATGTAATAAATCGGCTTATTACAAAATAGGTTAGGCAAATAGAAAGAAAAATCTTAATCATAACTCAGGTATGCTGATCTGACGCATAACAACGGAAATTCTGCAATAGTGTAAGATACTAAAATTATATAGAGAAAACTGAATATAGCCAATAGTTTCAATTTCCATTTTAGCTGTTACAGCATCCTAGATTCTACAAGGAATTGATGGGTCGTATTACGAATGGTAACCCACCGCAGGGGTCCGCGATAGCCCAATCGGCTGGAGCGCTGACCACGTACATTTGTAACTTCAGTTGAAGACCCAAGGTGCGTGGTTCGAGGTGAATGCATTTCAAATTTTTTAGGAAAATGCCTAACCCTTAAATTTAATGAAACCAGAGTCAGCAGAGTGGTCCGCTATGTGACGTAGAATAAGAACACATCGCATATTCCAAATCTAGATATGATCATTTTAATGACAGTATATAACCAAGCAATCTTTCGTCAATAGAATAGGTAATAAGCATATACATAACCCCATTAAAAAAGATCATCTTGGTAAAGTTTGACTGGCTTGACCTGCCCTGCAGGTAGGGCGTAAGAATTGTACCTGCTGCCCCCATTGCATGATCGTAAGAGGCGACTAAATTTGGGATCTTATCTTTTCTCTTCTTTCAGAACAACTTTCTTTGTCCTAATGTCTCCCTTGACAATGCCTCATTTTTGGCCTTTAGTTGAGCGTTCGCCGCTGTGAGGAAGGTTTTGGGTCCTGTCCCCTCACTGAGACATACCAGAGTCTTTAAAAATGGTAGTTGCTGCTCCTACTTAGCGCTCAGCATATTAGGAGTGGGATGACTGGTTCGCTCGTTGTCAGTATAATGTGACCGGGTGGGTCGTGCTGCTGGGTGTCTTCGGCAGTATGCTTCAGTGAGGTAGCACTATAAATCGGCAAAAGTTCCGGCCTATCACAAGGAGACTTAACACGAACATACCGCAGCCTCCCAAAACACACATACGCACTCGCCACGCGCATGCATGTCGCACGCACGAGAGGCCGTCCTTAAATGACCTTAGCTGTTAATAGAACGTTAAACAAAATAAACCAAACCAAACCAACCTTGGCACGTATCCAAAGTCTATTGTACTTTATGTTATAGTGTTAATGCTAATTAGGTACATTCAATGCCATCAGGGATCAATAAACATATGTTGTAGAACTGGTCTGTTAATCTGACACAGATCTGACATATAATATTGGAAAAACCCTTCGTATACGACTATTTCAAAATCCGAAACCCCATCACTGTTCTCGACAAACCTGACTTAGCATTATGCATATAAATAAGAGTCAACACACCGGCACAATCCTAACCAATAAACTCGAACATTAAGTGTACCAAATGGAACTTTCAGTGTTGTCCTGCTTGAGAAATGTCTACCTGTCATGCAAGGTTCCTCTGCTTTTTTTTTTCTTTTTTTTTTTTGTCAAGAGCAGGTTAAAAAGACTCAATATTCTCTCAAATGAGCATGTGAATCTAATTTGTTGAATTTATTCACACTAATTGTCACTCATTGACACATATGTTGACAATTTAGCCAACTATGCCCGTGTAACAGGAGAAGAGAAAACGTAGCGGCCAGACCGGTGTTCCAACCCGGGACCTCCAAACACTAACCGGTTGCTCTACCAATTGAGCTACCTGGTCACCGATAATCGACACAGTCAAATCCTTCTACACTTGCGAGATGTCGGAATAGGGAGTTCAACCTAGCTCGTATAAACCGAGCTAAAGAAATCGTACACCACAGAAAATATGCCGGAAAAGGAGACGAATTGTTGCACAACGCTGAATAAAATGTCACCGATCTTCGGCATAGTAAATGTGTTTATGACTTAGATAAAATTACGATTCTGACCAAAAATAATTACGTTTTTTATCCTGGTACTTCATAAAAGATAATGATAAGGACATAAAAGGAGATATTGTCGAAAAACGTTCCACTCTAGTGATAATTGATCATGCGGTAAAGGTTATAGAAATGTATGGACACAGTATAAAATGTTTGATAAATGTGGTGATCTCATCTGCTCTTCGTTTTGTAACTCATCCCTATGCATTGTCTTGTCAAACATTGCCATGTGGTCTAACATCCAACTAATTATAGATATCGGGCTGGCTTAAGACGCACAAAAAGATTATATTGACGTCTATATCAAGTCTTTCACAACAGCATTATACTTTTTTCCAAACGAAAGTATTAAGTACATAAGTAAACACATTTCTGAAAAACACAAAAAAAAGCAATTGTCTTCTTACATGTATAATGTTTTAATAGAAACTGGAAGGTATAGCGACTGGACTTCTCATAATTTAAGACTGTCTTTATAGAAGATGAATTCAATTTCATTCCAAAAAATACCCCTCCTTCTATGTAAATCCCTCTGTTTATAAATGGATCAAAGGATTAACACCATATTATATCGAAGAATGTATTAACCTGGATGAATTCATAAAGCAAGCATGTTGATTATAGTTTCTACTATGCTGGCTTCTAACTAGTTATATTTGAAAGGTGTTACTACAGAAAACATCTGCATTTACATTACAGAATAAATATTCTGATTGTTATCTACAGCTTGTGCTGAGTTTAAATGTGCGTCATGTTCTTTTGAAACGATGAGCCATTTTTTCTTAAACTGACACAGCAAAAAAAGGAGTTTGATTTGTTCGTGGTAAATAGGGTGAAACTGTATACGTTGTTAGGATAACTGGCGTCTTTCCATATAGCCACCTTTTTGCATTTTAGTTGATAAACCGGTAGAGAAAAGGTTGGCCGGGGTGAAATAGGTATTATATATCATTTTACTAGCAAACATTATGCAGGTAGAAACAGGTAGCACGACTGTTCTCATACGGTAACCGGAAGTCGCGGTATCTACATAATACATTTTATTAAAATATTGCTGAATTTAAATAAAATGGATTACTTAACAAGATATTGTGTGTATTTCATTGGATACCTCCACAGTTTTTCCTCAATATCAGTGAGTCAGTGAGTGTCCGTTTTGTAAACCGACGGTAACATTGCTACTGAATTTATGTTAAAACCCGGTAGTTCAAAAGTATTAAAGCATATATATATATATATTATTAAACCATGATGAACTAATTTATTTAAGGGATTTTTATGTTTTATGTTGCTAGAGAATGTAATAAGTAGTAATCTCAGAAAAGCTTTCTGATAGTAGTCAATGATACTAAGTAATAGATGTTTTAAAGCATCTCAAATACACTCTGTCTCCTTTTGTTTGTTTGTTTGTTTGTTTGTTTGGTTTTTTATAGAAAATAATCAGACAACGAGGATAAAAAAGGCTTCGTCAATGTTTAATAAGTGAGAGTTGGTGGACTGTGATATCGGATGTGCGTCACTTTAATTGGGAATAAAAAAGCGGCATGCTTGGCCGATTGTACCCATTGAAAATAAGATACGTATGTCTAAACCAAATGCGGTTTAACACCTCAGCATATGAATCAGTCATTAGCTCGTGTCTTCGAAGAAGAGGAAGAGCTAATGTTGTCACCCGACATGGGCGTTGGTTTTCTTACATGTTGGTGTAGGCATATTGATATTCTGTATGGGGGTCCCTGCAGGGATTAACAACCCCTCCCGCAGTCGAACTAAAATATGTTTTGGGGGAGAAAACCCCTGCTTTTGACAAACAGCAGTAAATGCAGGTGTTTAGACTTTTTATGCTGACAAAACCTTTAAGTTTGTTCTATTGTTGCATTCTCACTTTATAATTGTACTAGGGTAATGATATTTAACATCTCGAAAGCTACCCGTGAGTAGAATCTATTTGTTGAGTGACATTGCAAAAGATTTCATTTATTAAGAAAAGAGAACACTTGTCAGTTTGAATAAATGTGATTTTAGCCTGCTGCAGTGAGGTGGGTGTGGTTCGCTCGTAATGGAATTGTCAGCCTTGTACCTTCTACAGTTAACATAAAACTGCCATATCAAAAACAAAATGAAAATCACATTTTCTATGCAAGCGCCTGTGTATCCCACCATATACAAAATATAGATTTGATACATTGACATCTGTTAATATCTGTTACTGGGTGTGAGTGTGACAAGTACTGTACACATGTACTCGTCTCGTCTGCCAAATCACTCATTACATGATCGAGGTTAAGAACTCATCGGTCTGTGATATTTGTGACTCTTGTGGTTTCCCAGCCACTCCACCCCACATACGTATGTATGTCGCCATGATCTGCATTGTATTTTATTAGAACAACAGGATAAATAAGATGATTAATACTATAAAATTCGAACAAGAGGTTAGTACTTACTTTGATTAACGCTGTAATTTATCCAGTTTGATGTTTTAGATATATGTATTAAAACAACGAAAAAGGTAAGACTGTTGTCCAAGTTTTTAGTACACCAAAGCTGTCTTAGCTTTTTCCAAGTCCGTGGTATACCGAAGTTAAGACCTCTATCCAAATTCGTAGGATGCCAATGTTAAGACCTCTATCCAAATTCGTAGTATGCCAATGTTAAGACCTCTATCCAAATTCGTAGGATGCCAATGTTAAGACCTCTATCCAAATTCGTAGTATACCTTAGTTAAGGCATCTGTCCAAATTCGTTATATGTTAAAGCAAAATCCGCTGTTCAAGTCCGTTATTTACCAAAGTTAATACCTCTGTCCAAATTCGTTATATACCGTAGTAAAGACCTCCGTCCAAGTTCGTGGTACACTTTTTTTGTATATCGAAGTTAAGACCTCCGTCCAAGTTTGTTGTATACAGCTGTTACGTTACAGTGCCTTGTATCGCTATATCTGTGCTAAATGAGATATAATACTGTATACCTTGCTCTCAATATTATGTTTGTAGGTCATGAAGACCTACCCCCTTTTACGTATGACTGAGTATGATAGCCTTCAGTTGAACTAAAGATTAAATATCCCTTACAATTTTAGTATAACGCAGTGAAGCACAACAAACGTTAAAAATGTGTCATTTCTATAGAGAGATTAGTGGGAGGGGGGGGGGGGGGGTGAGATTGGGAAATAAGGATTCTAGAGTTGTGCCAACATGTTCAAGGGAGTAAACAATGTATGCATTTAAAAGTAAAAGTTTTCAAAATATTTTAAAGTTATGTTGTTTTATTTTGACAAAAACTGACAATAGGGTTTAAGAATTATTAATTAAATTTTCCCATTTTTTCCATTCAATATTAAATTTTGATAAAAATAATTCACCTTTATTAACCACAATATATTTCTGAGTATAATATGTATCTTTGATAACATTCTTAACTGCCGTTATTGACAATGATGTCTGTAAACATCTCACTTGGTAAATATAATGCTTTATAATTAAAATTATGGTATTATCTACCCTACTATAGATACTATTTTGACGAAATAAACCAAAAATGAAGGTTTCCTTATTATAACCAAATGGGATAAACCATGCATCAAGAAGGAACTCAAAATCTTGCAAAAATTCTTGTACTTTCTCACATTCTCATAGTGTATGAATAATTGTCTCTGTCTCAGACTTACATTGAACACAAATAGCACTATCTGTAAGAGCAACTTTAAATAGATAAGAGTTTGTTGTTAGAATGTGTTGGTTTATTCGGTATTGTAACCATTGTAATTTAGAATTTTTCTTGACAGTAAAAGGTATCATATATATCATTTTCCATGTATCCTCATCAAAATCAAACAATTCATTCCATTTGGTTTTCCCTGTGGATTTGGTACTATTATGGCACAACAAATTGTAAAAATCTTGAGTTCCTCTCCTATGCTTCGTGGATACTTTTAAATTTAGGGGTATATATGGATAACTAATCAAAGTATTTTAAGTATCATCATTGGACATATAGTTTTTGATAGTGTTAACAATACCTTGATATGTGAGAAAGTTAGTGTTTACATCAAATTTTTGTGAAAATTCCACAAAATTGCAAAAAGTATTAGAATTATCTTTCAATAAGTCATTAATAATAACTAGAAATTGTCATGGACAATTTGACGGGCTTTTCACACCTTTAAATTTTCATTTAAACAAACTTGTTAGGCCTTTATTCAAGCATGCTACAGACCGAATATCAACTCCCTGGGCCTCTTGGTTATTCAGAAGTCGTTTCAAGATTTTAGCCAATTTGACACCTGTGGCCTTGAATTTAGATCAAGGTCATTCATTAGAACAAACTTGGTAGCCCTTCACCCAAGCATTTTACAGGCCAAATATCAAATCCCTGGGCCTCTTGTTTTTTTAGAAGATGTCGTTTAAAGATTTATTTACGATTTCCCATTACGGCATTGATCTATGTAAAAACATTTTAAAAATCAAAAAGTTGGAAATTTGGTGACCTTTGATCTCATAACTAACTTTTTTATCTGACCCCTGACCTTAAAACTTTTGGTGAGTAAAAGCTAGCGCCAAGCATTATCTGCAATTAACATAATTACGTGACCTCTGTGAAATGAATCCTTTTTGAGTTACGGCCATTTTAAATTGTTCAATACATGACGTCATGGCGGCCATATTGGATTTTGGCCCGACCCCATGATAACCAGACTTGGTCAGTATCATATCATAGTCATTTT
Source organism: Pecten maximus (assembly GCF_902652985.1). Classification (NCBI taxonomy): domain Eukaryota; kingdom Metazoa; phylum Mollusca; class Bivalvia; order Pectinida; family Pectinidae; genus Pecten; species Pecten maximus. Next base: position 35,846,799 of record NC_047020.1, read on the forward strand.
GTCAAAGTTTGCGCTGAATCGCACTGATGGAATTTGAGAAGAAACTGAAAATGTGAGTTGTGGGCATACCAAATAGAACAAAAATATCAAAATGGCGTACCGCGTTAACGACAAATATAACCAAAAAAATTAAACGTATCAAAATCATCAGAATGACATACTGCATCATACTATGATTTACTTTTTGAGAAAAACTGAAAAATTAAAATTGTTCTAAAAATAGACAAACTTGACACCTTGCGAGCTTTTTTATTTGACCTCTGACCTTAAAGTTGTTCTCATATAAAAGTTAGACACAGACCTAATGTACCACAATATTATAACATTACTTTTGTATCTTAAATATTTTTTGAGTTATGGTCATTTTAAACTTTTTAGAAAGGACGTCATGGCGGCCATATTGGATTCTTGACCTACTTTTAAAAGTTTTTGACATATATTCATACCTTGGCCAACAACATGCGTGAAAGACAATTTGCCTAATATTTATCAATCAAAAGATTAATACGCTACCAAAACGGCAGAAGAATACTAAGAATAAGAAACATAACGAAAACAATAGGTCTTTTCAAACCATTTCTTATAGAAAACACTGTTGTTTCCTATTTTAAAACATTTATTATACCAGATAGGCATTTTCAGTATATTTTTTTTTCTCTCCTATAGAAACTTCTTTATTTGCTAATTTTCTCCATGACTGGAAAACATCTTTCCAAAAAAAGGTTTTTACATTTGTCATGAATAATTTATAAATATTCTGAACCACAATTAAATAACATTTTTTTATTAGCATATTTTTCGAATAGCACTTGCCATTTACCCCCTGATGTGAATAACCTACGTATCCAGGTAAGTTTCAAGGCTTCGATAAAAGACTTGACATGAATCATTTTAAGACCCCCTTCTTGGTAGTTTTTAATGATTATCTCCCTTTTTGTTTTATCAACTTTACTTTCCATAGAAAATTAAAGATTTCTGAGTTTAATATTTTAATAAAATTGTTATCCGGATTTGGTAAGGAGATAAATAGATGATTAAATTGGGAAATTAATAAAGATTTAATTATTTGAATTCTTCCTATTGGTGTTAATACTCTTCTACTCCAATTTTTGATTATAGACTTAGTTTCACTAACCTTTTATCATAATTTAATTTAGGGATTTGATGTAAATCTACATGAAATTCTATACCTAGTATCGTAAATTTTCGATTTCCCATTGTAGGTTCCATTCTGGGTAAAAAACATCATCACTGTACTTTTTATTGCCTATCCATATTACTTGTGTTTTGCTTTTAGCAGTCCCCTACCGGTGAAACCGGGGGGACTATAGGTTTTGCCTGCGTCCGTCTGTCTGTCAGTCCGTCCGTCCGGTTAAAGTTTTGGTTAAAGTTTTATAATGGCACAGCATTCACTTAATAATGGTATTAGGACGCCGATTCTTTGCATAGAGGTTCTTTGGGTGTGTGGCATTATTACTTTTGTATAGTTAAAAGTGAAAAAAATATTTTCATTTTTTGAAATTTTTGCCATATTATGAACTAACTTTTTTCTCTGTATTCTTCAGGTTTAAGTTTTGGTTAAAGTTTTATAATGGCACACCATTCACTTAATAATGGTATAAGGATGCTGATTCTTTGCATAGAGGTTCTTTGGGTGTGTGGCATTACTTCTGTACAGTTGAAAATGAAAAAAAATATTTTCATTTTTTGAATTTTTTTCCATGATATGGACTTAACTGTTTTCTCTGTATTGAATACTTCACTGATGCGAGATTCTTTTGGAATAAAATCAGTGTACTACTATGCTGTGCTATGCAGAATTATGTTTATACAAATATGTCTTTCAGTCCAAGGCTGTTATTACACATTTCAATTTAAATACACTTTAGATTCTTTTACTCTGTACAGGAGACATCCCAAAAGAATACCTGAATATCTTTTACGGGCAGGAAACATTGTTTATTCACCCCAATAGAGTTGAATTTACACGTTGTTTGGAATTAACTTATTTTCATAAAATGATCATATTTCAGTTGTGGCTAAACTTCTTTTACTCAAATTTGGCTAAAGTTTTAACTTTTGGGGGCACCGGTAGGGGACATGTATTGGTTTAGCAATACTCACAGAATGCTTGTTTAATTTTTCCAGAAATTGTTTCAAATGAATTTAATTCCTTTATTGATTCTTTTAATGATTCTTTTGTTCCATCTAATATAAGAGAGGTGTCATCGGCGTAGTGTGAGAGAAGTAGTGGACAATTATCTATGTGTATACCCCTAATAAGATTATTATTTCTAGTTATAGTATTAGTACTATATATTATATATTGAATTAATACCGTTAATAAACAGTCAACAGCTAAAATGCATCACAGAAAGTAATTATCATATATCAATTATAAGCAATGCATATAATATGTGTACATGAACATTATTACTGAGGTTGTATTTAGACTGTAAACAAAATATACACTTTTCAATACTGTCCCAGTGCCATCATCAGTTTTGAACTATCAATTACCAATAAAACTCTACCTGATAATTGTTTAAGCACTTACCTTTACCGTGGTATTGAAGATATAGAGGGATCTATTGTATGTATGTAAGGGTTCCTGGTGGTATGTCTAAATGCAGTGCACATAATTATATTACCCAAAATGAAATGCGCATGCGCTATACAGACGACTAAACAAATGTAAGGATCACGTGACAAAAACAGATGACGAGACTAAGCATTCGGGTCTTACATCACTGGATCTTTATAAAATTCTATTGAATTAAATTCAAACCGAGTTTTAAATCTTAAATCTAATGATTGAATATTGAAAACAAAAAACAGAATATCTTTACATGTCTTTACATATATTTACATATATTTCTTTCAGCTAGAAGTCCTGTACCTGTAGATCTACAGCGATGGAGGATATTGAACCAGGTACAATGTAGTAACAATTGTATATATTTCCGTTGTCATTACTTACTCGTATTTCCATGTCTTAACATTCATTCAATTTTGCTTAAGACGTTCACGACTGGTGATATTTCTATAACAGAAGAAGTAAGCTGGGATTATCTATTTGTAGTTTTAAACCCAGACATAGTACTTTTGCAAAAAAATATGAAATTTATGTAATCATATAATTTTTCCCTTGTTCATATGCCCTAGGTCATTAAAATTTGAGTTAAATCAGAAAAAAAAAATTCTAAGTCCAATTGCTAGTATTTCTGAACATAAAATAAAAATATAAGGAGCTACTGGATCACCTTGCCGACAGCCCCTCTTAATTTCAAAAAAAGAAGATAGATTACCACCTTGATTAATTGCAGACATAGAGTTATTATGTAATGTTTTTATCCAGCTTTTATTATCTTTACCAAAATCAAAATATTTAAATACATTATCAATAAACTCCCAGCTCACCGAATCAAACGCCTTTTCAAAATCCACAATTAAAAGCATCCCATCAATATCGTTATCCTCTGTATACTGCATTATATCGTAAATTAATCGAGTATTTTCCCCTAAAAATCTGCCTGAAATAAAACCTGTCTGGTCAGAGTTAATTAATTTATCTAAAACAGTTTTTAATCTAGGCGCAATTGAGCCTGATGCAATTTTGTAGACAATATTTAAAAGGCAAAAAGGTCTCCAATTTTTAAGAAAATGCCTTGGTTTATCACCTTTAGGTATACATGTAATAATTCCCTGCTTTTGTGTTATAGATAAGTTTCCATTTAAAAATGCATAGATCTTAGAACAAATTTACCTAATTGTTTAGAACAAATTTACCTAATTGTTTCCAAAAACACTTAAAAAATTCCACTGTAAATCCGTCCGACCCTGGACTTTTAACATTTTTCATATTTTTTAAAGTATGCGAGGCTTCAGTATAAGTTATATTTCCCTCTAACGATAAAGATTCTACATCATTTAAGTTTGGAACATCACAGTTCAATAAAAATTGATTTAAATCTACTTCCCAAATGTTATTATTACTAGCATACAATTGTTCATAAAATAATTCAACTTCATTTAAAATATCTTCCTGTTTTCTTATGACATCACCATTTTCTTTTTCTATCATCGGGATAATTTTTGAAGTAAAATGTCTATTTTCCAGATTAAAAAAATATTTTGTCGGCACACCTACACATAGGAAAATCATATTTTTATCTTAATATTTACATATACATATATTCATTAAACCCGTATTCACTTAACTATGTGACGCTTAATCAAGTAGTCGGAGGTATCGGTGTTACAAGCCGATATCCGTGTTTACCCAATACAAGTGTTAATGATGTCAATTACCGACCATAAATTTATTACATGTATTTGAGATTGATTAATTATCGTATCACGTACTGTATGTTAGTGCATGAATTCTTGCTATAAAAACAGAGCTACATTGTAACACAGGTAAACACCCGGGGCTGTGATCTGGCAGCGGTCGCTATGACTACGCACAGTGTCAAGCGATAGGCTGTACAGCTGTCGACACGGGTGACTTGGCCCGACATTTTTCTCTCTTCGTGGTGAAAAAATCGTTCGGATTATTGCGATAAATTTACTAATAAAAAGCACGTTCCGTTCCCAAAATGGACTTCCGGAATCGGAATCCGAATTTCCGGACTGGTGAGTACAAATAACGTTACGGAAATCCGTTCCCGTGCTATTCCGTCCGGACTGTGAGTTTTCCGGACTATCGGCGTCCGGATTATCGCGGGTCCACTGTAGTGTATATATGATTTCACATGCTATTTCGATACATATTTACTTTGGTAATATTGACTTTGTAATTAATCTTTATGTTTCAAAATATTTTATTGTCAACACAACAAGTATTTACATTGAATATCATGAATATCATAAAGACTTGGTGTTGGCAAAAGGGATTGGACAACAGGCTCAGCCTATATTAGTCCTTTCCTATAAATTTCCAGTTTAGTGAACATGTAGTAGGAAAAGTCAATAATTGATATATATAAACAAGGAAAACACATTCTCACTCGCTCTCACACTACTATGTACTCATGATATATTTTTTAGTTGATTTAACCTTTATATAAACAAATGAGTATATAGTCTTAAATATTACTTATAATTTTTAAAGCGTTTACTTTTTTCATGTAAGAACTAGTGTTGGAGAGTATGATTATATTTAAATCAGTTGGCAAGTCACTGATACCATATAAAAGAACTTGAAGATTGACATATCCTAGAAGGTTATAAACTGTTATAATGTGATGTCGAATATTCGAGTAAAGTGGACATTGGAAGAAGAAGTGAATTGCATTTTCAATATTAACACCACATGTACAAGAACCATCATCAACCAAATGATCCATACATTTATCATAATTTAAATCAGTAGCTTTGTTTCGTAATTGACATAAAACTATATTAAGACTACGAGGGCTGAAATTGATAAAAACATCAGAAATCATAGTTGGAAATACAGTTTTTAGTTTGGATTTGAAGCTAGAAATAGAAACAGAATTTCTTAAAGGGTCCTCAAGAGAGTTCCAGTAATTCATAGTAGAGGGGGAAAAAACTGTTGTTATAATTGTTAGTTCTAGTATGAGGTACATTGAAGTATCTTTCATTTCTGAAATTATAAGTATTATTAGTATTCATGAATGGTTGGATGATGTTTTATCTGGATTAAAAAGGACTTGCCATTGGTTAGCCCATGCAGTAATAGCAGAAAGATCATCATTGAGAATGTTAGCTAGAGTATCAGGATCATCATTAGTACCTACAATTACATATAAGGATGTATCATCAGCAAACAATTTAATATTAGAAGTTACATTATCTGTAATATCATTAATAAACAATAAAAATAGAAATGGTCCAAGAACAGATCCTTGAGGAACACCGGCATGTATTGACTTGATGTTCGACTGATAATTATCAATAATTACTCTTTGTTTTCTATCAGATAAGTAAGCTTTGAACCACTCAAATACTTTTCCTTTGATACCGTATTTTTTTTAATTTATATAAAAGACCTGAATGCCATACTCGATCAAATGCCTTACTTATATCACAGAAAATAAAACGTAAATCATTACCTTTATCTAAATTGGAACTAATTGTGTTTAAAATGTCAACGAGTTGATTAACAGTTGAATCTCTGGGTTGAAATCCAGATTGCTTTTCACTTAGTAGATTATATTTCATTATGTAATTATAGGTATACTTGAAGATAATTTTTTCCAACATTTTGATAAAAGTAGAAGTAATGGCTATGGGTCTATAATTGTTTAAATCATTAATATCACACTTACCTTTATAAAGAGCATTTACATTAGCTGTTTTAAGAATGTCTGGAATTTCGCTTTGAGATAGAGTTAGAATGAATAATAACTTGAGAGGATAAACTAGTGAGGTTGGTAAGGTTTTTATGATCCGAGGTAAAATTCCATCGGGACCAGCAGGTTTATTAGAATTAAGAATATGAAATTGATCTTTGATATCCTGATCAGTAATGATAATTTCGGAAAATTCAAAAGGACAAAGTGGCGGTAAGTCAGGAAGATTTGTGTCAGTAATGTCAGATGCAATCGAGGTGAAGAAATCATTAAAAGCTGTGGCTTTATCAAGGGGATGAACAAGTATTTTACCATTAATATTCAGTGGACTTGAATTAGCATTAGTATTATTCATTTTAGTTAATGACTTAGCAATACTCCACCATTTCTTTGAATGTACAGATTTATTGGTAAGTTCATTTTGTAATTTTTCCAAGTAATTGTCTTTAGCATTCCGAATAAGTTCAACAACTTCATTACGAATGGTTCTGAAATTACCCCAGTCCTGGTTTCGATTACGATTTTTTGCTCTGTTGTGTATCCTATTTTTTTGCCTTAGTTTACATCTTATTTCTGCTGTCATCCAAGGTTTGTCATCAGGGTGAATTGTTACTGTTTTGTGAGGAATATGTTTGTTAGTAGATTCATTGATTTTATTTATTAAAATTGAATAGAGGTCATTTATGTTGGTGTTCTCATGAAATAATATATCCCAGTTAATATTAAGTAAGTCATTGTTGATAGCATTCCAATCAGCAGTATTGAAATCATATATACACTTCTTGTAAGATTTAATTTTTAATGTTTTAAAGGAGACCTGCGCTAATATATGACAATGATCACTACAAAGAGGAGACAAAACTTGTGTGTTACTAAATATATTGATATTGTTAGTAAAAAATATATCAATTAGTGTAGATGATGTATTAGTAGTACGAGTGGGTTCTTGAACAAGATTATGTAGTTGATATTTAGTCATAATCATTGATAGATGAGAGTTAGGTCTAAGTGTTAATAAGTCGATATTAATGTCACCAGTAATGATAATGTTGAGATTAGTATCAATAAGATTATCAATAACATTATCAAGTTTTGTCCAATATTCTACAGATGAGTTAGATGGCCTGTAGAGACAGCAGAGAAGAAATTTTTTATTTGTAATATTAATTTCCAGTATTAATATCTCAATATTTTCCGTTTCTAAATCATTTCTACGAGTAATTAATCTTTGATTTGATAACAACAACAGTATACAAGAAGTTTGATAGTGATAGAGTTAACACACTGATCTTATATTAAAACTGAGCATTCTTTCATAGACTTGCATAGGTCCCTTTTGATTTTTTTCTCCAATCTAGTACATGAAAATTATGTATATACCGGGGGTATATACACACATGAAAAATATTTCTATACAGGGATCTGTTTTCCCTATGAACCATTTTAAACACCTATATATATATACAATGTATATATGTATATGATGAAAATTATACAGTCGCATAAAAATTAAAAAGTCATCCTAATCCAGTTTTATAATGATAGAGTCAACACACTTATTTTATATTAAAAATTAAATGGACTACCTTAGTATGCGAGTTAACATTCATTTTATTTAGAAACGGGTTTAGAAACTTTATCGAAAACGAGGCAAGTTCAGTGTTTTTTAAAAGTAAAATGAAAAAAAATATTTAATCCCCACCTATTTATTGGCCCTTTTGACATACACATTAATACTGGGTGCCAACAATCGGTACAACTTACGAAATCAACATAACTATAATATTTGTTCTTGTAGACTTTCTTCAAGTAATCCATCCTTTCTCTCATCGAGTTTACGTCTTTAGAATGCATTAGATAACGAAATAAATGTACATGTAGTAAGTTAATCAAATACTTCAAAATCTACTGCACCGATGGAGCTAATTCGTCTCCACCATCTTATTCTATTTTTTGTTTAGATTGTTGATAACCTTTCCTGTAATTGTGGACATTCCTGTGAGAATATTGCACATTTTTGTTTTTAAATGTATTAAGCATGATAATGCAGCACGTACCACACTATTTCAAAACACTAGGGTCATTATAATATATCCAGTCAATCTAGATTATTTTATCTAGAAATGAAAATCTGTCCGCGAACACTGATACAGACGTTTTCAGACACGTGCAAATTTTCATTGAATCCAGCAACAGGTTTTAAGTAAAAATGAGTAACTTATATATTATGATTTGTATGCCTTGTTTATGCTATCATGTAAATACTAATATGCACCATATTAGAGGAAATTGCGTTGACAAATTGAATTTAAAAAACAAATAGAAAATAAAAAAAAAAACAAAAAACAAAAAACTTGTGCTTTATTATCTATTCAACTATGTTTTTGTTTGAAAATATGCAACTTCAGCAAGTTAACCAACATAATCCCCTAATGAGGTAATCTTCATTTAATTCCTGTTAAGCTGCTAAGTTATATCAACAATTCGAAATTAAGGTATGTTATACACGCCTAACTATAGAAAGTGTACCATCCATGCCGAGGTGTAGTTGTGGGATCGCACAACGTCACTTGCTGTGTTATGTGCGCACGATCGAAATGTATCGTGCAGGCTAATGTGTGCAGGCTGGGCGATCGAAACTAAGTGAGTGTGATAGCTGTCGTGGTTGATATATATTTAGAAATTGTTAAACAAATAATGTTAAAACGTTCGGAACGATTTTGATAAAAAGTATGATATAGTTATAAAGTTTCTGTGACACCCTCCATGGGCTTACATATGTCAGTTTATCTATAATGGAGTCTGATGTAGAAAGTTAAATCTTGTATTCTCATCGACATTCTAGCATTGGTTTGTGATCAACCAGTGCTCCGATCCGTGACCACTCAGGCACTCACCATCGAGGCGTGAAGTGCAATGTGTTACATTAAAAAGCTATACTGAGTATCCCATTAAATAAGCTCATGATATTATTCATGTCACGTTGTATTGATAAGTTAAAAAGAAATATCAAAGAATTCGTTGATTCCGGGATCATTTATATCACCAAACCAGTAGAAGGCATTAGCATACGTGTAGGTGAGCGATAGCGGATAATGTTCTATTTCAAATTATGTATTTACCTGTAAACATACCTACCATATCTTTACCTGTATTAAAAAAAACTGACTATACTTGAATTGCATTAGTCTTACAAATACATTGCATTTCTTTCTTCTCGTAAACGCGGGGAAATACCCCCACGGCTACAGTATATACAGTACAATGTTGTAGACCAACCGACGTTGAATACGTGCAGTTTATGTACGTTATGCATCCGTAGATTCATACAAAAATGTACAGGTAATTATATCTGTATAGGTATATGCAGATAACTAAACCTTTACTTTTAGTCGTTTCGAAATTTTTGATCGTCCGATCTTACGAAATCACACGAATGTGTGATACTATCAGTGCGCACCATGTCTTCACGATGTGAGCAAAGTGTTTTGCTGCGTTGTGCATTCCCACAACTGCAAATCTCGAATTACATATAGAAAAGCAGGGATGTTTTAGGGTTTTTTTTTATCAAATATCAAGTTTCTCTGTCATTTAAGGTAGACCGACCCTTCGAGTTTCCTCTGATAGATCTCCTTAATTTTATTTCTATTTCAATGTTAATTATGCTCTTATCACAAAATGCACATAAAAAACATATGTCACCACGTTCGTTTTACTACCATGGCCACATAAAGATACGTATTAATTAATAGCTGAACCATATTTCTAAGGATTTTGGTAGATTTTATCTTTCCCCGATAATATTCACCTCAAGCATAAAAAGAAGTTTATATCCTATTTATATCATCAGTATGAGCAATATCATTCATAATTATCAAAAAAAGAGAAGATTCTTTGGGTGGTTAACAAAATATGGCTATTTTTATACGAAAATCCTGTTATTTTTAGGGAAAAATTGATTTAAAAAAATACACGTTTATTTTTTTCCTGAAAAAATGAACAGAAAAATTACCCCCTTTTTTTTGCTTAATTAAAAATTTCATATGTATGCTTTAAGAGAAAAAAATAAAAATAACACCTCACCATATTACTTTTAACACTATGGCCGTTTACTTTGCTGGTACCCCAAAACTTTTGCTTCAAGTATGGCTCAAATTACCAAATTAGAGCAGTTATTTTGGAATCTGAGATAGATTAATTTTTTTTGTTAAATCTTTACCATTTTCTTTCATAAATAATATTAATTACGAATGTAGTACATATTGAAATTTCAGGACTGTTGCTAAATATTTTTTCCTGACTTAGCTGTTGCAGATATGGACATAATTTTAGCATAGATTTATAGTGCAATATTTAATCTAGTGGCAGAATTTTGTTTTGACACCATTTCCATGTTTGTTTGTGAGGCAGGACACGGGGAGTTATAAGGCTTGAGTAGTAATATTTTGTGATTTTCCGGATTTTCCTACAATATAATAGGGTGGTTACACTTAAATATAAATAACTTTGTTAAATGCCGGTCATGGGGTACTTTCCAGCTCACTGTATGTTCAGCTTGAATAGTTCTACACGTGATGTGAAAGCCAGATTTTTTGCAAACTTCTGAAATATTTTAATTTCGATTTTTCTTTGGTAGAACAAAGAGGGAAATTAATTGTGGTCTGAGGCCATATGAGCTTCATTTGCAGCGCTAAACAATGTTGCTCGAGTGTCGAATGTCGAGCGTTCCAACCTATATAGCTATGCGATAATGTAATTTGAATGAAGACAAAGCCTTAGAAGAGCGCAGCTATGACAGTAATCACTCACCGTAACATGTATATACTACCACATTTTCAGATTTTAGACTTTTTTTTTAGGGGGGGGGGGGGGGGGGGGTTAATTTAAAAGAATGACACACAAAAAATGCTACAAACTAGGCCAAAATATAATAGGTGATTATACCCCCCTTTTTAAAAAATCTAAATCTAAACATGTAAACACATTGTAACATAACTATGTATTACATCTAAACATCTATACATGAAAGTATATATGAAAATTCCTTAGACAGTATGTCTACAGAAAATTGAAATCCCATAGCCCAAGTCATTTTTCCCTAGACCCATTGTGTAAACATATTGTTGAAAAGTAGCATTACTGTCACGCAAACGCTTGCATCATCCAGTAATAACACGCTATTATGGGTTAAAAAACCCTCTATTTTAAGCTCTGATTTCATATCATCATTTGTCAGAAAATTTTGGAATGTTGTTTACATGAATTGTAATGTATGTCAGGACTCAAACTTTTCATAGCCATTGGGGCCAACACTAAGAAATTTTACATAGACCGACCAGGTTTTCTATAGCCTCTGGCCATCGGACTACCTTTACTTTCGAACACTGCTGACAGAATTGTTTATTGTTTGTCCTGATGTGAATTTCATTGTCTTTACTTTGCATTGTTGGATTCCAAATGATCGTGCACTTAAAAATGGTATCAGTATTCTACTGCCATATTTCTTTGCTACTAACAACGTAAAAGGGCAGACGATACAACAATATTTTCATGATATATATAACAGGAAAGCGAATTTAGTGCCTCCACAAGGGGTTAAACCCGCGACCCTCTGCTTACTGCTCCGTCACTCTACCGACTGACTTAATGGAAATTCCCCCACCTGAAATCACTATGTACCCTATTTACAATTAAAACCTGCCTCACTATTCCTCACTTTTCAAACGTGTTCGCCCCGAACACACATTAACCCAGGTTTTATCCACAAAGAAGCCTCTCATTTTCATATAGCTTTTCGTGTTAAGTTACATGTTGTCCATGTAAACTCGATTTCGGTTATCGGTTTGACCGATTCAACCAGAGTTGTTCGTTAATGCAATAAGGATGGATCTGGAGTGCCATTTTACGACATTCTCCCAGGCTCGAAGACCCCAAGACTACAGAAAATAACAGTTCCAACAGAGAGCAGATATAAATCACAAGAAGAGGTCTCGGAAACAGAGCGAATCTTTCTCTTTTTGTTTGTTGAAATCAATGTTTATGGAAAACCGTTACTGATAGTGAATAGATTTTACAGTCCAAGAGAAAGAGTAATCATTTGAGAAAGATCCAGTCCAGTCAAGATTCGAGAACCTATTTTTCAATGCTAAGATGAATTTAGTTGGTAATAAATGATGTCCTTATCAAAGAAGTGGAGAAATGGTAAGGTCACGTTCTGAGCAAGAACAGTTTCTTTTCAGTTTTGTACAACATAGTATGGACTTGTGGTTAATTTTAGAACGGTAAATTAACGTATAAAGTGACACAATTTTATACAAGAAACTCTAGGTTGTGCTTCTGTCAATAGAAAGGGGAGATTTTTTCACTTCTAATGATTTGAAGGATGTTGATTCAAGCATACCTGGGCAGGGAGGACACGGAGAATGCCAACTGTTAAGCTAGAGATGTTGTCTGTATAGATTTTTGCCTTTGCCGATTGGTCTAAAATCCTCTGATTTTCACAAAAGTCCTTAAGTCAAGACTATGTTTGCTCAGCACGAGCACATATTGTCTATCGCATATTGCCCGAAAGATTAGCGTAATGATCCCGTACTCTAGGGTGATGTTTAACACAGAAACGATAGACAATTCAACTTCTATTCGTGCTATACTGTAAACGTTGAAATTTACGCGAGTGAGAAATTTACGCTAATAACGCAGACTCCTTTTGTTCGCGAAAATTTCCCCCACGCGTATTATTTTCATATCAATTTGCGTAATCTTGAGCTACAAGCGAAAGTTGATCGATCGCGAAAATTACCTCCACGCGTATAGTTTACATATCAAAATCTCGAAATTAACCCCCCGCGAAAATAATCACGTTTACAGTATATATTTTTATGTTTATTTCAACATGAAGTATTTAGGTATCTAGGGGGCCGCGGTGGCCGAGTGGTTAAGGTGTACCGACACTTTATCACTAGCCCTCCACCTCTGGGTTGCAAGTTCGAAACCTACGTGAGGCAGTTGCCAGGTACTGACCGTAGGCCGGTGTTTTTTCTCCGGGTACTCCGGCTTTCCTCCACCTCCCAAACCTGGCACGTCCTTAAATGACCCTGGCTGTTAATAGGACGTTAAACAAAAATAAACCAAAACAAACCAATTTAGGTATCTGCGTACAGGTAGAAGTGTACAGTAAAAATGCCAAATTTTGAAAAATATGAAACATGTCTTAGATATGTAAACATTGCCAGTTAACCCTACATATAAACTCTAATAAAGTATATATATTTGTAATTTGTGCAACATTTGCAATTTTAATACAGCTCCGAAGGATAAGTTAACTGATATTTTCTGTGATTTTTAGAGCTGTGAATACCATGGTAACAGCTTAAAAAATGCTCAAAAATTGCAAAATATTATGATATTTGACCCAAAATGACACAATTCTCTACACAATTTTTTATCTGAAACCTATTTAAAATTAAATATCTCTATCTCTATCCCAAAGACAGAATTAATATTGTTTTGACATATGTTGTAAATTGAGTTTTTCCGCTATCTCACCTTTACTGTGGGCATCCATTTTTCGCTGTAGGCAAAACTAAATTTCCTGTGTAAACACACTTGCGGAAAATCCGGAAATTTAAAATCCGGAACCAATTTATTAATTTTTGTTTTAACAAATGTGAAGCCTGTATGTACTTCTTCATACTGAATATACCATGTACCTTTATTTTTTTCATTTTTTATGCATATCATAATACAGGAGTTATTTGCTTAACAAAAAAATTCCATGGCCAGGCTGTCCTACTGTAGTGTGCTACCCCAGAACTAATTAGTGAGATGTGGTGAATCACCAGGCATGACAACCTTTATGGAACTATGGATTTCTTACTTGAGCTTTCGAGCGTAGCGTCACGTACATTGTGCATAGTACTTCCTCGCCTTCATCTCGATAACCATTAAGGGCGCATAACCCATCGCCAATGTATCTAGTAAAATTACATAGGTGTGTTCCCATTTCGCCCTAATTTGGAAAGTCAGGTAAAAATATATGTAAACGATCACTTAAGCGAAAAAAGATTTGTGAAAAGGGTTGGTGTGATTTTTGATAAAATAAGCAAATCCATTAGAGCAAATTGAGATCAGCATTTTTGTCATATTTGTACTTGTATGATTGTTTGTAAAAAAAAAGTACTGTGAAACAAAATGACTGTATTTGCTAATTTGAAAAGCGATATCAAATGATATCTTATAAATAAATGACTTTTTGGTCATCAAAATACTTCTTCACATACTGCATAATAATTTTTGCCATTCAATCATTAAAAACAAATACTGATATGAAAGATTATAGTATAAGGTCACCTCACTAGCCCAGACTAGCGGGAATTTCCCTTAAGCCTAATGGTAGAATGTTTGCTTTGAAAGCACAACCTTCTAGCCTCAATGCAGACACAATTTTTTTCATTACTCTTTACTATTACAAAGATCACCCCTTTTGAGACTAAGATGAAATACAGCGAATGAATTTTCAAGCATGATTTCCGAAAAAATACTCCAAAACGCAGCATTGGCTTGGCCTTCATCACTTCTGATGGGAACTGAACACGTAAAGATTGTTTGTATATTAAGTTGATCTTTACGATAATTAAAATGATGTGATTCCGCTGTTGCTGGATGAATAGTAGTCCATATTCAACAGTAATTCTAGATTTATGTGGACTGCTTAACATCATCATCGAAACTGTGACGTTGTCTTGCATTAACAGAGAAACAGCGACACTTGGTCACATATTGTCCGGTTAAGGTTGAATAAACATCTTTTGGCATAGTTTCCTAAAAGAGCCATTCAAAAAAGGTAAATGATTCTGAGCCGCGACCAAAACAATTCTCCAAATACAAGCTCCCTTCGTTTATATTAATCTTCTTATCACATTTACATTTTTAAGATATTAAAAACCCGTTTTTTAAAACCTTACCTTCGATAAAATTTGGAATTGTCAACCGCCTACAGTCCTTCTTGGTAGTCCTATCCCGCTGTAGTTGATTTGCAGATTAGTATACGACATAAAAATTACATTGGTGAAACACAGGAAATTAACCAAAACACTGGTATTCGTGTGTGCCGGTAGCAGGTGATCAGACGACGCCGGTTGTGCCCTGGAAAGTTATTCGTCACAGATCGTTGCAATATTGATCATTGTCAGACTATCAACTCGGGACCATCAAGGAAGGTATACATGTTGGTTATACATTACAAGTCATAAATATTCCATGTTGTCATACATGGTTGGGGATGGGCTGAAATTTAAATTGGTTTAAAAAGACCCAGACATATAAAACATCATGCACATAAAAGCTGACAACGCAAGTTAAAAAGCCTTCGCTTTGAAATGAAAAAACCCGGTTTCCATTGTAACATTGAACGCTTGCCGTGCAACTACGTGAGCCGTAAACACAGGTACGTCACCCGACAACCCTCTTCTGAAAATTAAGAATGCACTTACCTGAGAACATGACAGTGGTGTGAAGATGATCAGTACAATACAATACAATATACACAAAATATTTTATTAACGTGTCACATGTCGATATTACAGATATGTAAAATACAGTAGAAGTCATAAAAACTTTACAAGTTGCATTAAAATTATATTGACATCCAGCCAATTTGACTTATGAGACACAATATAGTAAAAAGTTCTGTTAAATATAGGAAAAAACAGGATCTTCTGCGATACATCAGATAGAGTGAAGAAGCTAAAATAGGCTGAAGATCATCACTTGTCATAAGATAATGAAATTGTTCATATGGGTTTAATTCTAAAAAGTTTGGACAATAATTGCTTGCTTCACTAAATAAAATTCGCCTAATATCTGAATAAAACCCACAGTCAATTAAAAAAATGGTGGCGCTCGTCTTCTACTAATCCTGACTGACATAAAATACATTTCCTCTCATGTAATGCTAAGGGAGGACGAGAATACCGGCCTGTCTCTATTTTCAATTTCAAATTACCGCAACGGAATTTGGCTAACGTTTGCCTATGCTTAAAATTTACAACAGTATATATATATGATTCTAAAACAGATTTAAACGTACGGTAAGTACGAGACTTATTTCCATTAGTTTTCCCTATATCATTCCATAGTTCTTGATACCACTTGTTTTCGTCCTTTGTTTTGAATACACATTTAGCTAAATTCATACAGTAACTCGGAAATGGGCTAGGCGCTAAGAATTCATTAAGATTGTGTTCATTAAAAAGTTTTTCAACACGTTTATCCGAGCTTCCTGTCCTGGTTTTAGACCACTCGTGGAGCCGTTTAACCATACGGTCCTCTGTTGTACCCGCGAGCCTTAACCAGAGTCTACATACTTCGAGTTCCATCCAAGATCACCTCTGGTCGCGACATTGGATGCGTTGTTTCCGGTGCCTAGAAAGTATCGACAAGCTTTGTTTTGGACAGTTTGTACAAAGCTATAGGTATTTACTCCCCACAATCCCGCGCCGTAGAATAGAACTGGTTCGACTAGAGATTCATACAGATTCTTATAAACACTAAAAGACATCCCTCCAGCGAATCTGAATTTGGCATATAATGCGACGAGGGCACGACTAGCCGATTTTGAAAGTTCCCGCGCTGCGAATTCCGTCTCCAAGAATTCCGTAAACCAAAAACCGGCGTATCAGTAGCATATCAGTACTTATTAGCTAACATCCCAAATTATACACAATATAAAATAAAAGGCAAAACAAGTACAATACAGCAGTTTACATTACACGCATTTCTTTCCTCTGCATTTCTCGTGGCCATGTTGGTTTCTATGGGAGCCTGAAGTTGGTTCCGAGAAAAACTGAAATACTAAGTATTAGCTTTATTAGTTTTGGTCCCAGTTCCGAGTTCCGTTTAAGTAAAACGGAACTCGCGAAACGGGGTCCAAAACTCCGGAGGGAGCGCGAGCATGAATATGGCGAAAAATACGAGCATTAACTTTTTTTCGATCCGATCTCGGAGAGAGATATCGATTATCATTAACAGAGCAATGATAACAAGAACAAGCATTTCCATAACATAACAGTGGCCAAACATCAATATGTTAAATTTAAAATAAAAACAAAATATATTGAAATCGGACACTACCACACCCCTTGACCGCGACCTGTGGCCAACTTTTAAAAAGTCGTACTACATTTTAGGACCTGATAACCTTGGCCATGACCTCTGACCTACTTTAAAACCACTACCCTTTGTCCCAGTATATTAACCGTATGGCTTTCTTATTCGACATGTGTGTTATTTGGCATTGCATTTGCGGAGATGATGACGTTGGCCGTGACCTTTGGCCTAATTTCAAACAGTCGTATTCCGAATTTTACCTCACTCTGGAAGTTATGCTGTCTTCTGTCAACTCTTATTTAAGAATTAAACGATAATAGCAGCATTGATTCAATGTCATCGAAGAAGAAGAACGGTTAGCAACTGTATAAGCCTAATATTGCAACTCTGGTTAAATTTCCCAGCAGTACCTTAATCAGTTCTTAGAATAAATCGAGGCGAATCATGGATCTTGCTTTTTACATGTATTTTTTTTTAATGTTTAGCATTGTGGCAGTCACGTTTTACGGCTCTTGTATAATCAAAAATATCTTGGGGTGAATTACTGGTGTCCTGGGATGGTCATCAAGTTTTTAGACTAGACAACGATAAATGGCTACAAAATACTTTAAGATATTATACTCATTCTCCATGTGAATCTCCCATGTATTGTCATATAAGATGTGATCTATTCAAAAATCACAATCGCTTCTTATATGGTTTATTTATTGCAAGATAATAACATTTACTTCGGGCGGCCGCTTTTACATATATGAAAATAGAATGGATGTATCGAAATATAGGGACCACAGAACCAAATCAAAAATAGAATGTGGGTTTTCCCCGTTTGGGCAGAAGATTTAATAGGAAGGTGAATACATCGGGGCCTACTGATTGGATATTAACGTGAGAGAAGTTTCCAAAGTTTTAATATGTGGGTCGGGCAATACATATAGATGTAAAATATATAGAAAAACAGTTATTTTTTTGCTAGCCTGTTTTTGTCAGGGGGAGGTAAGTAAGTGTGTATTTTGTAGTTAATTTAGATGAATTTTTGGTGCTGATTTCAATACAAGATGGCGGCCCCCATATAAAAAAGTTCAAATTGGTAAAAATTTTTATAATTCCATTTAGAGGTTTCCGAGATGACATACTTCAAAATTATTGCTACTGGACCAGTGTTGAAAACTCTATTTAAGCAGTACAGTGATAAACGTTAACATTACCGTCTATGGGAAATCATTTGGTTCCGTGGTCCCTATATAGCTTTAACTATGATGTTTGAATACTATCCACTACTCTATGAGAATATATTAATTAATGCATGTGTATACATGAAGCTGGTCTTCAATTTCATTTTACAACATGGTATGATTTATAAGTGACCTGCGCATTGAAATCCGATATCGATTGGCATCATTTTTTACTCGTTGTACGGTATATGATATTTTGTGATCGGTTGTTTGTGATCTCTATGATGCGTGAGACTATAATATAATATTAATTATTTTTATCGATTTGACAGGTGTTCCGCATCAGTGATGTCATTGTCTTATTATTCGTCTATCCTGTACCTGTGAGGACACGGCTCATTGAAATATGCCGATACGGACTGGTAACCCATCGCCACGTCTGTTTATAAACAGGTAGATTTAAGTTACATGGTTCGACGTATTCTGATATATCGTAGTTACTTCCCTTCTTTTCACTCTAGCTTGACAGCCGATGGGACCAAGAATTGGTTTGAAGCTCCCTACGCCTATCAGTTTGTGTTTCTCGGGAAGCTGGGAAACAGACCGGTCTGTGTTCTTGTGGTTGTGTCCTCATCTACCTAACATTTGTACATTTTTTTTATATAAAAGGATGTTTAAATAGTCACTGTTTACACAATTGTATTTACATTTTGTACCAAGTAGGCTTCATGTTTGGTATTCAATTCTTGACAAAAATGTAATAAAACTCAGTCCTACATAATGCACATTCCTTTCAGCTCTATCTCTATATTTTCCTATGTGTTAGTTACGATTAGTAATCTATGATTGCATATTCTGAATTTGCAATTAATTCTCCATTATCAATTGAAGATATCAAGATATTTTTTTCAATAAGAACTTTTCCTTAAATATTTGATATAATACTGCCTTTGAAAAGTCATTTATATCAGATTTCTACGTTTGCATAAAATGGCCTTTCAAGTTGCTTGACATTATCACACATCTACACAGGGTATATATTTACTTACTGTAAACCGATATTTCTTGTTTCACAATTTTCTAGAGAACTTTTCCTACATTTTTACCAAGGCCATACATCCTTTTGATGATAAATTCATAATGCAATTCAATGCATTGAATGGCGAACATTTTCCAGTCTTTTCCATTAATATAGTCTAGCCCAATAATTTATCATTCTGTATTTGATAACAGTGGACAATAAATATGCTTCTAGTTTTTTTCCGATATCGTCAATGAAGGAGTTTTTTTTTTTTTTTTTTTTTTTGCGAATATCAAATCTAATTAAATAATTACATGGATTGTATGCTAACATGTTTCCAGCTTTTTGCGTTTTACTTTTCCCTCTAAAATATGAAAATAATAAGTAAGATAAATAATATCCCATTCTCCAATGACCCACCCCCAGGTGGAAACAAGCATAAAAATGCTGTTAACAACGCACCGGTCTGAATTTAAAGAACGGGACATGCATAGCAAACACCTATTTACTAAACTAATAATACTTATATACATTTGTACAGTTACAAAGCTAGTTAATGAATGTCTTAGTAGCCAAATTTGGCCATAAATTTCACTACTGTATGACTTCCACCCACCTGGCAGTAAGATAAATGAACTTGCCCTTTAACCCCAAAATCCGGTTTACAATAGAATGATATAAAAAAAAACAGTCTGGTGACTAGACTTTCCAATCGGTATTATTCTCTTTAGTGCCCCCAAAATAGAGGAATATAGAACATATATACAAAGCATTCAGTACAATAGCATACTAAACATTACATATATACACTTTATATGTGTGAATTTACATATAAAGTCTGAAATAAATAGAGATTTAATAAATAGAGATTATACCTAAAAGATTTACACTTAATTATAATATATTGATACGTGATACATAATACTAATACATAACTATATATGTTTTAAACAAACTGATTCCGAATTTTACCCCACTCCGGAAGCGATGTTGTCTTCCGACAACTCCTGTTTAAGAATTAAACGATAACAACAACATGGATTAAAGGTCATCTAAACAGAATAACGGTTAGCAACTATATACGCCTAATATCACAACTCTGTTCTCAGCAGTAACTTAATCAGTTCTTAGAATAAATCCATTCAAATCATAGATTTTGCTAAATGCAAGATTTTCTAAAAAGCTTGGTATTTTGGCAGTCATGTTATACGTCTTTTGTCTCAACAATATCTTGGCGTGAAAATTACTGGTGTCCTGTGACGGCCATCACGTTTTTAGACTGTTGACAGCGAAATATGCATACAAATAGACTTCTTGAATTATTAGACCCATTTTCCTTGTGACTGTCCCAAGTAATATCATATAAGATGTAATCTATTCAAATTGTGAACGTGTTTTTGTTATTTTAATAGCCTTACTCCAAGTTAAATGTTGGTTTATCATTTGCAGGATAATACCTAAAACATTTTATTTTATAACGAGGTGGAGGTGGCCGCTTTTAGATACGTTTAAATAGAACTGATGTAGAGCTTAAACTGTAATGTTTCATGAAGAAAGATAAATATCAAATACTCTATGAGAATAAATTAATTCATGCATGTGCATGTTTGATTTTCACTTCTATTTAACACAAGATGTAGTTAGCAAGTGACTCATACGTTGTAAGCCGATATCGATTGGCATCATTCTTTATAAACTCGTTGTATATTACTTTTTGTGACAGGTTGTTTTTGGCTTTTCTGATGCGTGACACTGTATTGAAATAATAGTTGTTTTTTATTGCTTTACCAGGTGTTCCGCATCAGTGCAGTCATAATCTTATTCGTTCACTCTATACCTGTCGTGGTTCTGCGCATTGAAGTATGACGATACGGACTGGTTAACCATCGCCTTGTCTTTACACCCGTTGAAGATTCGAGTTGCGTGGTTCGACGTATTCTAATATATCAGAGATACTTCCTTTCATTTCACTCTAGTTTGACAGCCTATGGGGACCAATAATGGGTTCGAAGCTTCTTAGCTAATCGGTTTGTGTTTCCTCGAGAAGCTGAGAAACGGACCAGTCTATGTTGTTAAGGTTGTGTCCTTGGGCAAGACACTTTACCCTAATTGGTTTGAGTGGCAGGCGACGGGCCTCACGTATGTTGTTCTGTGAAGTACTTACCAACTACTACCAGAAGATACCGCCTAGCTGTTCAGGGGGCCATAAACCCAGCAAACAAATAAACAATACGTCCAATCTATGTTATGATATATTAGGTGTATAAACAGACGAGGCGAGTGTCTGTGAACAGACGAGGTCAGTGCCTGCGTGCGTATTTGTTGCCATCAGCGAACCTAGAAATTCTGCGTTATAATTCTTCCAAGATTCAAAATCATATCATATTTCTTATATAAAGCTAACACGAAATATATGCATGATGTGTACAGTTTGCTCACAGCGTTAAGGTCTAGTTATTGCAATTTCAAATCTATCGAGGGGGAACAGACGTTTTCATTCAACCTACGTAAATTTCTCATCGCTCCAACATTTGTGCATTTCGATAAAGAAGAAAATTCATAGATATATACTATTTTCAAAATTGTGTTTACAAAGTAGGTTTTTTGTTTTTTATTTGAAAAAAAATGTAATGATTTGTCGCCAATTTTATCAGTCCTACATAATGTACATGTCCTTTTAGCTCTATCTCTATTTTCCCATATTATTCAAAAATACCAATTCATGAATGCCTGAAGCAATTTTGGCCATACATTGCAATACTGTTTAAGCTAGAACTGTATGTCCTCCACCCACTCACAATACTTTACAAGTTCACAAAACTTATTTAACGACCAAACTTGTTCGATACTGATAACATAGCAAGGGAACTGTCCGTAACAAATCCGTTCTAAGCCTTCTCAGAGCGCCCTCTGCCGTGGTGTTTTCTAACTCATATCAGGATCAAGATGCCGCAGTTCTCGCTCCTCTAGCTCTAAAACTGTATAAACCGAATTAAGACATGTTAACCACAACTTCGGAGAAATATTCTATGAAGCATTCCCAAAATCTGGTGAATAATAAAGGTTTGTTCTCTTTCCTAAGAATGTATTTTCCACTGCACTTAGGTACATTTCTAACCAAAAAATCCTCACTATCATCGCTGATGGCAGTTTCGGCATTTTCAAATAAAGCTCAAGATTTTTCACATGACACAATCGGTAATTAGTTCTTGTAATCAACAACCATTATCCATCTCTGTACACATCAGTTTTGGATTGTTGGGTAAGAAATTCAAAATGGGTGGTGTCACTCTAATGTCAGATCTTGTCAACTTCATAATCTCAACACTTCTCAAGAAGCCTGCATAACATAATAAAGAAAGTATGATCATTCTCTGACTGTACAAATTAATCTCATCATAAATTTGATCATGCTTATCACATCAGCTTTAATTGGCCCTTTTCTAATTACGGGTTTAGCTAATTTTCTTCCTCCTTCAAATACATTTCTAGGTAAACAGCCATCAGTAGGGGAGACAACTCCAACTATATATATTCTGGGCCATCTGACACTAAAAAATATCTGATAATGCTGATGCAGTGGTACCATTTTGTGATAAAAAGACCTACAGAACTAACACAACTGTGTAACTGGGGAAACACAGACATCATTACTTTCAGCCAACTGAGACGATTTATCAAAACTGAGAAAATATTTCTGCACGGTTGCATCAGCTTTAGAATTGTTCTAAATCCCGGGCAAAAACTTCGACAAGATCGTTTAAATGTTTCACATCGAAGTTCCTTTATTTCTGTCTCATTGTTCTGTAAAAACGGGAAAGGAAAATAAGTATATATTTGCTATTTTAGGTCTTCAGGTAAACAAATTCTATACAAATCGACCCAGCCTAATAATACAACATACCTATGCAAAGTAAATCTGAACCAGTCCACACAAGTGACGTCTGCACAGGTGAAAAAATCACCTTACCTGGGTAATACATACATTTACAATGTGAATCTGTAACAGTTTACACAGGTGTTACAAAGGTGTATACATCACCATATTCAGGTAAAATATATTTATACAATTAAAATTTGTACCAGTCCACACATGTGACTACATGATCATCTCCAGATAAGCCATACCCATACCAAGTCAATCATAACCAGTCTACACATGAATACGTCACCATGATTGGATCATGCATACTACCTATAAAATGTCATTCTGTACCAGGTGTTTATCATCACCTTGCCTATATTTAAGGTTATTCTAGAGATATTCTTATCTAATAGCAGCGTCCAGAGCAATTTTTACTTTTGTGACCACACAATTTTACCATACATCACCAAAATTCGAGAGAAAAAAAACAAGCAAAGCTAACATCTTAAAAGGTAATATTTCACTCATCGCAATCATAATTTAGCGCAAGGCTTCCAGCGCGAAAAGCGCTAAAATAAAATTACCGCTAAAATATGTACGTTTACAGTATTTCACTTTATAACTGTTGACATGGATATAATATGACCAACAGCCTTTGCATCCTTTCTTATATCAAATGCCTGCCCTTTCTTTACCAATAGGAATGAATCATTGATACAATCAAGTGCTTTACCTATTTTGGAATCGACAGAACTCCAGTCAGATACCATTGCTTCCTGCTTCCAAGTATGTAATTTATCTTGCAAAACATAGTCTGCGTATGCAATGGTTAGTATCTTCTTCAAATATATTTGTTATTCCTTTTATTGCGTATTATAATAGACTGGTAAACTATGTTTTATGTGAAAGCTCGAATTTACTCGTCGGGACTGGCCTCCAATGTACATACATTTTATTTCTACCTTTGGCACCTCTATCCCACATAGACATTGAAGTCTATTTCATTTCCAAATCCGTGTTCCATAAAAACTGGTACTTGATGCTGGGTCTTTCTCTGATATTCCACAAATCACTCTATTAAAACGTGTCTGTTGCTTCTTCAGAGTATACGGTCTACATGCAGAATATATTGTACTACCAATACATAGTATGCGGTGTGTTAGTTTGAATAAATGTGTTTTAGTCTATTGAAGTGAGGCGGAGTTGCCCACTTTCCACAGTACACAGACCCCTGTCACGTAAACAATCTCAAATTCACATTTTCAATGCAAGCGCCTGTTGCTATGACCTTTGTCCTGCCTCGCTGTGCATGTCACGCATGGTAGCGTTGTTTGATTGTTGTTGATGATTGTATCAATGTCAAACAGAAATTCGTTAAATGCGCTGAAGACATGCATAACTGTCCTCGCCGCCAGTCCTTTCCAGATATCTCGATAATATTCTATTTGGCATCTTTCTTACACCCTTCATTCTCTTTTACATCCGGGCATAGTGTCCCAATGAGAATACATCGATATGCAAAGTGGAATGTTTTTTTCTCCTCAGAACAGAGTTCCATCTAATAAATCCGTAACATCACCATCGTCCTGTTCACACGCTACATAAGGCATAATCTCCGAAATCATTCGATTTTCTTGTTTCCGCTTCATCTTCAAATTCAAAATCAAAGTCTCCTCTTGACTAACATCGGTTAGAACTTGTCAAAGCTTCTTCCATTCAAAGGAAAAACAAATTAAACACACAAAACCGTTTCATTATGCATTTGCCATACTAATCTGTAACACGACATCATCATATATGCCTTGATGTAAACGTATTGGCCCCATAGGGCAAAAGTGTGCGTAGCACAGACATATCCGGAACCAATATTGACATAGGTTTTATTCTGATTGCGAAAACCGAAGCTTGAGACTCCATATGTCACCTATTTTGTTGTTGTTTGTTTTATTTATTTTGTTTTGCTTTGTTTGTTTTGTTGTTATTGGGTTTTTTCACTGTCATGTATCTCACACACATTTACACACAAATAGACGTCATCCTAGCTTCCAAAATGTCTTTGTTGTCAATTTAAGTGTATACAAGGAATTTCAATCGATCAAAACGAACTGTCAGTAAACATTCAATAAATGAAGCACCCCCTTTTATATATGTTGTAGAGGTCGTATCAAGGTCACACCCAACTCTATAACATGTTTCGTAAAGATAGCTGTTCAGTTCAAATCGAAGCGGGAGACAACCAGAGAATACAGACTAGTCATTCTTCCGTGGCGGGTTTTTATGATAACTATTAAATTCAGCGACAAAATTAACAAGTCAATTAAATCATGTTTGTTTGTTGGTTTGTTTTGTTTGGGGGTTTTTTCGGGGGGGGGGGGGGGGGGGGGAGAGAGATTTTTTTTAATATGTTGCATATTCGTCATGTTCATCATCTAATAGTGGACTATTTCTTTGAACACAAACCACCTGAAATATAAGGATTGAATGTTGCTTTGGTCAATTACATGAGGTGATGAATTGAGTTACTCTTGAGATAAATTTGTCTCAAGAGCAACATAATTAATCAACCCATGAATTCAATCAAACAACATCCCATCCTTAAATAGAGTCCGGTTGGTGAACCCACCCCTAATATCTATGTGAGTTATAGTGATATATGATTATAGAAAATGTGTACCGATGGTTAACCCACCCCTAATGCTTATGTGAATTATAGTGATATATAATTATAGATAATGTGTATCGATGGTCAACTCACCCCCTCATTCTATAGGGTGAGGTATAGTGTTATACAATATGAGGCGAGCTTTATACCGATGGTGAACTC
The DNA here is from genome assembly GCF_902652985.1 of Pecten maximus. Lineage (NCBI taxonomy): Eukaryota > Metazoa > Mollusca > Bivalvia > Pectinida > Pectinidae > Pecten > Pecten maximus. The sequence continues at coordinate 35,873,104 of NC_047020.1, forward strand.
GCCCCCTAATTCTAGTGTGAGGTATGATAATATACAATGTGAGGTGAGCTTTGTACCTATAGTGAATTAGCCCCGTAATTACATGTAATTTGAGGTATACGCATAATGATATACAATGTGAGGTGAGTTTTGTATTGATAGTGAACTCGCCCTCTAATCATGTAGGGTTAGGTATAGTGATATACAATTTAATTTTTTTGAGGTGAGCTTTGTACCGATGAAGGTAATCTACTGCATTGTTATATTGAAATAGAATGGTTCACAGACGTATAGAGTGATAGTAACACCGGAAACAAAATACGGACATGTACAATATATAAATCAGAAATGTTTACATTCATCCCTAGAGAGGTCAATAGAGAATTCTTAGTTCTTTTCACTGTGATAACCTACCACGTGCAGTAGAAACCGAGCAACATATGGTGTGCCAAAAGTACCATTTGACCAACGATCATGTAAATATTGCCCAGAATACTGTAAAAGTGGATATTTTCGCGTGTGGAAATTTTCGCTAACTTTTATCTTTTATATTTAGTACTTTTATGTGTTAATATATTCGCGTGTGGAAATTTTCGCGGAGATTTACTGATAGCGAAATAAGCGAAAATTTCCAAACCGCGAACATTTCCACTTTTACAGTATGTGGATGAAAATGAGAAATATTTTGATTGTTTGCGAATATTACTCATATTTAATGTATCAGCCATCATCGGATAGTCATGGTTGATTGCAGGACACTATCCTAAAATGTAAAGTAGAGTGTATTGTAGTGCTATCAAGCGTGGGTACCAGCTAATTTTACATGTACATAATTATGACCACGGCAGACACTACAACATTAGCCTCTAGCCTTTCTAAGATATGCTACAGAGAACACATTCACAACTTGATCAATATTGTAATGTATGTATTACTAGATGTGCATGAAAATGCTTGTAATTAGTTCATATCAGTGTGGAACCCGGTCAACCTTGCCAACGAACCTTGAAACGGCACAGAGTTTATATATGACGAACATAGAATTTTCGGTAGATTTATCAGGCTATTGATAACAGTTCAGAAACAGTGTGGTTTGGCTGGAAGATCCTTTAAAATAGCATAAAGAATTCGTTGGAAAGCAGAAAATTTGCATGTAACCTGAAGGAGTGGTATAAGTACCGTAATTTCTTGCGTATTGCCCGCTCCGTTAGATTGCCCGCACTGACCAAAATTTGGTATTTATGTTTATAATTCTGCAGATAGCCCGCTCCGTCGCATTGCACGCGGGTTATCTGCTATATATATATACAAATAAACAACAAGAGCTGCGAAAGCGCTCGGGACAAAGCAGAGATGTTTTACTGTTTTTATTTTTAGATATGAAGATATTCCCCTCGCAGAAATAGCAAGACTGGACAGGGATCAGTTAGGATTATTTGTGAGTGATTCGGAGCCATCTGATTTCGATGGGTGGGAGTAGATTTGATTAGCAGTAAACGTGATTTGATATTCCGGTGGATGTACTGTGATGACGAACAATTACAATGTATGTTCATTTTTTGATTAAATTTTGTGAAAATCTGTATGTGTTCATATCATGCTTTTAATATATGTCGTATAGCCCGCAGTTTTCAATGGTTTTTGAAAACATTTCGTCAGATAGCCCGCTTCATCAGATAGCCCGCAGGAGGCAATTTTCAATGTATATAATTATTTCACCTTAAGACTTGATCTTAAGCCGATGTTTTGATATGGGCGTAAATGTACATGCTGTATGCACATACACAATATGGAGATTAGTAACTTTTCACTATATTGACTTTGAAATGACGTAGCGCATGTAGATCTTTTGAGTACGATATGCTCTATATCCTATAACATTTTCCTGTCCTATAGTTAAATCACGACTCAGATACATATGTGTATCTACAAAGTCTGCAGTAAAATCTGTATCTTGCATATACAAAAAAAATGTATATCTATGTGTGCATCTTCCATATATATAAACCAAGACAGTGGTAGAATTTGCACATTTTAGCTGTATATAAACGAGGTTCATGGTAAAAGTTATATCTTACATGTATATAAACGAAGCATTTTGGTCACTTCCTATTCTATTAGTTGTAATAATAAATGTGTAGTTATAATATAGCTCTTGATCTGTCAATTGCCTTTCCAGACTCTTCTTCTTCTTTTCTTCCTCAGACGATTCTTAGTTTGGAGCATTAATTCCGTGTTTCTTCTCTCAGCTACTCTGTCCAAAGGCGTTGTTGGTGTCTCGATCCTATGTAGCACCCAGTATCTTGTATATTTAAATCAAGTCTTCTTTAATCCTGAGGAAGAATTGGGTTGACAAGTGAAGCTCCTTTACTGTCCCCATAAATCAGGTTCTTAAATCCTGGTATTTGATTCGTCGCCCTCCTCTGCACTCAATTCAATTCAATTCAATTTTATTCCAGGGGCCTTACAGCCCAACGGTTACATAGTTAATTGACATTAATGAACATGTAATAAACATAATTTCACATTTGGAGAGTGATCGATTGCGACGTAAACACAATTTTAAATATATGTTCTTATTAATTATTCAAGTATTCTTTGAGTCAAAGTATTACACAAGTATTATGAAAGACACCGATATGTATACTTTGCACATAGATAGATATTTATGTGCACAGTCTGCAGTACTTGTTGTTCCGACTGGAATAAACATTACATCAATACATCTCAATAGAAATGAAATATAATATTTGAAACGAACACAACAAGTATTTACTTATAATGCGTCTGACCTTCGTTTATATGCAAAATGAATCAATTTTCCAAGATTTGACATTTTCCACACTCATGAGTTGAATAAGTTTGAAAACGCTAGGTCTACGATAATAGTATGGTTACAAATATTTAGTACGTAAGTCTATGTAAAAAGAACATTTTAAAATAAAGTGGAACTCATCCTCAATATCAATATTATTGCATAATGTACATCTCCTATTTTCTCTTGTTACATTCCTGTATCTTCCACTCTCTATATTTAGCTGATGTGACGATAATCTAATTTTTGATATGCACTTCTTGTATCGGTGATCGATAGGTTTCTTTAAATAAAATTGCAAGCCAAAATTGTCTATCAAATGTTGATATAAGTAACCTTTTGGAGAATTTCGAATATTACATAGCAGTTCTTGAATATGAATTTCTTGGAATTTGCTTTCGATTAATTTGTAAGTAATTTTACTATCAAGAGTGCTGTTCCATAAATACCCTAATGCTAGTTTATCTAGTTCTAGTTTAATATTCACTATCCACTCATCATTATTTTTATTTTTTTGTAATTTATATTTTATTCAGTTAAACATATATTATCAACAAACACAAGACATCTACATTTTATGGTCATTCACACCTTTCAGCACTGATGTGTATTTCTATTATAATTTACTACACACAAGCTTACACACACACATACACACCACACACCCCCATTTTTCAATTTCACAAATTTTATTCAATAGAGAAAAGGATTTAACAACAGGCATATGCCTATATAAGTTATCTCCTTGTAACAAAGTGTATATACATATATAATTATATAAAATTGCTAATTTAATAGAATTAAGTAATTCCAATGCAATAAAGATATTACGTAGTACATATATAATATAATATGGTATGAATATGTAATTTGAGTAGTAAGGACAATTCTATGATTATTATTAATAAAAGTTGGCTTGTCTTAAATGTATTTTCAATTTGTATAAATTTTGGAGGATTTAGAATACATTATCCAAGACATAATCCATCCACCCATGGGACACAGACCTAAAAAGTCCATACTGGCTTACTAGCCATTGGTCATCCACCCATGAGTTTTAGGATTAAGTCATGGATACTATATTCAGTCATGGACAAATATATTTTAGAATATGGTAGAAAAGAAATTTAGTAGAATGGTATTAGTGGACTGATATTGTCCTTACTTATTTCATAATCAATTGATTTGATTCAGAGCTATGTAATATTTCATATTTAATACTTGGAATATATTATTATAATATGTTAAGTATTACAAATTTCATGCCAATCAGAAAAAAAGGGGGGAGGGGTAGGTGACCATATATAGGGCTTAATAAGGAAAGAAAGAAAGAAAGAAATTGCAGATCGCAGAACAATAATGGGGTTTAATCTATAGTAAAAATCTATTGGTGGCTCTAATGAACTCAATGACATTATCAAATATATTTAAGTTAGTTAGTTTATTACAAGTTTCACAGCCAGACAAAAATATATTTAAATTATAATCATTATGATTTAAATTGAATATTTGTTCTCTTAGTATTCTTCGGGGTTCCTCATATTTACTAAAAGTTAAGAAAAAAATGTTCTACTGTTTCATGGGCGTTTCCACATGTACATACTGGAGATTCAGAAAGATGATCTCTGTGTAAGTCAGAGTTAAGATTACTCACATTATTTCTTAATTGACAAAGAAGTATATTGTTTTTCCTGGTACCAGCATTAAAATAGGCATAATTAATATTTTCGAATCTGATGTCACTTAAATGCATATTTAAAAGTTTTTTAAACTGATAAATTGATGTAATACTGGTAAGGTCACACCTTGCTGCAAGTTCATTATAATCTTTCAATGTGGCTGGAATAAAACTTTTTGCGTAGATATTGGTTCTGCATAATGGAATAGTAAACATTCTATCATTACGTAATAAATATGGATTTGCATTAGTAAAGTACGGCTCAATTAATTCATTCAGATAAGTTGGTGTAGTTCCACAGATAATTTTGTAAACGAGTATTAATCTATGTTTTTCCGTCTTGCAGCAAGGGTGTCCCAACCAAGTTCACAGTAAAGTTTATAATGAGAGGTTCCCTTACGCAGTCCTGTAATAATACGGGCAGCTTCTATTTGTATTGATTCAAGAAGTTTTGCTTCTTCTTGCGTACATTTATCAAAAATAATATCACCATACTCTAAAATGGGTCTAATATAAGAAGTATGCAAAGTAACTAAGGTTTTTCGACTCATTTTATATTTTACTGACTTTAGTAAATTAAGACGTTTATATGCTTTATTATAGATATAGTCAATGTGATGATGCCATTTACCATCTGCAGAGAAAAATACACCAAGGTGTTTATGTGATGTAACATTAGATACGATTTCATTTTGAAATAAAATATCAGGACTAATTATATTCCTTTTACGACTAAAAGTTAATGATTCAGTTTTATTTGGATTAAACTTAATGTCCCATTTTTTGGACCATACATCAACATTTACTAAGTCAGTAGATAGACTGTTGGCAGCATCTAATGGAGTGGTATGTACAGTATTACTCTAAAGAGAGATGTGTCATCTGCAAATAATCTTTTTTCATTAGTTATACATTCAGTGATATCATTGATGTAAATAAGAAATAGAAAAGGGCCGATGACTGATCCCTGGGGGACACCAGCACTTACCTGACGTGGTGATGAACAGAAACCTTCTGTCATGACCACAGGCGCTTGCATATAGAAAATATCACTTCCGATTTTTTTTTTTTTTTTTTTGATATGACAGCGGTATGTGTAATCTGTTAACTTGGTAACAGATTACACATACCGCTGTCATATCAAAAAAAATCGAAAGTGATATTTTCTATATGCAAGCGCCTGTGGTCATGACCCTATGTTTACGGTTTAAAAGATAATCCTTAAACCAATTAAGGAGCTTACCTTTGATGCCATACATTTCAAGTTTAAATAGTAAACCAGGATGCCAGACTCGATCAAATGCTTTGCTAACATCACAGAATATTGATCTAATTTCAAGTCCTTCATCTAATTTTTGAATAATTGTATTATACAATGATATAGTAGTTGGTTGACAGTAGAATCACCTGGGATAAATCCAGACTGATATTTTGTAATAATTTCATATTGTATTAGGTGATTATATAAATGTTTAAAAACATGTTTTTCTAATATCTTACTAAAGCAACATGTGATAGAAATAGGACGATAGTTGGATACATCGCATTTATTACCTTTACCTTTATATATAGCATTAATATTAGCTAATTTCCAAGACAGAGGAATAGAGCCTGTAGACATAGTTTTATTGAATAATAAAGTAAGGGGAGTTACTAGTGATGGTGAGAGGAGTTTAATAATTTTAGGTACAATTTCATCAGATCATGCAGGCTTTCTATCATTCAATACAGTCAGCTGATCCACTATCTCCTGTTCTTGAAATGAAATATTATTGAGAGTATTTGGGGATTCTGGAACAGGAGGCAGTGGATCAATGTAATCAGAAGAAGTTGAAATAGATGTAAAATAATCAACAAGACATTCAGCTTTATCAAGTGGATGAAATAAAATGGAGTTATTACAATTTAATGGAGGAATGATAGGTGATTTGTCATCAATTTTCAAGATTGCTTTTGCTGTTTCCACCATTTTGATGCAGAAGTAGACTGGTTGTTAAGAGAATTTTTTAGATTTTCTATGTATACAGATTTAGCCCTACGTATTAAGGTAATAAGTTCATTTCTAACATTTCTAAAATGTGCCCAATGATCAGGATTATTACTCTGTACAGCTTTTTTATGAGCTCTATTTCTCTGTCTAATTTTTACCCCCATTCTCGCCCCCCAGAGTCTGCTAAGCTACGCTATACCACCGTACTGACCGAGTGACATAGGTAACGAAGGGAAGTAACTCTGTTGAATGAGAATGACACACCCCACGCAAACACCTTCCCACACACATGAATGTTCTAGTACATATACATACATGTACACAATACTATACACATATACATGTTCATACGTACTACATATAGTCATATACTAACTATTGTATATAACAATGAGCACACATGCTTTACTACACATACATGTACTATTTTAATATCCATCCATTTGCATGTACACACAGCACTTACATGAAAACATATCCACATACCGCACCTACTACAACTCAAATACACCCAAGCAAGTGCACACATACTACACATGTTGTATATATTATTGTATACATACATATATAAGAAAATGCATATTAAACACACATTCTGTTTCTATTATCCTGCTATTCATCCATGTACAGACAAACAGACAGACAGACAGATACATACACTAACAACACCAACCTACTTAGACAAAAAGACACAGACAAACTAAACAGAGACACAGACATATACAGAAGACTGACAGACATATACAGACAAACAGATACATAGACTAACACCAACCTACTTAGACAGAAAGACACAGACAGACTTAACAGAGACACAGACATACAGACAGTATTGACATACATAAATAGAAAGATAAATAGACAAAAAAGGGAGAGAAAGGGGATGGGAAAATCACAATATATTATCAGAGCAACAAAGCAAAATTATTGACCAGTTTAGTGTTTTAGAGCCTAGGAGACATGTCAGTTAAATATATTATGAAATGAAAGCTATAACCTAATTAATTTTTCCCATTTTAACCATTCGTTTCTAAATCTCTCCTTATACATACCTCCTTTGCTATAAGCTACACATCTTTGTATATTAAAATAGTCCTGTATAGTATTTATTAAAGCATTTAAATTTAAGGACTTATGTAGACAGCGCATTTTATATATGTACTGTTTAATTACAGTGAGAATTTCATTATCAATTTTACCATTTACATTTTGTGTGAGAAGACCGAATAAAAATGATTCTTTATTAAAACCAAAAGGAATAAGGAGTGTATCTAAAAGAGTTTCAAAGCTAAGAAGAAGATTTTGAACCTCCTGACATTCCCATAAAATATGAATAATGGTTTCAATCTCTGAGTTACACAGTGTACACAAAGGCGATGGCACCATTCGAGTTTTAAATAAAAGAGAGTTTGTTGTAAGAATATGGTGATTGATTCTATATTGAAACCATTGGAATTTTGTGTTATTAGTTACAATAAACGGAAGTTTGAAAACCTGACTCCAGTAAATATTGCTTCTATCAAAAATTGAATTCCATTTTCTTTGTCCTGAGGGCACAATATTATTTCTGATCATAATGTTATAAAAGTGTTTTGACCCTTTGGAATGTTTAAAAAAAAATTCAAAGTTTACTGGAATAAATGGACGTGTTATTTCCAGCATGGGGAGAACAGGATTGGGATTGAACTTTTTTACAGCTGAAATGACACTATGATATTGGAGAAAATTAGTCCGTATTCGATACAGTTGTGTAAAATCTTGAAACGTATAAAATGTACCAGCATTATGATCCTTTATCAAATCATTTATATTTACAACTCCTTTCTTATACCAGTCTTGGAAAAAAACAGACTTTTTGTCCATAGTAATTTTGTCATTAAACCATAATGGTGCCTTCAGATACGCATTTATACAATTAATATTTATATTTACTTCATTTGATGTAACAAACTTTCTACATGCTTTCAAAACATCTATCCAAAACAATTTTTTACATTTCTTTTCACATTGCTTTAAATAGTCTGAACCACACTGTATCAACATATCAGTATTCACATATGTTTTTATAATTGCTTGCCATTTGGAGGTGCTAGAAAATAATCTTCTTATCCAACCTAACTTAAGAGAGTCTATGAAAGCCTTAATATTTATCATTTTTAAACCACCATTAATGTAGTCTTGAACAATTACATCTCTTTTAGTCATCATTATTTAGTAACCTGTGTTCATAGCATGCTCTCAACACACAGTTATCCGTATCTTTAATTTTAGTCCAGTATTTCAAAATTTTCAATTTTCTAACTATATACATAGGTAATCTGCCTAATTCAAAATGAACTAAATCGTGACTAGTACTTTTCGAAACACCTAGACTTTTTTTTACATAACAGTGAGTGTACTTTTCAACCTCGGTAGCTTTGTGAAAGCCCCACACTTCACTAGCATAACTTAAAACACTGGTAACGTAGGTATCAAAAACTGAACATATTGTTTCTATATTAGAATAATGGTTTTTCATTATATTCATAAGTCTGAAATACGCTTTTCTCCCCTTTTCTGTGGCATGTTGCTGTGTTTTATTAAATTTGCCATTATAGTTAAAAAGCATACCAAGGTAGTTAAATTCGTTCACAACTTCAATTTCTACATTATTATAAAACCATTTCTCATCTTCTTTTAATCCTCGTAATGTCCATTATTGTTACCGGTGACCACACTGAACTGGCAAAGTTTAAGAGAGTTCTTACTGATGATGTATGTATAATGTAAAGGTTTTTCTTCCAATAAAATTGAAAGTTCTTCTAATTATGGCGAACATAGAAATGGCTTTGTTCACTTTCTCGACATTTTGATATGGTCCTCGAATGTGAGATAAGAACCCACTGTTATATCAATACCCTTTTCACTAGCTGTTTTTTGTTGTTGATTCTAGTACTGAAGGTTTACATTTCTGGGGATGTACCTCTAGGATCCATTCACTACGCCATTTTTCTATGCTCTTCAAGTCCTGTTGCAATGCGTTTTTGTCTTCATCTGTGTCAATAACCTGAAAGATTTTTAGTATCGTCGGCGAATAAAATTATTGATGACTCAATTTCTCTAAGATTTTGTACAATACAACTAGAAGCAATTATGTTTAACATATATTACGGGTTTTTGGCTCGTGTTTCAACTTTTGGCATGACGGGCGAATGATGTTCCCGCTTGCGGAGCTCTTGTTCTAAACGGCTTTGGTACTCAATAGTTTCCTTATTGGTTTTGATCTTAGGAAAGTAGGTTTACAGTGAGCTTAAGTATATGTTCAGTCTTTAAAATGAATATATATTTAATTATGTCTTACATACATCCCCGATATATTGTGTTTGTTTGTCTATTTGGTTACATTATTTACAGTTCGATTATTGATATGTTCTATTTGGATATAAAATGCAATCAAATTGAATTGGTAAACACAAGTTCTGCCATATGTGATGTATCCATTCCTCTCTATTTTATTATGTTAAGATAAAAAAATGTTTTTTATACATCCTGTATTTGTACCTTCACTTCGATTTCTTGTGTTGGATGTGTCTCAATTAATCTCCGGATAGTTTAAGTCACCCATTAGAAGGAGATGCGAATATTGTATTCCCGAGACTTCCTCAAAGACAATACGAAATTGTCTTATTGTTTTCACGTAAACCATTGTCTGATCTGTATATAAGTCCTATTAGATTGTCGCCTATTGTCCTGTTGTTAATCTTCACCTCCAGATCTAAATGTTCATCAAAGTCTACCTGTATTTCCTTTATTATCTCTGCTCTATGATTGTTGTTATACATATAAATGTTGATATATAAAAAGTTGTCTTCCTTCGTCATTTGTGTTTCTAAGCTATATAAATGTTGATATATAGATTTTTTTTTTTTTTTTTTTTTTTTTTGCTTCTGTGATCACAATGTCTGGTTTCATTTGATTCATTCTGATACCAAATTCTGGCAGATTTTGTCAGCATTTGTATAAATACATTTCATTTCGAATTTTCATAAATAACTATTTACATTATTTACAATTTCTTTTCGTTTTTGTCTTTCGTATTGTTTACACCTTTACAATTTTCCTGGCACAGGATGGTCCCCCTTACTTTCAACTGCTCTTCCCCGACAACTTTACTTCAAGCCACAATCTTCTTTCTTCTTCCCTCTCTGATTTTTTATCGTTGATGATATTTTTAATGTGTTTGAGCTGGTTGTTGGACTTCAGCATTCTGATATGCTTAATTACAGACCTGCTTATAGGCTTGCGGCCTTACTTTTACATGCATCCTCTGTCTACTTTACATGATCTCTAAGCTTTGCTGACAAAGTCAGTGTCATGATCTGTATATTAGTCTTTGCTCTTTCTGGTGATGACAAGTTCTTTTACTCCATGTAATCTTATATTCGTTTCTCTTTGATTCCTTTCATTCATTTCTGAGACGAGTGTTGGCTAGCTGCTCTCCTCTATTACCATCTCCCTTCCTTACAATGAATATGTTGTCTTGGCCTCCCTTGTTCTCCCCTGAAGAGGTCCCTGTGGCGTTTCTCGACGCATGCAGAATTTTCTAGATGAGATATCCTCCCTTCGCATATATTCATTCAAAAATACCTGCATTTTCCCTCTCTCTCTCTCTCTCTCTATATATATATATATATAGGGCAAAGAAGTAATTCAAACAGTGTAAACAATAGGGCTTGTTAAATTTTCGAGGCAATCCGCCCCTTTATCAAAACACAAAAAATTACAAATACAATCACATAATACATACAGTATAAAAAGTACTGGAAATACAATAAAATACAATAAGAATAATGTTTTAGAAGCTGGAGAAACCACAATGAACCCTTCGGCAAACGTGGGCCGAAGGCGGATACTAGCGTGACTGCATCATGTTCAACACTAGAACGTTATGCGACCAACGGCAGAGATATTTTGAATTCCCCCGCACGTGAAAGTATACCGAAGAGTTCATAGACGATTCTTCCCTAAATACTGCTAGTGGACGACATTGCATTCATATAAAAAATGTTGCATTATCGTCTCTACAGTGATTGATTAAATATCGTGTACAAAGTCTGAAAAACTTTAGAAAAATATGTTTTAGATCATTAGAATTATAGAGAGTGGTGTGAAAAAACTACTACAAATATTTATCAAGACTGAAAATATAAGAAATTCGAATGCCGAAGTGTCCCTACAGGACGCTACGGGAAACAGGCGATTCGGGCCAACTCGGACCAAGATGCTGTTGCATGATGGCGGGAGGCGACTAAATGTGAGTCTCAAAGAGCAACAATGAATAGTATGAAAGGCCGTTCATGTCAAAAACGAGATACATTTAACGCGTTAAATGTATCTCGTTTTTGACATGAACGGCCTTTCATAGAATACATGTAGATACCCCAAAAAGTACAGCGATTATGAGAATTTTAACAAATTGAATAATTAACTACATGAATAGTCAAATATAATGGCCGGATGGAGAGTACATCCAGAAGACGTCTTTAACGTTCGTTCATACCCCGAGGGTAGCAGGTTTGGAGATTGGTAATCCAGTATCTTTCTCTGGAGCGACGTTTCGTTTCATTCCAGGTAGGACAGTGATCAATGGCGACCACCTGCATATCCTTCCAACTGTGACTAGGTAAATTGAAATGCCTTGCCACAGGAAAGTCTGGTCTGTTTTGCTTGATGGAGCAACGGTGATTGTTGATTCTGATGTTGAGCTTTGTGCTGGTTTCTCCAACATACTGCATTTTGCATTTTTTGCAGGAGAGGAGATACAACATTGGCTGATGTGCATGTCAGTGTTTGTAAAATGTGATAAACACGGTTGTTTATTACACATTTAAATGTGTCTGTGGACTCAGTGTCTGTGGACAATTTACACGTTTTTTTGCTGCATGTGTTGAAGGAGCCTGATGTAACGACAGAGGCAGATGAATGTAATTTGCTGCTCACCACCAGATCTCTTTCATTTTTTGGTCTACGATAGGCCAATAACGGTGGTTATGGAAAGATCCGTTTGAGTGCAGCTGACGACTCAATGATGCGCCAATGATTATGTAAAATGGAAGAAATATATATATATATTGCAATTCTTCATGCCATCCACTTTGCAATAGTCACAGAACCACGTGGAGTCAGATTGCGACAGGACATCGTACTCTTTGTCGGATTTATTTAGTCATTTTGTGCAATATTGTTTGTTCTATCGTTGACATTCCATGATTTTGGCTGGGGGAACGGTGAAATATATTTATGCACATTTCGCATGTCCATCCTCATTCCTCATTGGCACTAGTTTCTGGTAACGTAAATGGGGAATTCTCTCTAGATGTTTTCTATGAATTTTGCATGCTGCTACTTCTGATATCAATTACTTGGGTCTTCCTCTTACCTGTGCCTCCCGTGCCACGATCTTGTTTTTGCCGGACTGGTTCACCTCTTGAAGATGTGTAAATTGATCTAAATGTCTTCGCTGACAGACGTTCGCATGTTTCCTGAATGAATGTATATATACAAAATGTACATGTATACAATCTCTACAAACTTTTCAACCGTATTTTATTCTACAAAGCTCCGAATTTCCTATGAGTACAGTTAATTTGTTTTATAAATTAAGTTTATGTTAGTAGTTTCGAAGTCAATTATATGCAAATCAAAATCAAATATTAGAATGAGGTCGGAGTCCTCGGTGGTCAAACAATCAAAACCGTGCAATCGGAGAGATTGGTAGTATGTAACCTTCTTTTATGTTAGACAAGAGTTATCGTTCTTCTGTGGAAATCTCCTAATAACGACTTGACATTACTTACATAAATGTGTATGCCATCAGGTAGGCTTAGTTTAGTAGTTAAGAACATTTGTTTCAGTTGTTATATGTTATACCTTGTGTTTAACAGTTAGGTATGCTATTATATAATATGAGAAAATCGTTTAATTCTGAGCACCGGGTGATATCGTCTCGGCCACAGCTCTATCTTGGCCTGTTCACCGGTTGGGCCCACAGCCTCAGGTACTTGTGGACATGATTATGATATTTCTAATTCAAATGTTTCATTATAGACGAGTAAATTATTGTATTAGGCCTACTTATAAGGCCGAGGTACGATTTCTTTTTCAAATTAAGCATGCGATTGTAGGCCTAATACAATAATTTACTCGTCTATAATGAAACATTTGAATTAGAAATATCATAATCATGTCCACAAGTACCTGTGGTTGGGCCGCACAATTTTCTCTGACACGACGTTTTACCCCAAAATACCCCCAAAAGGCAAGAAAATCCTCGAAAACACCACTAAACACATCCCTATGTTTTGAAAATATAGTTGAGAACATGTGAAATACAACCATTTTCACATATGAATATCTCGAGAGTTTGCAATCGTACCTTGAATGTTTATTAAAAACAACGTGTTAAGGGGCATAACTCCAGCTGGTACTGTAGGCAACCTTGCAGATTTTTCAGAATTCAGTGCAGATAATATGAGATATCATATGTTCCGGCTTGTGTTTTGTGTTTACTAAGTTAAATATATTAAATCAAAGGGTCACGTCACTATGGTATCATTTTAATTGACATTAAAACTTGAAATGTTGTTTACCCTCACTGGCCTCGGACTCATCAATAACACGTCACCGATAGTACTTATGTGGCCCTGTGATTAAAGTGAAAACTAGATTATGCAGCCATTGAACTATGACTCCAAGGTAGAATCAGACTCAATATAATTGATTGGTTTCAAACACAATTTTTTTAAAGTGTATACTATCTATACTGTTACTATGGTTAAAAGTGTTTATGTACCATTATATTAGACCGAAATATATATATACGTATTCCTTTCAAACGCATATTTCATGTACATTGATTGTATATTAAGGATATCGCCCTTCAGGATCGAGATTTCTCTTTTACACCCTAAGGGTGGGTTATAGCCCAATTTTCCTCTGGCCCTGACACCAGACATGGTGTCAGGGCCAGAGGAAACTCCGGCTAAGTCGGTTACAATTCTGTTAATCATATTTTTATATAATTGCAAAAATTATCAGGCGTAACCTGGAATAGGTACATATATACATGTAACAGGAGAGGAGAAAATGTAGCAGTCCGACCAGGGTTCAAACCCCGGACCCTCTGAACTCTAGACGGACACTCTACCACTGAGCTACCGTACGTACCTGGTCACCGATGTTCTACCCAGTCCAGTTCTGCTACATACATATATTGCAGTATACATCTAGTAACATCTACATTGCTATGTTGCTCTGATGTCTAATGATAGTTGGGGGTAAAAGATCTAGATCGGTAATGAAAAAGTACACGGCACTTCTGAAAGGATATATCTACTCAAAATCCTCAAAACTGTATGAAAAACTGTTTTACATACAAATATAAAAGTTATTCGCAAATGTACCTGAGCACCGAAAAACTGCCTTTTGTCATTACAGATCTGATATGCCTGGGCTAACTATGCTGTGGGGTCGAGCAATCTGCCAGAGATGTTGGAAGCTACGGCATCCTCCTGTACGTTTTCTCACCTCGCACATGATAGGAGAGACGGACAGATTTAACGGAATCACAGTGGACGTGAAGCAGGTGTCTGTGTCGTTACCAGATGAAGAATTTCATAGTTTATTACACAGTATGTTTCTCAATGCTTAGCTAAAATCTAGGGCCGGATATATATTGAAAAAATGATTTATATGAATAACAACATTTTGAAAATCAATTAAGATTCAATATTTATAGCGAATACACTGTTTTGTTACAAAAAGAAAAATCTTGTCATTCAATTTCAACCCATGACATTGACAATGGCCTATGCATGACTATATTCATATTGTACAATTTCATATATATATCTGATATATATATGCAAGTATTTATATAAAAATATAAAAAAAAAAACTGCTGCAATTGGAGTATTGGGGAATTGATCGAGGGCTTTTAATGTTATCTAAATATCAAAAATGTGAAATCAACAGGTCCATTCTCTGGTGTTGTCTGACATTGTAGTTTAAAAAAACGCATACAAACTGTGATGCCTTTTTTAATAGTTATTTGAATCAGTTGTCCACTTGCAGGTAACCACAATGCCTGAGCATATTAAATAATACCAAAGCTTCAAAGGCGTGATCGTAGCTGTGCCTAACTCACAAACATATTTCAACCACGCTTTACCTCTCCAGGTTACATTAAAGTGTTTTTGTGTTGAAAGTACAAGTTCGTCAGAATCAAGAAAACACTTTTCGACAACTTGCCAAAAGAAAACAAATGTTTACCATTTTTTTTGGTGGGGTGTCACTTTTCTGAGTTTCTTTTCATATTGGCTTGTCATTCAGTACTTAGAGCTTTAATTTATGTACATGTATGTCTTGAAATATCGATATTGAGAAAGTTTGAATATCAATGTGTTTAATTGCTATGTCACAAGTTATATCAGTATATTGGTGTACAATATCTTTTGTATTATATATATATCTCATATTTTGAACTTCAACATTTCCTAATTTGATGACCATTGTATTGCAAATTAGATGCATTTTTTAGACACTAAATGTTAATTAACATGTAGAAATTAATATGAAAATAAATTCAGAAATGTTACATGGACTATAAAGGGTTATTTCAAGCCACAGACTTCTGGTTCAATAATCAATGCTGAGTATGACTATACACGTACAGTTGACAATATATATACACAGGGTAATTTGTAAATTTCATTTTGCAGTATTTCGATGATATCCATGTTATTTTCTTTAATTACATGTAGGTAAAAAAATTAAAGTAATGAAAATCACTTCCTTGAAAAAAAATACAAACAAACAGGTCTGGTTTGATTCTCGAGAAGATTTCACTTTAAAGTGTGATTTTGTTTCAGACTCTCTTCAGGTATGGCGATCAAAAGAAATTAATGCAGCATGGTTAAAAATACCCATACAATATGGAAGATTTATACCAATTGCTGCCAAACTCGGCTTTCAATTCCATCATGCTGAAGAAAACAACTGCCTGCTGAAACTCTGGATGAAAGAAAATGGCGAAGACAAAACTCCCCGCTTTGCTACTCATCAAGTTGGAGTTGCAGGTACAGTATATAAATCATACCATAGTTTACATGAAAAAATATATTTCAATTTATATATATAATTGTCAAGCAGTAATAACGACAGCACAGACAAGTAAATTGTCAAATTTTCGAGGCAATCTGCCCCGTTATCAAGACACAGGTAAATTACAAACGATCACATATAGACATAGAACATGGAACAGTAACACAAATATAGTGGGTATGTGAACTTGTAACATGGATGTGAGGCAGTGGTATAAGCTGCAGGTATCTCTGGTTAGGCAATTATTGAGCTATAGGTGCCATTACATCTTGAGTTTGAGGCCCAGTCAGGCACAAGTCATCAAATTGTCTTCCTTCGTCATTTGTGATACTATATGTGATACTATCTTAATTATTAGCACACTGTATCATATATGCACTTTGTGTTGTTAATCCGAAGATAAAGAATTGAATTTCCTGTAATAGTTGTACTGTGTTGAATAGAGATACAAGGTGTTTATTCGTTGTCAACTTTAAATTATGGTGTAATGCAACGATTCAAAATTTGCATGTCTTTAAATGTCTGTTGCCTGTTACAAAATTTCCACAAAGATCAACATACCAATCCAATCATGTATGCTATAAAGTTGTCATATTGTACGAAAGTTTCTTCCGTATTTATCCTTAATGTGGGGGACGTGAAGTATTGGTAATGTTTTCATTCTTATTTCAGGATTTGTATTTCGGGAAGATACACAGTCGGTGTTGGTGGTGAAGGATCGAAAGAGTAAAGTGAGTTGATTTATATACTAATTTTAATCTTCCTGCTCAATATGTTACACCTTAAAAGTAAATAAAGGACAAATTTGTTCTCAGTGGAAAATATTTTACGGTTGGATGTGTTGACCAATAATTTTTCAAACAAAATAAAAAAAGTGATACATGTATGTTATTCCTGTTGCAGTTTTCATATTGGAAGTTCGCGGGAGGACTGTCAGATTTAGGAGAAGATATTGGTAAGCTAAAAAAAAAAATGGGTTTGTTGGGTTTGGTTTGTTTTTGGTTTGTTTTTGTTTAACGTCCTATTAACATCCAGGGTCATTTAAGGACGTGCCAGGTTTTGGAGGTGGAGGAAAGCCGAAGTAACCAGAGAAAAACCACCGGCCAACGGTCAGTACCTGGCGACTGTCCCACGTAGGTTTCGAACTCGCAACCCTGTGGTGGAGGGCTAGTGATAAAGTGTCAGTACACCTTAACCACTAGGCCACCGCGGCCCCCTGGTTTGTTGGGTGGCTGATGAGTAGTAACACAGTTGCCCTTCACCTTGGCGGCCGGAGTTTGATTCCAAGATCGGACATGATCAGATATATGGGGTAACCTGCCCAACCAATCAGATTTTCTCCTGGTACTCCGTTTTCCTCCCACTGTAAGAACCCTCGCACATTTCTATACAGGTCTATAAGAGTGATGAAGAAAAGTTGGTATAACTTGCAGTTAACATTAAAATGCAGGGATTGTCTCCCTTTAACCATGGAAATAAGCATTACATTGAGGTTGATTGCACAATGCCTGCATTTACTGCTGATGAAATATTTTCTCGAGTTTGAGATCTTATTAATATTAAATTTTTCTGTAGATTTTATTGATATTAAATTTCTCTGTAGGCTAAATTAAACTATTGATCTGCGAGTGATAAGGGGATATTCCACACAAGTTTTGACGGTTTTATACATTTTAAGAAATTTTATAAGGACTCTTACAAAATTATTGTCAGCATCAAAATATCTTTCCTGTGGTCCGTTTGGACAAGCAGAATTGATGAGAATTTTAAATTTGACCTATACATATAGCACATTTAACACAATATTATAATAAGTACCTAATTCGTTGTTTTCAATGTGAATGCTGATGAAATGGGGCCCAAAATTGGGGAAAATGAACCAAAGACTTGCTGGATCATACATTTTAGTAATTAATATTAGGAATTCAATAGTATTAAACCTGCACACTTGTAATTTCTGCTTGGATCACGACTTTATTGATTTTTCAGGTTTATTATTTCCTTTTGATTTTATAATGTACACAAATATTTCATACTGCTCTGACAGCAAAAACACAATGCTAATCAGGAAAATTGGATATGTGTGCTTAAATGTGAATAATACATTGTATAAAAAGTTCCTCGCCTCATTGAACTGCTAAATGTAATTGTCAGTGTTTTAACCAAAGACTAGATTATTTTCACTACATAAAGATATGCAAATGAAGAAAAAATGTTTTTTCCACCCAGTATATTTATAGGCTTCCTATAGCTTCTGCTATGTGTTTGAGGTTACTGTTAATTCCAACAGTTTGTAAAATGTTAACCTTCCTTTTTCAGGTGACACAGCCGTTAGAGAGGTTTTTGAAGAGACAGGAGTAAAAACAGGTATTAAAGATAATGAAGGTACATGTACGGTAAACCTCCGATTAATTCGAACACGCGGATAGTTCGAACACACATTTTTTTCTAGAAAAACAATAATGTTTTAGCTAGTAATAGTTCGAACTCTGGCTGTTTATAACTGACACCATTTCGGATAGTTCGAACTTGTCAAATGAAGAACGTAATGATTTCACTCTGCCGAGATTTTCGTCGATATTGACTCGAATAGTTCGAACTTGCGCTTATTTTCTGAAGCATAATTTCGAATAATTCGAACTGGTTCGTCAATATTTATTTAATTTTGTTCGAACTAACCAGAGGATTACCGTATATACCATTCAATAGATCAGGATTTTATGTGATATTGATATTTCCAAGGAAAATGTAATAATATTTTCCATGACGCATGATTTCTTAAATATAGATTCATAAATATTCTTTATTTATTGTTTCGATAAATATTTTGAAACACGTAGGCTTTAAAATATATCTTAGGAAGTTAAATGATTTTGTAAAGTTTTGTTTTCGGACTTCATAATTAATTGTTTATGGAAATTAATGCTCTTAGATCTATTTCAAGTAAAATTTCTACCAAGTGGGAAGACTCTAGTTTTGTCAAAAAGAAAAACTGAAAGAAGTAACTTAATCCACCATACATTGAATTTCTTTATTTCTGTAGTACTCCATTAAGATTTAATTATATTCTACTGGAATTTCAAAATTGAAAAAAATAAATAATAACCAAGCTTTATACAAATGTATATAGTCAAATATGCATTATATTGACCCAACCGTAATTCTTACAGAGTTTCAGTCTGTGATGTCAGTTCGACAGCAACACAACCAACCTGGTGCCTTTGGCCGCTCAGACTTTTTCTTTGTCTGTCGCATGAGGCCACTGTCATACGACATCAACCCTTGTAACGAAGAAATAAGTGCATGTCAGTGGATGAATATTCAGGAGCTACACGAGGGTTCCAAATCAGTGGCACCAATCACAAGACGTATCCTCGACCTAGCGTTGTACGGACTCAAGGAGGGTTTCCACAATGTAGATCTGTACGCTGAAGATATGGAATCTATATATAGGGGCCTTAGGTACAAATTATACCATAGGCCCTTTCACATATAACTGTAACTGTTTATTTTCTTAAGAATTAATTTGTATTTTGTTCATGTGTTGATTTTCACTTATTGATC
Organism: Pecten maximus; assembly: GCF_902652985.1. Lineage (NCBI taxonomy): Eukaryota > Metazoa > Mollusca > Bivalvia > Pectinida > Pectinidae > Pecten > Pecten maximus. The sequence goes on from NC_047020.1 coordinate 35,893,270, forward strand.
AATTGTATAGCTGTGATTTGTATTATTGGGTAATTAAATCTTATTCATTGATTCAGAAATTGACACTTAACTGATTTTCATGTGTGATATGTCGGGGGGAAAAAAACCTTAGGAAATGAGTGTCTGATTATACATGTATTTTGAGGAAATTATGGTGCTCCAAGTTGCTGTGATATTAAGTTTTTACCTCACAATTTGATAATATCAGTGATTATAATTTGATAATTCTTGATTATTTTGCTGCTAATAATATTTTCAAAGCTTTTATTAGTTTGATGAAAATATTCCTTAATTAAAAAAAAAAAAAGTTTCTATTTTCATTTTCAAATATTATTCCTTTGTCCTTGAGACTTAAATGTTTTTTTTATATAAGATATATGCTATGAAAGTAAGTGGAAATTGCTATCAATAGGCTATCCGTTTTTCAAAATAAAGATGGACTGAATAATCCAATGTTCTAAACAAGAGCAAAATTACTAATGTATAAAAAAAACACATTTAAGCCATCGTTCATTAAAATTAAAATAATGAGATGTTTATGATAGACAGCAGTGAATAATCACCTACATGTAATGATACAACGAAATTGACATCAAACTAGCCAGAAGCCAAACTTAAGGGACTGGCCAGTCTGTCATCAGTATACTGTGACTTAATGGGGTGTCATGCTGCTGTCTCCAAGTGTGGTATTTCATTGTGATAGCACTACAAAAAATTCCATTCTTGGCCCTGTCATTATTGGCCTTCATATTAACTTAGCTGATGTTTGGAGTATAAAACCCTTACAAAAGTATGTTGTGCTCAACAATATACATCCAAACAATTATGTTAGAGTTGTATCTCATTCGCTCACATTCAGCAATCACTGTGAATGTTTTTATGTACACCAATTGTTTTGTTGTTTGTTCTGTTGTAGTCGAGGAGCCTTGGACATAGGTCAAGTCTGTAGTCAAGCCGATTGAGTTATAGGTCCAGTTTGTGGTCAAGGATATTTGGAAATAGGAAAATGTGTAGTCGAGGAGCTTTGATCATAGGTCAAGATTGTAGTCAGGGGAACTTTGGTTATTGTTATAGCTGTCAAAAAATGATCATAGGTGTCATCGGTCAAAATTTGTAGTCTAGGATATTTAGTCATTGGTCAAGTTTCTGGCCATAGAGCTTTGTTATGGTTGAAGTGTGTGGCCAAAGAGCTTTGTTTATGGGTCAAGGTTGTTGTTAAGCAGCTTTGGTGTTAGATCAAGGTTACATTCAGTGAGCTTTAGTCTTTGATCAAGGCTGTTGTCAAGCAAGTTTGATCATGGTTCAAGTTTGTAGTCAAGGAGCTTTGATCTTAGATCAAGGTTTTACCCGTAGTCAATTAGGTCAGGGGTCAAGTGATGACTTGTCTCTCCTCTATCCATGTGACCCCTATGAACTATGATGTAGTTGATAAGATCCGTCTGAAATCTGTTGTGTTGGTTACTTAAAATGAAACTATGCTTTAACGTGTTAGATTCATTAAAATTGATATCCTTTTGAAATATCAGTACTATCTTTGGGAATTTAGTGTTAACCTTGTATTGAGCAAATATTTTTGATATTAACAGTTATTTGCACATATGTCAATATATATATATGCTATACAGAACGATTCTGACATACTGTTGATATTTAAAAATATATTGAAATGTTGCCACACGGAATAAAACAAATATTCAGTACTGCAATGTCTTCATACATTTGTAAATTAAACTTGCAAGCCGCAATTTTCTTCCAAACTCTATCCAAACTCTATCCAGCACTTTGTGATGGTTTTTGAGAGTATTGCATGCAAAAATATATTTCTATGTATACATGCATATATATATACTGTATACTTCTTTATGAATGAATATGGGAAAGTTTCATAAAACATCACCTTTGTGACCTAACGGTATCAGGCTGACATTCATATTTAATCTCTTGTTATCGATTTATTGCCGATTGGATGTCTTTCAAGTGCCTTCACACGTAAAAGGCCACATACGATAAAAAGTATAACACACCTCTTGAACAGGTCACGTGACGATAAGAGCAGACCTTTGCTGTAGGTATATAGAGTACATCGCCAGACATAATCAGTCTGTTCCGGTTTAGGGCGGAAACAGGTTTAAAGCGACAAATTATTTACGTTAATTGAAAAATCACAATATAGTCATATTTTCAACAGGAATATAAAAATATCTTAGCAACTGACCACGATGGAATTTGACGGCCCGTTCTATAATATATATTATTTCTTACTTTCCCGCACATTGTCTAATCAAGGTATTTTGTCGGTGTCGCATGGTGGCGGAATATTTGACAGAGCATGTTGGTTTTTTTCAGCTGAATGATCAAGCTGATTAAGTATCAGCTTTTACTGTCATATTAAGGCGGTTAAAATAAAAACCACAAAAAAGTGATAAGAAAACATAGATGTCAGATGTTTTTGCAAAGGAAACAGCAGGCAGATCATTTAGTTTTTGCAAATCGTCCCGTAACAAAAAGGGGGGGAAATGAAATCCCGATTCGGAAGGTGCCCCACATATGTCGCCTATTTAGATGACGCATTTGAACCTATCTTGGCTGTTAATTCCTCGTCCTCTTTTCATATCTGTTGATGTAATTGTGTCGCTTTAAGGCCATGGACAGTTGCTATATCAGCATGTTTTGTATGAATGGAGATTTGAATATTTGTATGAATGATAAAGCTGAGCGGTAGATCTATACACTGTCACCCTGACTAACGATGTCAATACAAACATGTACTTATCAATACATTGCATAGCTCTCGGCTTAAGACTGGACCACGTACCAATTTACTGAGATAAATTACTATATGAATTATCTCCTAGTTCGTAAAGAGCGCAGACTTCAAAGGCGTACGACTTTAGGAAGGCGAAGGCTGTGGATATTCGGTTTCATACCGTATGACTAATTATCATAAATAAACGTATACGTTATTGTGTTAAGTTCATAGCTGGAGATGTCACGTAGATTTAGACTATATACCAACGCTGGAACGTGGACAAGAGAATAAGTCTACATTCTTTAGTGTAAGATCTACGTATCAACATTTTTAATTACTAGGGATGATAAATTAAATTTACTCCATCTTGTTTTGATTTTACAGTTATGCAACAAGATAGTTTTACTATCGAAACATTTATGACATCATTTATAAATGACGTCACGCTATGAAGAAAAAAACCTGACAACCATGATCGTATCTAATTGTATATAGTCAGACGTTGTTATCCCGAACTCTGATAACTCGAAGTCTTAGCTTAACTCGAAGCACAGGGGCTTGGCACGATTTTCCAAATGATAGTCCATATATATGAATATATATATAGACTATCATTTGGAAAATCGTGCCAAGCCCCTGTGACTCGAAGTAAAAATTCGGATATTGGGAGTTTTTCATGCCCCACTTACTTCGAGAAAACGAGGTTCGGCTGTAGCCTTATCTAGAGGGAAGACGCATGTTTAGCCCTGTAAACATGCTTCTCTAGTTGTATAATTAATAAAGACTAAGACACGGTTTATATTAAATTGATTTACTTGCTCAATAAATTCAATATACATGAACATCAAGTATCAAACGAATGAATCAATAGCTTGTTTCCCCAAACTGATCAAAAGAAGCGTTTTGTGAGACTTAATGAAGGAGTATCTCGGGCTACACGAGGAAAGGCCACGTGTTCGGTCAGGTGACCAGATTCTACTGGCTAGTGTGATGATCACTATCCCCACCGGACCATCCCGTGAACCTTAATTTTTAATTTATCACCGATAGAGGTGATTTGGGATGAAGGATGATACGACAGAAGATAATTAATTGGTGAATGATATGTGGTGAGGTGATATCGAAAGATATACAAAAGCATGATTGTTCAAATGACACCAACATTTCAAAAGAAATTGGAAGTAAGATACAGTTAGATTAAATTGAAGTGGACCATACAGCTGTTTTGTCCTTCGAGGACTCATTAGCGATGTCGAAAGCCTGATGTGACCATAAGAGGAGACCAAAGATCTCTGAAAGGGTCACAAGAAATGTCAATATCTGAGAGGTTCAAAATACTTTAATAATTTCAATACACTTGATAATTTTAATATTGGATTTCAAAAGAACGTAAGGTGCATGTGTACTGAACTTTGTCAAGCAGGTTACGACAAACCTCGAGGACAGTAATATCCACCAGAAGTGTCTTGTCGTCTACACATGATGTCTACGATACCCAGTTTCGGTTAACTCCTGTCCTGTGCTCTTTAGTAGCTTCGGTTAAGTTAGCGAACATTTAGTATGTTCTTTCGCTTCCAGGACACCATGTTATCCTTTTCCCCTCCATGCTGGTGCCGTCCCGATGTTGTAGCCGTGAATGTTTTGCAAAGAGTCCAAGACGTAGTTTGTCCCATCCTAATGTTATCTTCTCTGGCCTATGGTCTATACTGTGAAGATTGTAGGGGCATATCCAAATTACTTATGATCTCTCTTGATGACTTTCAAGGGTTTTGCCTGACCGTTAGTTCATGCAATTTGAATATATTTAACTTGATGCGTCTGCCTCAATGACAACCCTTCCTTCTCCTGAGGTTGCCGTCTACGAAACAGATGTTTAAATTATCGTTCCCCTCTATAGGCTGCATTTCTATGCTCTTGAGGATAAATATCTGATCTGTTGTGAGTATTTCTGTCAAGAATCTAGCTTGCTCCTCCATGAAGACATTGTCCATTTCTTTCGCCATCCTCTTTATGAAACTCCTTATGAAATTCTTTATAAAATGTTCAGCAGTTTTATAAGGATTTCTTTAAGTGCTTTGGTGGTTTTTTGTTGTTGTTATGCTTATATTAAGTTCCATGTACAAGATGTCGACCTCAGATAATGAATACTGTTGGATTTTTCTGTTCAATATTTCCTCAAAGTAATCTTACCGCCTCCTGATGATGTCATGTTCTTTACATTTCTCCGTCCCTGTTCTTCAAGTTTACCATGTTACGATACAGTTTATAACGTGTCTGTTTATGACGTCATATGATTGTTGTCCTGTATATGCAGCTGTCTCAACATCTGCTGACAGTTCGTTTATGCGCTGTCTTTTGTCGTTTCTCATATTTCTTTTCTCTTCCTTGTTACATACTTCTCTACCTCAGCCATCTGACTTTCTCTTCTTCAAATTATCCTTACTGCAACTGTATCCACTAATACATACTACAAGTTCTTGCAGGTTCTGAACCCAGTAGCTGCTTACGTTTAATATTACACAACATTACAGATGTCTATGAATCAAGGAGGTGACAATGAACAAGAAAAGCATACGCCTACTAGGTTTCATTTTCATTATTTTTGTCTGCTGTATCTAACTCACAATTTCTATTGAAAAGGACCTCATACCAGCGTAATCGTCGCGGGAACGGTACTAAGCATACTTTTAAGGGTTGATTCCATCGGCTGTGGACGAATACGAAGGTCTCGGATCTTCCAACTGAAAATGAAAAGGGCAAATTTCGGATTAATGATAAGTAATGACTTTCAGATCGTTGACGAGAACACGGCATTCAAAAACTCATTACGTGTCAAAATGTGCAAGGCACGTGTCATCAAGCTATGTGGGTGTGTCGGAATCCGCAAAGTACGTTTTATTATATTCTATATGTTTGTCAGAATGCGCAAACCTGGCGCTGTCATATTCTGTGAGTATTCTAAATGTGCAATGCACGTGCTATCGTTTTCTGTGACTTTGTCAGAATGCACAAAGCACATGAAATCATGTTCTGTTAGCATGTAAAAAAGTTCGAGGCGCGTGTAATCATGTTCTGTGAGTATCTTTGAATTAGTAATCAGTGTGGTATCATTTTCTATGGGTTATAGTCAGAATGCGCAAAGCACGCGCTCTCATAATATCTACGCTAGAATTCCAAAAAAAAACAAGCATTATCATATTCCTGAGCAAGACCTTTCATCTTCTATGTACATGTTAGATTGCGCATAGCGCGCGCTATCATATTCTGTAATTGTGTAAGCATGCGCAAAGGATCCGCTTTCGTTTTCTAAGGTTCACGTGCTATCTTTTTCTATGAGTTTGTGAGAATGGGTAAAGAGCATGAAATCATGTTCTGTTTGTCTTACAGAATGCTCACAGCATGCGCTAGAATTTACCATTAATATGTTGGCATGCACAAAGCACACACAGTCATCTTCTTTGAGTGTGTCAGAATGAGAATGCTCAATGCATGCGATATCAGTTTCATGCACAAAACACGCGCTTGCATGTTCTGTAAGCATGTTGCATTGCACAAAGTGTGCACTAATTCAGGTTCGAGTAACCCTAAAGTGAATATCGACAACTCGGAACAAAAACAAACGTGTTGCCACGTGCCCATGAGCACTTACATTTTTTACGGGACATGCAACCCTCTTACAAAGTCTACAATGTTAGCGATAGCACAACATGCCGATCACAGGGGCATGTCTAGTCTTATTTTCCAAAAAAATAGCCAGAAATACCTATATATGTATATATGTCTCTATATAAGTATTTCTGGCTATTTTTTATATAAGACTATACATGCCCCTGTACCCCGACTTGCAATGAAGGTATACGTCAGCTTAAACCGAGTTGTTAAGCGGGCGGTGTGAACAAATTTACTTTACATGTGGCCAATGACTTGTATATGATGGAACATGAAAGGGAACCTGTCGGTCCATTATCAGGTTTAAAGTGAAGGGTCAGAACGTAATGACCACTCAACATGTCGAGACGTTACGGGACACAGTATACTTGACCATACAGTTACACTGTGCGCACAATGAAACGGGTCGAGATAAACTTGACCTATTCAAGATACAATTTAACTGAAGTCCACTGTATACATATGTATGTATACACAGGTAAGGCAGGTCATGTTGTCCGTGGTCAGGTGTATAATGCAATATACATATATACTATTGACACATATATACCCCCTCTTCCGGTCAGCTGATGGTCAGTGTGAGTAACATTTATTGAAGGATACTTTAATCTTGAGACTATCTGACCAGACAACAGTCGGACGAGTAAAATTATCACAGGTGGCGATAATATTGAATAAGATATATCTTACGACTGTCGACAGGTCTTAGTCGATGTGTATTGCCTTCTAGGTCCATTTAGGAGAGAGGAGTGTGTGTAGAGGGGTGAGGAGGAGATGTGTTTTGAAGTTTAATTAAAGAGATAAGATACACCTGCGGGTTCAAAAAAAAAAGCTTGACTTAAAACAGTAAATTAAGCAGATCTGTTGGTAGTAGGGTGAAGAAGTGGTTGTGAGAAGGGGACATACACCTGATACTTAGGATCGTTTTGGAATAAAGAAGTTTCAGTTTGGCGTTGCAGATGATTTTTCCAGCCGAATTGTGATGCTATTTTTGTCCTGTTACCGGATATCAACATTTGATCATAGATTGAGATAAGTTAATTAGTCTCCGAGACGTTTTAAAAGTTTTGCCTCTTTTTTAGATGAAACAGAACCTAAAAAAAAACATAACGCCACAAAGATAAACATTGAAATTTCAAAACAAGTTCTTTTAGCATCTCGTATGAAATGAAAACAAAATGATACTTTTTATCCAAGGGTGGTCGGGTTGCACAGTGGTAACACACTTGCCTTTCACTTAGGCGGATGTGAACAGGTATGGGGTCACCTGCCCGACCACTCGGGTTTTCCCCGGGTACTCCGGTTTCCTCCCACAGTAAGACCCCTCGCGCGCTTCCATCCGGGCCAACAAGCGTGATTAATATAAGTTGATACAACTTTTTTCGCAATTGTTGAAAAATAAATAAAGTTTGTATATTAATATAATCACATAACTCAGGAATTTGACATATTTACAGGTTTTTAAGTTAAAACGTGGAGAACAAAATCAAACGGAGGGAGTCATTTTCTGGCGCCGTCACAACGTCATATGTTTACGTCACGAGCAATGTCTGACTGGCGTAGCCAATGAAAACGCTCAATAGTATGTTGCACTAGTTCCCTGTGTAAAACAATATTACGTGGGCGAATTTACTAGATAACAGGCCGGGTGTGATAGAAATAATTTAGCCAACTAACACGCTTTACATTTGTCCTTACTGTACTGCGTAGGATTTAAACATCAGGAGTATAAGTAGGAGTTACTTCCCTTCCATCGTATTTGATGGGGTCGTCATCAATAAGAAAGTGTACATTATTCTGCTCCTCCAGTGACCCCACGTTTTCCTCTGACCTTTTCATGGCGGTATATTGCATATCATTTGACATGTATATTATATCCGAGTTGTTTTTCATAAAAAGTTCTGTAAGACAAGGTAAACTCGACAAAAATACTCCTCTACTGATTTCGAAGAAAATAAAAATCAAGAGACGTGATAAACTGCATGCTGTGTTTTGTTCTTCGTGTAATCTTTATCTATGCTGAGCATGATGGAGCATCTGTTTGACCATACAAACGCTGGGAGATATCATTACTCATGGACCGAGACCACAATTAGCTTCGCTATATGTTTCATTGTAACATTAAAATTCATAATAAATTCCCAATATCTCATATGCAACTTTCCATCTCACCTGGCCAAGACCAACATCTGAGAAGCAAAATATAAAAGTTTCAACCCAGCATGTTCAGCATTTTCTGGAGATAGCTGTCAAAATGTGTCACCAACGTGGATTATATACATCCGGGTCAGGGGTAGAGGTCAAATCAGGACTCATCACACAGGGTCCTGGAGCACATAATAAATGATCAATATTATTATTTTACATCACAAAACCTAGATTGACATCTCTACTATAAATCCACATTAAATTCATCAACAGAAATCAAGTTCAAAGAGGCATTTGATTTGTTTTCCTGAAATACATACATTTTTGAGGGGACTTCATTCGTGGGGGCCTGAACCCGGAAGTACTTAATTGTGGTCTCAGTCCTCATAGGCACGTGCATGCACGTGTTTTACGTCACTTCTGGTGAAATGCTCCGATTTCGTAACGGTCATGAATTAGGCTTTCATGTCTACTTACTTTTTTATGAATGAATGCAATTTTATTGACATTTTTTCTGATATTTACATAAAGTGTACGTCATTATCAAATAAAGGTCAAATTTAAATATAAAACAAATAATTCTCAAAAAAGTTTGTCCTCGAATTTTTGTCTATGCACATATTGATTTATTCATTGTGATCCTGATTTATACACTAACTGATTAAAACAGGGATCTGACTAGTGGATCGTTAGGATTGGGGAGTACCATCTATACCTGTATAGAATACTTACCTGTATGTGTACATACACTCCAAGCTAGACAGTCTGATCGATAGGCCGACTGCCACCCAAAGCGAACGCGTATTGTTCAACCCCGATTACCATCTTCCACCATATTTCCAAAATTTATCATTCTATTAAATTGGATTTTATCTTCAAATAAATATTTTCCCACCGTTCGCTGTATTTCCCGGTTCCTGCGAACTGTACATGCGACAGGTTGCCTTGGTCAAATTTTACAACACAATGCTCCATAATTTATTATCGCTCAGTAACCAGTTTTTTAATGTTGAAATATAAGAGGGTAAGAACAAATCAATTGAGAAGTTTTACTTTCACATGGGACATATATCTTCAAACATCAGTCGATGAATATGTAATAGGTAGACTATATTTACAAAAACAGGTTAATTTGCATGTATTTGCCATTAACTCTATCACATTAAACAAAATCAGTCGCCAACATCTCTTGTCCCACGGCATTCCCAACAGCACCGAGCCTCAATACATAGATCGGTGATGTTATTCATTTTTGAAAGAACAAAAATCAAAATTTCACACATATGATGTCGCACATGTATTAGCTAATCAAGATGCAACGGAAACTTGTGTGTTGTAGATTTCTTGTAATGAATGATGTCAATATCTTTTTTTGATTGAGTGAAATCGACAACTTTCCCTTATGTAGTTTCTGCCTTATGTCTCTGGCTAATAATATTTAATTGATTAAAGTTTTCCCATTTATGTTCAATTAAGGATCGAATTCAGACAAGATCGAGTTTATGGGGTGATGAATCATGTGTATGTGTAGTATACTGATGAGTTGGAATACTCAAAGTTAATAAAGAACTTGAATTTGAACTTGTTGGTTTTGAACAAAATAACTTATTTGACAGAACCTGTTTTCAGTAAATCAATGACTTAAATTCTATCCCCGGATTTCAATTCATATTGTTTAATAAAAGATTTAAATTTTTATATTGCAAAATCGAGAAAATGGACAAATTAGTCAGCATTCAGTTCTGCACCGATCGGAAACAGTCAGTATTTTCCGTAAACGAGAGAGAATAATTTCTCGTTTACTGAAAGCGCCGACGTTTCCCCTTGGTTCCGCACTGGAAGAGTGCCACCCATTTCATAATTTTTTATGCGATACAGCACTATTTCTTCTCTCACTGTTTTAACCAAATGACAGAACGAAATAACGAAAAATATATCGCGAAATAACGACGAAACTAAGTCGCTGTTTTATAAAACGAAATAGCTCATGTACATGTACATGTCTATTTAAAAGAAAAAGAAACGCTGAAAATTTGTAATAATTAATGACACTTTTGAAACGTTGTTGACTAACAGTTTATTATATCTCACTAAAAAGTTGTTTATCGTGAAGGTCAATGACAGTAATTATCTAAGCGATACTCAATTTTAATCTAGTTACTTCGAGACACGGATATCCGAAGTTTGTCCTTACAAAAGAAATGTGTTTCCTCTCATTTTTTTTAATTCATGTATTGTAAAACAACATATAAATGGAATTTTGATACTTCCTTGTGAAGTCGTTAACAGTTGAATGTATATAATAACTACTTACATTTATATACATCGTGCTAAGCTCGTCGCACGTTACCGTCGCCTCGTGTAAAGTTTGTCAGCCGAACTATCCCTATACTTCACCGTGTTCAGTGGGAGGTAAGAAATTTTAAATTACAGGTAATTTTCAAATTCCGTTTTTGAGAACAACTTGTTTGATTAAATCTTGATAATGAAAAAGAACATTTTTTCTTAATGCTTGAAGTCGTTTTGACCTTTGAGATATCCAGCATTCAATATTGACTTAGTCTAGGTTGTGTAGATTTTAGGCTTGTATCACGGGTTTTTAAAAAAGGAAATACTTCTCCAATAAAGAGACTTGGTCCAACGTCAAATCGATCTCGACACTAATTTTGTTATGTATAAGCAATTTTAGCCAGAGTTCAAGCAGAGGGTACGGCGTGCGTGGGATGAGTATTTGATGAAACACAATGTACAAAAATACATATTTACAAATTACAAATGTCATATTTACATACATCCAATTATCTAAGATAACGTATTTAACATAAAAAAAAATGTATATACATGTATATACATACGTAAGTTTTTACTTTTTGGTCACAATAGACCACAGAATTACGAAAGGAAACAAAAGCAATCCTTTGTTCACAAGTTTAATACCGGTACGGCAATATATCAACGCACAACTGTACTATCGTAACATTATGTGTAAGATACAAGTTTTACAAGTTTTTATTTCATCCAAATGCAAAACAAGCATATAGGGAACAGTACAAACATTTTCATAATTATCATGACATAGACAAGCATAAGATGGCGGAGGACCATATTACCATCAATACTACTGTAATGAGATGTACAAGACATGTTGTAACTACATTGTGTTATCAATATACACTGTAAACTCACCAGTTTCAACTTATTGAATTAATATGACAAAACCGTGACGTCATACATAGTAACGACACGTCATAACGGATGACGTCATACTATATAAAAAGCTACAGAAGCAACAGTGACACTGATGAAAAATGATGAATCAATAATAGCAACAAACTAAGATCAATTTAATTACTTGCAAGCAGGGCTTTTCTTTTCGCTGTAGCACGAAACAAATACTTACCCAACATATTCAAAATTTTAACACTTTTACTCGATAATAATTCAATATACTTATACACACTTGGTCGACAATAAAAATACTTTTTGATGTATGTCGCCCTTAATTCGGAATATGCCGGACAGAGAAGTACAAAATGCACTTCATCCTCTACGTCATTTTTATCACAGACAGTACAAATCCTCTGATTTCTAGGGATGTTATTATAACGCCCAGACTCGATATTGAGTCTGTGACACTGCATACGAAATTGGCTTAATAACTTCTTAAATATATGATTGATAGGTTTAATTAGATAGAACTGAGTACAGAAGGAATCCACAATATGTTTATACAAATAACATTTGGGGGATACATCAAAAGCATTATACAATTCTTGAACAAAAACATCATGAATACGTTGGTTGTATATTTGCAAAAAATGATTTTCATTTAAAACACATTGATTTTTCCAAACATATCCAAATCCTAAACTACAAAGTTCATACTTAATATGATAGACCCAATTAGTTTTACAATTAGGTTTTCTGCAATTCAATTCGACTAGAGCATCATAGCATGATTTCAAAATACAATTTTTTGATTTCAATATTTTTAACCAATATTTCATAACAGATGTTTTACGTTGCACATACAATGAATATCTACCGGTTTCAAAAAATACCATAGAGGTATTGACTGTTTTTCTAACGTTAAGTAAATCCTTAAGAAAAAGGAGGTGAATTTTTTCTACTTGTGGCGAAACATCTTGCCCCCAAACTTCACACCCATAATTCAAAATACATGTAACATATGTATCAAATAAGGAGAGTTTTGTTTCCGTGTTAAGGTTAAAGTGTTTCATTTTTCTTTTTAATTGAAAATATGCTTTCCTGCCTTGAGAAGCTAAAGTATCTTGCGCTACAGAAAATCTGCCGTTAAAATTAAAAACCAAACCCAGGTAACAAAACTTATCCACAATTTCTATAGGTTTACTATTGAACGTCCAGCTTTCACCAGGTAATATTCTTTTCTTTTTTCTAAAAATAACAATTTTTGTTTTGTCTGTGTTAACTTTTAAATTCCACTTAGTAGTGTAAGTCTGTAAACAGTAAAGCATACGTTGGAGGTCAGTAACGTCCTCGGAGAACAAAACTGTATCATCTGCATACATTAACATAAACAGGTTAATCAACTGTAAGGAGTAACTTTGACAATCAGACTTTATAAATTCACTTTCCATATCATTTACAAATAAAGAATATAGCATGGGAGACAAAGATTCCCCTTGTAATAAACCGACATGCAAATCGAACATGGCGGATAATTTACCATTAAGTTTCACGCACGAACGTACATTATCATAAATTGATGAAATAACATTAAGTAATCGCCCTCTTATACCACTTTTCCAAAGTTTATGCCATAAATATCGATGATTAATACTATCAAAAGCCTTACTGTAATCAATAAAAACACAATATAGTCGTTTTTTCTGTTCTATAGAATTAATAATTAAGCTTTGTAATGCAAAAATTGCATCTCTAGTACCAAACCCAGGCTTGAAACCAAACTGTGCATCGGTAACAATATCTTCACGAGCGCTCCACTTCAACAAGCGCTTATTTAACATAGACGTAAAAAGTTTAGCTAAATGACTAATTAATGTTATGCCTCTGTAATTGTTAACATTATCAATATCCCCCTTTTTGTGCAGGGGAATTATAACACCTTGAGCCCATGACTCTGGAAAATAACCAATTTGTAGCATGGTATTGAATAACTTTAATAAAACTGGTAGGAACATATTTTTATATTCAATAAAATATTCATTAAGTACCATATCAATACCAGCAGCTTTGCCCCTGGGCAGATCCTTAATTACTTCCAATATTTCATCATTACTAAAATCTACATCTAACTCGGGATATACGCACTCAGTATCATTACTACTTGTAATAACACTATTGTCTGTTTCACCCGCTAGATCTTTGAAATAGTTGAAAAAATCTGTTAATGATACAATGCCAGTCTTAGAGGTCTTATGATTTGAAAAATGACGATAAAACTCCCTAGGGTTATTACGTTTCAATAAATCCAGCATATTGCCTTCCATACTATTATATTTACGTTTCATCTTTCTCTCATAGACTTTATATTGTTTTTTGGCATGGGAGAGAGTAGTTCGGTTAGCTGAGGACCGCTCACTATTAAACTCAGATAAAGCCCTTTTATATCTTTTATACAAATTTCTACAACTGTTGTCAAACCATGGCTTATCCGTTTCCATTTTAACCGAAGTACCAATATGACAGGAACATGAACAATCAATAACTTTACTGTTGGAGATACAAAATTTATCAAACAATTTGCGTGTACATGAAACAAAATCATTGAGACATATATCGACACTTTCTTTCGAGCAATCAAGTGATTCAACACAGCTATGTATTAAAAGTCTGGCGTTAAATATATCACTCGTAACGCTGCTACTGGCCTCATTTGACCATCTTACATTTGTTATAGTGGTATACGTATCATTACCTTGGCAACAGTTACATTGAAAGGTAGCTGATAAACAATCTAAAACAAGAAATATTGGTGCATGATCGGAGTATTCCGTAAAGCCACCTACTTCAAAACTTTTAATAGACGACATTGAACCATTATCCGTCAATGCGTAATCTATAACAGAACAGCCATTCGAATTAACAAATGTTAATTTACCATCCAGATCGCCAGAGGTACGACCATTTATAATTTGAACACCCGTTGTTTTACAAAGATGTAGTAAATAACGACCAAAGGTATTAACTTGTTGGTCCTCTGATGTACGTGTAACTGTACATGGATCCTGAGGGTAACTAATGAACCCCTCAAGCTGACGATGAACGCTATCATGCAGTAAGTCGATAGGTATAAAGTCCGGATCTATGCCGGTCCTACTGTTAAGATCGCCCATTACAAGAACCTTCCCTAATGAACTATAAGAGGCAATGCTGTTCTCAAGTACCGAGAATATATCCTCTTCGTACGAACGATAAAATACAGAACCCTCGGGAGGTAGATATACAAGCGCTAGATAAACACTTTTCTGGTCAGGAAATAGTTTACCATCAATTTTTACCCATACAATGCTGTCTAAAAGTACAGACTCAAGAGAAATGTAATTGTGTAACCATGGTTTGTATAAACATACTAATCCACCACCTTTACATTTTGATCTAACAACAGGTTTAAAGCCTTTAAAACCTTTTACATTTAACTCATCCTTATCATCTAGCCAACATTCTGTTAGGCAAACAATGTCTGCTTCACTGAAGGTGGTACAAAAATCAGTGTTTTCGACTTTATTTATTAACCCTCTCTGAACGTTCCAACAACAAAGCCGTATAGAAGTATTGGCCTCCGCCAACCGCTAATCGGCTGATTTGACGTGAGTCTCATCTGATGTCTGTTCAGAAATAGGCACACCCGTTGTCTGACATCTCGTAGTACCCGTTTGGTTACGTCCGTCCTTGCCTGACTTAACACTATTGTCTTGACGACCCGTGCTTGCTGGGGAACCTGCAGGGGAAAGCGGCGTTGAAGATTGTCGACGTCGCTTTGCATCACGCCTATCACTGTAGTGTGTGCGAGTACTCATAGGTTGGTCAGCAGTAGTAAACCCCTGGGTGGTCTCTACAGACTCTTCACCAGTGTATAATACTCTATCAACGTACATTTTGTCCCTCACAAACTTAACCTTGTGATTGAGTCTACGAAGACGCTTGGCAACGGGATATAGTTTCTTACGAATCTCTTCCACGGCGGACGGAAACTGTTCGTTCACGCCATATCGTGTGCCTCTAAGAAGGTAGGAACGTGAAAGAACTAAACTATGCTGGCTCTGATAAAGAAATCTGGCCACGATAGGTCGGGGCCTGTCCTGTTTCCGTTTCCCGAATCGGTGCACATTACCAAACTCAACGTCTTGGATGTCTAATTCGTTGTATAGGAACGACCTAACTAATGCCTCGGTGTCCTCTCTGACGTTCTCACTTAATCCATTAAAAACGAGGTTGGCCTTCATGGACCGGCACTGAAGGTCAGTTACTATCGACCTCAGTTCATGTCGTTCTTCATATGCCTTTTCTAATTCTACTGACAAAGCGACTGAATCCGATCTATTGGCTTGGCTTTTTAACACACTGATATCAGATTCATGCCTATCTGTCTGAGCCTTCACCGAATCAAACATTTGACCAATCGCTTCAGCGCTGTGCTCCAGATCACGCGTTTGGCAACTCAATGCCCCAAATTTGTCCTCGATATCACGCACGCGCGACGATAAAAGAGTGAGATCATGTTGAACTTTATCTATTTTATTGACTTGTTCCTCAATGTGTTTGAGTCTGTTTTCTATACGTGTCATAAAGTGAACCATGTCTGAATTACTCACTTCCGAAGTCCCTGTGCCCATGGCGTCGTCATATAGCACTGCACGCGACGCCCCTAGTACAGATGACGTAGTTGGTTCCGACCCTGCACTCATAGTGCTGATCAACTGGTGTGCGGGTACAGGAATAAAGCCATACACATTGATTATATAAGCACAATGGAGAAGAATGCACGTGTCTTACACTTCTCTCTCCTATAGAGCCTCACGCCTCGAGTCCGTCACGGTTGATTAGGCATACAGGTGAGCGCAACCGGTGAACAGGTGATCATCAAATACATATACAATGGACAGTCAATTGTTTGAAATAAAATGACGCTTAAATGCTCAGTACTCCAATATATCACCTTCGAACGTGACCGAAATCGAAGTATCGATAAAGTCCCGTGTCAAATATTGGACGTACAAAGTGTCAAAAATCGTACCAATATGTAAGATAAAGTCCCGTGTCAAATAATGGACGAATAAAGTGTCAAATATCGTAACAATATGTGTTTGATAAAGTCTCGTGTCAAATAATGGACACATTGGATGTCAATAAGACGCCTTACATGTTAAGACACATTAAACAAACGAAAAGCATAACATGTCCTCGTTCAAGCGTCTAAATATATTCTTATCATACCTAGTAAAAAAGATATATAAGTTTTAAGTTGCCGATGTCAATATCTTTGTTACTACATATAAATTGGTCAAACACATAAAACATGTTCCGTTTAGCAGAACAGTCTATTAGTTGAGCCGACGTTAACTTTGAACTGGTCAAACAAATAGTATAGTGGTTCTTTTCACGTTCTCTGCACGCGCAATACTGTGACGTCATTTATTATTGTATAGAAAGACAGTATTGTAACATCTCAAATGGCAACATTATGATAAAGATGAACACGTTTCTTTATTTGTCGTTTAAGTAAGCGTTCTCGATTTTCTTTACTTACTACAAATGCCACACGCATCAGACGTTTAACAGTATCACACTTGTATCATTGTTCACATTATTTAAACGCGTATTTAAACTTCAGACGAGTAACATTGTAAGTAAATTCTTCATTCCGGCTTATTCAAATATCAGATAATTACTTTTTCTGAAATGTTTCTGTAGACTTGAAAACTAAATCGCTGACAAAGACGAGCTCGAAACATATAACGCCTTTGACGTTTTGTATGTATGACGTACCGAAAGCATGCATACTTATATATGATATATATTCCATTGAAAATGTGAACAATAGACATATCAGGAATCGATAACGAGCCAAGACGGGAAATTCGAGACCTAGAAATGATCATCCCTTAGAAAATATTCACGGTAAGTAAGCGAAAAGATTTGGTTTCATGTTAAAATGGAGGCATCATTGCAAGTCAAAAATGAATTTATGATCTACAGTACTGATAACGGTGTTAGGTTTTCCATAGCTAAAACTACCGGTATTTTTGTTAACCCCGCGTGTACGTTCGGATCCATTAAGGACAGAGGGACGTGTCCATCTATGGACTATTTACATTCCGATAACACATATACCCATACTTATCCTTTATTCGGATCACTTGTTTTTTCCTGATAATAAATCTAAAATATTTTTACTTGAATTGATATTATAGCCAAGATATTCTATTCTATTTCAGCCCTTTTGTTGGGCATTGTGTGAATACCGTTAAAACGCGTACGGATCGTTGTGTTTCTTTAGGGGACGATTTAGGAAGGGGGAAGATTGCATTGTGATTATTTAAAACTGTCCTTCAAATGTTGTCTGAAACTTTAAAAGAGGTCATTTAGTCGGTTGGGGTATGTTCCTTCCATTCGCTGGATAAATACATTGGACAATTGACCACTTCTAGAATGCGAGGAATAAAAAGGAAACTAATTTCATAGAAAGTGAATGTTCAAATATGGGGTTAAACTTCGATAATTGAAGCACTTGACAGTTGAAGTATATTTTATGGAAAAAGTATATTTACAGGCTAATAAACAAATTAAAACGGGCGTTTTTATTGAACCATTTAATTCGAAGGACTTTGCGTCCTTAAATGACCAAAGCTTTCGGTGGAATGTTAAACATTACAAAACTAAAAATAAAACTCGAGAACAGTGTATTGTGGAGGATCGTACAGAAAATTGTTTATTTTATCCTCGATATTGAAATGGCCACCTGGAAGTGGAAAAGCTCTTCATTCCACTGACCATTCGCTCGTTTCGCATCAAAACCGTTTCCGCAAAACATATTGAGCTGATGCGGTCAACTGCCGATTGAAAGCACATACAAGGAATTGCTTGTACAACGTCAAGGTCCTTTTTTATTTCATGTGGAAATGATTCCCGTAATGTATAACATGAATCATCGCCACTCGATATAGGTTACGTGGTCGGTGCGTTAACCGGCTGAGCTATATCGCGACCCTTGGTCTTGTGATCAAGAGTGAAAAGGAAAAGTTGGTATCCAGGATTCTTCTTCTTCTTCTTCTTCTTCTTCTTCTTCTTCTTCTTCTTCTTCTTCTTCTTCTTGAACAGGAGCTTCCCCGACATGCTACACATTGCCTTATTACTCTGGGTATCATGGGACAGGTCTCCCCTGTAAGGGTCATAGTTGTAGCCACCAGCTGCTACCTCTACTTGTTTATGAATGGAAAGACATATACATATAACCGTATATTGTATGATTTCCATTGAACAAATCATAGTGTATAATGTGTATAAAGGTAGATACTTCATGTTATACACATATCCAGCATACACATGCAATATCATTCTCCTATACCGCCTCAAAACGTTTAAAGGTGTTCCGTGCACAAACCTAATCGACTACCAATTAGCGAGATTTCAAAATCACTGTTCAGTCCGATATCTCTGATCGAACTTAGTCAAGTGATCGCTATTTCATCTGATTGAACTCACAGATAATTTCAAATATCTAAACTGATGAAAGGGCTTTTTGTAGTAGATTGAAAAGCAAATTAAATGCTCTTTAAAGGAACACATAGGTAGGCATTTATACTGAGTCAGTGAGGATAATAGCATTTCACTGTTCAGCTGATAAGATTGATGGTAAATGGATATATCAGCATGAAGGGGATTTAACAAATTATGTGCATATCACTCGACAAATTAATTGAACTTTATCGAAATAAAAATCAGCAATTAAAAATCAATTAAAAATATCAAATTATTCAATGTGCATAGCAAGATAAGTCGGCCAGCGTCCAAAGAGTATATATGACACGTAAGTGAATTGTATTTTATGAATGAAACACAAATCCAGAATGCTAAGAAACTCGTTTGCAAAAGCAAGGTCAAACTGCAACACGTAACTGTTAGGGGCGTTATTTTGGGTGGTTTTAATTTTCACGGTATAACCGAGAAAAAAAACACAAAAACAAACAAAATCGACACGTTCGTCGAACGAATTCCGAAACCGACTATAATTTCTCTTTGGGATTCTCTATTCACGGTATCTGTTTTTATGGTTTTATTTTAATCGTAAAGGAATAAATAATAACACCTCTAAAAAATAACTTTTACAGTATGAAGCAGTTCTGAGCTATAAATACACATTTTCCATTGTCTGTCTGTTCGTCCTTAATCCGCTTGAGGTGGTCTTTCCGTCCGCAATGTGTCTTCCATTGTCGTATACATTGATACACATGTATGTATGGAAATTGACATAACCTGTAATTCGATGCTCTTCACGCAAACACATATACCTTTGCGCCGTATAATTCCCTGTATACTGCACGTGACTGACTAGGTGGTCGGAAGTGCAGCTTATAATTGTGCATGCATACCACGCGCATCAACAAACTCTGCAAATATTTCCGTAGGGCGGATTCGTTTTGTATATCGTACAGTCATGCACCTTCGTTGCTAGTTAGTATTGATACAAGAAGGAAGGAAATTATTACAAATGTTGAAAAAATTTAATCTTCAACAATAGCCTTATAGATTTCTGAATCAGAACAGTTATTGCAACACCGGAAGTAGTGAGGGCGTCTGCGCATGATATTTGATTACATAGATCATTCGATATCACATTGTTTTATTGCAGAACAAACTACATATACATTCCAATTCTTATGTATTTACAGTTACAAGATTCATTGATATTTAAGAGACGAAGGAAAGTTTAAACACGCTATTAGATCGCCTTTAGAAACATTTCCTTCTAAATAAAAAAAAAAAAGAATCCGTTTTTAAAAGGCGCTCCCTGGCCCTCCCCGCCTTCAAACGTTCTCATGACCCCGTCACAATATGTCTCTGTCCGATCCTACCTATGGTACAGTAACATCACGTGAAAGGTCTCTATTTGTATTGTGACAAGGGAGTCAAATCTATAACTTTCAATTACCTCCTGTGTCTGAGTACCGAAGGGCGTGCACTCACTCCTACCCTGGAATTCGATAACTAGTAATGAAGACACACGTTGTCTGCGACAATCAAGTCATTGTCAGTCCCCAACCCGTCTTTTCTTTGACTGAAAACAATAGCATATGTTAGGGTAGATACACACTGCCCTGAATTAACCCCTGCACCGTACGGCACGGGCAGAAATGTCCTGAGAAAATACTCGCGAAAGTGGAAGCTAACTATTGTGTAAATTTACGAGTGTTGATTTCAAATAGATCATGTTTTTTCAAGAACGTTTGACTGTATACAGTGCTAGGGTGGTACACGCCATTCTTTAACAAGAATACGGCTCTATTTAATAATTGTATATGAAACTTCAATGAGCCTACCGCTAATAATTATGTAGTGGCGGTGTGTGGCTGAACAGAATAGCGCGGTCGATCAATATATCGGAGTAGACGAAGAGTCAATCGTCATTGTCTAGTGAAAAGTGAGATCAGTGTTCATACCCTACAAAAGTGTAAGATATTCCAACTAGAATAGGACATTCTGTTTTCTTGTTATTCATTCCGCTTTAATATTAGAAATATACATTCCGTTTATGTGTCTGTTTTATATAATAAAATACACTAACTCTAGCTTGGTCCCTGCAGGTAGGGTGTAAGAAATGCTTACCCCATTGTATGATCGTAAGAGGCGACTAAATTAGTGATGTTACCTTTCTTCCTCCTAGTGTCTCCCTTGACACTGCCTCATTTTTGGACATTAGTTGAGAGTTCGCCACCTGGATGGGAGCTTAGGGTTCTGTCCCCTGGTCGACACATACAAGTGTTTATAAAATGTGTAGGCCGTTGTCAGTATAATGTGACCGGATGGTGTGTCCTGCTGTATTTCTTCGGCTGTATGCTTCAGTGAGATTGCACTATAAAGTCAACATCGGTCCCGCGCAATCACAAGAAGATAAACAAGAGTACACACACACACTACCCGCATGCATGTGGCACACGTGGGTAGGCCGTCCTTAAATGACCATATAATTACTGGTCGTTAAACAACAAGAAGCTAAACCAAATCACTCTTGTTTGATATTAAAATTTACATAATTGGGTTTGAAATCTTTATAAATTTAGGACCTGTTTTAAAAACAAGGACTGTTCAGCCCAATTTATGATATGTACTCCTGGTCAATATTAGAAATACATTTATACATCTTGTTTTAGTATTACAATCTTACTCCCCATTTTAGTATTAGAAATGTACATCTTATATTAGTATAAGAAATGTACATCTTGCTTTAGTATTAGAAATGTACATCTTATATTAGTATTAGAAATGTACATCTTGCTTTAGTATTAGAAATGTACAACTGTACATCTTATATTAGTATTAGAAATGTACATCTTGTTTTTAGTATTAGAAATGTACATCTTGTTTTAGTATTAGAAATGTACATCTTATATTAGTATTAGAAATGTACATCTTGTTTTTAGTATTAGAAATGTACATCTTGTTTTAGTATTAGAAATGTACATCTTGTTTTTAGTATTAGAAATGTACATCTTGTTTTAGTATTAGAAATGTACAACTGTACATCTTATATTAGTATTAGAAATGTACATCTTGTTTTAGCATTAGAAATGTACATCTTGTTTTAGCATTAGAAATGTACATCTTGTTTTTAGTATTAGAAATGTACATCTTGTTTTAGTATTAGAAATGTACATCTTGTTTTAGTATTAGAAATGTACATCTTGTTTTTAGTATTAGAAATGTACATCTTGTTTTTAGTATTAGAAATGTACATCTTGTTTTTAGTATTAGAAATGTGCATCTTGTTTTAGTATTAGAAATGTACATCTTGTTTTTAGTATTAGAAATGTACATCTTGTTTTTAGTATTAGAAATGTACATCTTGTTTTAGTATTAGACATGTACATCTTGTTTTAGTATTAGAAATGTACATCTTGTTTTAGTATTAGAAATGTACATCTTGTTTTAGTATTAGAAATGTACATCTTGTTTTAGTATTAGAAATGTACATCTTGTTTTTAGTATTAGAAATGTACATCTTGTTTTAGTATTAGAAATGTACATCTTGTTTTTAGTATTAGAAATGTACATCTTATATCAGTATTAGAAATTTGCATCTTATATTAGTATAAGAAATGTACATCTTGTTTTAGTATCAGATTTTTACTTCCAGTTTCAATATACAATGTAGGAACCGTGATCACTGTTTTAATTCAGAACTGTACATCTTGCTATGGAATTCAAAAAAAATGCACTGTCTAGTCAGGCTGTTTAATTTCATGTTCATAAAGACACACTAGCTATCGGTTAGAAAACGTTTTAAAGTCATTGAATTCTTCATATGATATCCTTTAGAGAACATCCTGGTGCAAAACTCAGTGGTCGCTCATTACCGTATTTACTGATGGATCAAAAATATTTCAATTGACCGGAAAATTATCAAGACGTGTACAGCTAGCAAGATAAATAGCTTATTGTGACTGGAATTACTGAAATCAACTTATCACTAATTGGTCGAAGGACACAAGCCTTTCATTAAAATACATATCATATATTACCACGATAAATTATTTTCTATTATCCTGGCGAATGTGTTTCTTTAGAAATCGCTGTATGTCTAGATTCCTTTCCAGATAAAATCTATTTCAAATTCGATAATTAAAGGTGTCCATCATAGATGTACATGTAAGTTTAAACGTAAGTTCATTATTTATACACATATAGCATTATGGTTGTTCGTCTTTGTGCTTTGTTATGGAAGTAGGCGGCCTTGAGAAATATTGTAAATATTTCAACTGTGTCTTGAATTTGGTATACAGGTATGTTGGTATATACAGTTAATCTCGACTTGAATTTATTTCAAATACTTTTGAAGTCTTTATACCGGTCACTTGTCGATTCCAAGATAGGTCATTTGACCGGGGCAGGGTTATAGATGGTTAAGAATTGTCAACTTTACGCCGAATTTTGTTTTTCTTACTAATGCGACAGTTTTTCAAATGGAAATAAATAAATTTCGTCCTTCTTTATCCATTGGATAGAAAACACGTTTACTTGCTTTTGGGTTATTTTAGCAAGACACAAAAGCTGACGCAACTTAAATACATGCCTTTAAACAGCATGGCCACAGTTTGAGTGGTCAATTGGTCAGTGTGGGCTATTGGCGACAAACTGACCACTTCAGCGTCGAATGTTTGGACATGATTTGAATATTTGTTTTAGACATCTTTCCGATAACTTTTCGTCTCGCCTTTATAATTCGATACATCCCACACTGACCAGTATGTGGAGGGTCAGTTTAGTGGTCAAGGGGGTGTTAATCCCCCATCGTCCACTCGAGATTACGTCCACTATCTTGTACACACGCACCTCTAAACAAATAATCACTCAGGATTAATATAAGATATCAGTAAAAATATCACGGTCTTTCTACTTGAATTTTCCTTTTATTAATGTTTGTATATTGCCTGGATAGGCTGTGATACTATTTCTCTCAGCACGATACTATAACACATGCTATAGTCTATAAAAATAGTCGGATGGCGAGGGTGGTCGGGTGGTCGGGTGGCACAGTGGTAACACAATCCATGATTCGTAATGTATGATATGATATTAGTATGGAGGTATTGTGGGGAATCGTGTACCTGGCCTTATAAATCTATTATCTAGTAAAAAAAAAAAAATCTTGTTAATTGTGATACTTTATATTTTATGTCTGTAAACTATGTACATGTATTCCTGATTATTTATAATGCAAATATGTGATTATGTTGTCTGATGAATAAAACGATTAAAAAACACTTGTCTTTCACCTAAGCGGCCGGGGTTCAATACTCCGATCGGACGTGAAAAGGTATGGGGTCACCTGCCCGACCAAGTCAGTTTTCTCCGGTTGCTTCGGTTTCCGCCCGCGCTTCAATCTCGGCCAACAAGCGTGTTTGATATAAGTTGATATACAATACGACAATTTTCATTTATTTCGTATGCATCTATAACTATAAATAATATAACTTAATTCGCAATTGTTGTAAGATAAATAAAGTTTATATTTTAGGAAATGAATCTCCACGGCGCTCACTCCGGCATAGGCTCTGCGGAAGTATACCGTTAATGTAAATTTTACATAATAATGCATACTAGAAAATTACAATGTAAAATACGGCACGGTACTCAATATATCATCTTTATATCAATTAATACGTGCAATTTAATTAATGCAGGTAATTAGTCAAATGGCCGGTCGCTTGTAACATGGAAACTCAGCCCCGGTAACTTATCAAATATTTTATCATGGTAAATATTGATATGTAATACGAAGAAATTATCATAACGTTGTATCAAATATTTTCATAAAAGTAACCGTTAACAAGTCTATTTTACAATTTGATGATCGATCTTGGTTTGATGTCCTCACAACAGCCGGGTTCATACAAATGTACATGTCGTTTGTCTAGTGAGGACGGAAGTCTAGTTGATACCAAGAGGACAGGAGTCTAGTTGACACCAAGAGCTGGGGTGTTAATTATGGGGACGGCTTTCTATGGGAAGGGGTATAGACTGTAACAAAACGAAACCAAATTGAAAATCGAACAACAAAACATAAACAAACAAACATATTTCAAAAAGTTTCAAAATAAAATTAAAGAAGATAAATAGGAAAAAAATGAAATAAATAAAAATCTGACGACCAGCTAATAATCTTCAAGAAACAGTTAGGATGTAAAATGTACTAAACTCAATATGCACAAAAACAAGACTAGTCTTTAAATTTCTTTACGTAGCGTTACATAACAGTTAACTCCCTTCGCACGAATTTCAAACAAGTCGTTGGAAATTATGTGAAGCATTGTTGGTGATTCTGACGCCTCTCTCATCACATCGTTGATTCTGACGTGCCTCTCTCATCACATCGTTAATTCTGTCGTGCCTCTCATCACATCGTTGATTCTGACGCCTCTCTCATCACATCGTTGATTCTGACACGCCTCTCATCACATCGTTGATTCTGACGTGTATCTCATCACATCGTTGATTCTGACGCGCCTCTCATCACATCGTTGATTCTGACGTGCCTCTCATCACATCGTTGATTCTGACGCACCTCTCATCACATCGTTGATTCTGACGCCTCTCTCGTCACATCGTTGATTCTGTCGTGCCTCTCATCACATCGTTGATTCTGACGCCTCTCTCATCACATCGTTGATTCTGACGCACCTCTCATCACATCGTTGATTCTGACGCACCTCTCATCATATCGTTGATTCTGATGTGTCTCTCATCACATCGTTGATTCTGACGCCTCTCTCATCACATCGTCGATTCTGACACGTCTCCCATCACATCGTTGATTCTGACGTATACATATCATATATCGTTGATTTTGACATATCTCTCCTCATACCATTAAACAGAAAATGATGATGTGATAAAATGATATTTTACTGATACAAAAATAAAGTTATTTTCCAATGATACTACTTTAGTTAGTAACGTTATGAAGTCTCAACGATTTTGTTTTCCTGTATGGCTCTAGGGTATAACCGGGGTCGATTCCTAGACAGATGGACATGTTTTGACGGATTAAATGGATTAAATGTGCGGAAGCCCCTCTAACATGGACCCATCAAACACCGGAGAATACGCACTTATCCTGCGCGAGACAGCCCACGTGATCCCGCCTTCTTAGAGGTTAATGAGTAAAACTACTCTGGATTTCCTTACGTACTCTTTTCTTAAATTTTTATTATACAAACAATTAGCACTCGTCCTCTCGCGCACGTAATGAACATGGACGGAATCTGATAATGAGTGAACGTCTGACAATGAAAGAGGTTTCTAAAAGTTTTTAATTAAGTGACGTCATTACAACATGGAGGGGCGCGTGGACGATTAATAAAGGGATATTGTATACAATTTATTAAACGTGGGTTATGTTTACACGTCCACTGAGGTAAATATTTTCTCAACTAACTGTGGTGTAGAAGCTTGAGTTCCGGCGTATTGTTCCGATATAGTTCCATTAAATACTGGTGTATGTTTATATAGACTTCTATACAATAACCAACATGTACGCATACAAAAACTTTATTTAGATCACAAAGATTGGAATTTTATTTTGCTTTTGTTGGACACGTGTTGTAAAGTCCGTATGCCTTGCTACAGTGGTAGATATTAGTTTATACCTAAGAATTTTATCATGAAGCCATTTCCTACCTTCTTTCATTTCAGAAAATAAAGAAAAACCACAAGTTTACCATATATATATATTTGATACCTGTTTGTGCCCCCCGTTATAATTTGGTCCCTAGAATACACACAGACAAGTTACGACAGCCCTAACAAAACTCAAGTCAGCATAAAATGTTTCGTGATAAAACCCACAATGAAAGGAACGATGAGGTGGCATTTTGCATAATCTCTCCTGGAACCGTTGATTTCGACACGCCTGTCCTCATAACGTTGATCCTGACGTACCTCTCTACATATCGTTGTTTCTCACGCGCCTCTCCTCATATCGTTTATTCTAACGCGCCTCTCCTCAAACCGTTGATCCTGACGTATTTTACCTTCAATAGTTGATTCTGATGTACCTCTCCTCAAATAGTTGATTCTGACGTATCCCTCATCAAATCGTTGATTCTGACATATTTCACCTCAAATCGTTGATTCTGACGTACCTCTCCCCAAATAGTTGATTCTGACGTGCCTCTCCTCATACCGTTGATCCTGATGTACCACTCCTCAAATAGTTGATTCTGACGTGTCTCTCCTCATATCGTTGATCCTCACGTACCTCTCCTCAAATAGTTGACTCTGACGTGTCTCTTCATATCGTTGATTCTGACGTACCTCTCCTCATATCGTTGATCCTGACGTACCTCTCCTCATATCGTTGATTCTGACACGCCTCTCCTCATATCGTTGATTCTGACGTGCCTCTCCTCATACCGTTGATTCTGACACGCCTCTCCTCATATCGTTGATCCTGATGTACCACTCCTCAAATCGTTGACTCTGACGTGTCTCTCCTCATATCGTTGATCCCACGTACCTCTCCTCAAAAAGTTGATTCTGACGCCTCTCCTCACATAGTTGATCCTGACTCTGACGTACCTCTCCTCAAATAGTTGATTCTGACGCCTCTTCTCACATAATTGATCCTGACTCTGACGTACCTCTCCTCAAATAGTTGATTCTGACGCCTCTCCTCACATAGTTGATCCTGACTCTGACGTACCTCTCCTCAAATCGTTGATTCTGACGTACCTCTCCTCATATCGTTTATCTTGACCCTGACGTGCCTCTCCTCAAATAGTTGATCCTGACCCTGACGTGCCTCTCCTCAAATCGTTGATTCTGACGCCTCTCCTCATATAGTTGATCCTGACCCTGACGTGCCTCTCCTCAACTAGTTGATTCTGACGCCTCTCCTCATTTCGTTGATCTTGACCCTGACGTACCTCTCCTCAATAGTTGATCCTGACCCTGACGTGCCTCTCCTCAAATAGTTGATCCTGACGCCTCTCCTCATATAGTTGATCCTGACCCTGACGTGCCTCTCCTCAAATAGTTGATCCTGACGCCTCTCCTCATATAGTTGATCCTGACCCTGACGTGCCTCTCCTCAACTAGTTGATTCTGACGCCTCTCCTCATTTCGTTGATCTTGACCCTGACGTACCTCTCCTCAAATAGTTGATCCTGACGCCTCTCCTCACATAGTTGATCCTGACCCTGATGTGCCTCTCCTCAAATCGTTGATTCTGACGTACCTCTCCTCAAATCGTTGATTCTGACGTGTATCTTTCCTCCACCCATCCAATCCGAGGTGTCTATCTCTCTTCTGATGGTGTTTCCAACATAGATTTCACTACCGTTGATTGAGAAAGTAGAACACTGAAGTTTTGATATGTGGTTAAACAGAAATATCCGAGGAAACCCCTTGTAGATGACCTCCATACGTTTTATATACCCCAGCGACGAAGCTAAATGATGTAGTATAGTGTAATCGGATTACCTGTCCGTCCGTCCCTCTGTCTGTCTGTGTCAGGATTTTTGGCGGATAACCCCTCTTGTATTTTTTCATTCAAACATCTGAAAACCTTGTGGATGTAGTCAATCCAATACTGAAGATTTCCGCGTGAGCTTATTTTTGGACCCGCACATTTGTATTGTAGCCTCCTACAGTTTTCATCCTAACTAAACTGATGTACTCAGCGCACATGTACACGGAAGTTGTTCAACTTTCTTTTTATACTGTTTTAATATGCTAACCACCCCCACCCCCTACCCAACCCCCTCCTTCTGTATCAATTAAAATTGTGTACTTGGGCAGAACTTACATCAAAGTGGATTGGGGAGCGGAGGGTATTCGTCAGCCAATCTTGCAACTAATTTGCGGGGAATCGAACATCGGCCGGCTTGTTATAATGTGCTACGTATGTTGCGCACCCGACCACCATATCGTTGTTTTTGACTGACTCAATTAAGCAGGCTGGATTGTGATGTTTCCTACACAACGGCCGATCTAATGCTTTTTCTGACCATAGATCTTTTTCCTTTTGGTATTCGAACTTGTGACCCCAGCGCTATGTCCAACCTGATGTGTTACATTTGTTACCCATAGGCCTCCCTACTATAACATCCAGTTTCCCATGTACAGGCGAGCCAGGCACGAACAAACATACTGTGTGCTTAAAACGACGGCACTGGGGACAGGGCTAACCGCAAATATGCCCCGAATTAAATCAGAATAATGGTATACCGATATACCTATATATTGTACCCGTATACCTACCTAGCCTAGGTCCTGGGAGCGCTCCAGAGAAAGCCTGTCCTCATCGAGCTAAACAAAACTTGACTCAAGTGGATATTCGACTTTCAAACCATACAAAATCCATAACCGATAAATATACGAGAGCTCTTAGTAGGGCTATCAAGACGTCCTTAGTCAGAAAGTCGACAACACTCGTACCCTTCCTTGGATCGGTTCTAATATCACGCCAAAAACAAACAAATTCGCGAACTTTTTTTTTATTATTTCTTTTTATCTTCCTTCTTTTTGCTTATTATCTTTGATACCTAGATTTTTTTTGTCATGTACACAAAGTTTCCTAATTTCCGTGATTAAATCTTCCTGGTTCTCTTTACTAGTTTAAAATCGGAATCATTCGGCTCTTTTCGTCACTTATTGGTTCTTCGTGGGCACTCGTCGCGTCTCGGCGGATTCCGTAACACAGTCATCCGTTCCCTAGCTAGGCTTTGTAATGTGCAGATATGCTAATACCGATCAACTTGAGACGAAGCTTTATTACATTACAATTTTAAAAGACCACGAGCTTTGTTGTTTATGTTTACTTTTAGATTTTAAATAGAGATATTTACGAACGATATTTTTTTTTCATTGAAGATCCGAGATATGAATGTGATTCGGTCCTTACTCAGGGCGGTTTGCGTCTGTCATGGAAACTAAGATCACGGACTATCCTATACTGTCGTGGTTGTATCCATAAGCAAGTTAATTTACCCACATTTCTGTGGATAAAATGCATTGCCTCTCGTATGGTGTATAGTCAGGTAGCCACCTGCTACTACAAGGATACCCAGCCTCAAAATGACTCTAACTGTTCACGAGGCAACAGGCCCAGCACACAAACAAGTCTAAATCTGTGATTATTTTGAGACTCACTGACTGCCGCCTGTGAAATATGTTTGTATATCACGCTTGCCGTTAATTGCATATTAAAATAATCAACATATCTAGATATGTGACCCCAACGTGATTTCTAAGTTAACTCATTTTAAATACTTTGTATTAACTTGCCTCGGGTACGTATTTTTAATAATAAGAAAAACACTTCTTTGATCTTTAATGTTTGTTTCTAAATAGTTGAGATCTCTTAAAGACTTCTACAGGAGTAGGAAATTTTTCAAATATTATTTCATTGCGTGACCTTAGGGATGGGAAAGGTCAAACGTGTGTTCAAACAAGGTTATATAATGCAGTAAGAATATGTCTGTACATGTATTATCAAACATATAGACGTACATTGTATATATTGTACTGTTTGTGCTATTTAAAATAACATATAATTGAAATTTGTCGGCGCGCAGCCATGTAATTACCCATGCCTCTGAATATGTTATCAAAAAACGTAAATCAGTGTTCCCAGAACAGATCCATATAGAATTTGTCAATGACTTTTATGAATGAAATAAAATGTGGTATTCAGACAGACGAACTTCAAACGACATCCCGTACAACTAACGCGTTATAACGCATCCTAAAACGATTTATCAATAAAAAAACAACATGTATACCCGAAAAGTAATAACATGTAAGTTTAAATTAAACAGGCAACATTAGAATAACATATTAACCGACTTAATCCCACTAACCCAGTTACCCCACTATCTATTACTATCGATACACCGCTAATCCGGTTGTCCTACTACCAATTCAACACTAACCTGGTTGTCAAACTATCCATTAACCGCTATTCATATTGTCCTACTATCCATTCACCCCTAACCTGGTCATCCTACTATCCATTCACCGCTAACCTGGTCATCCTACTATCCATTCACCGCTAACCTGGTCATCCTACTATCCATTTACCCCTAACCTGGTCGTCCTACTATCCATTCACCGCTAACCTGGTCGTCCTACTATCCATTCACCCCTAACCTGGTCATCCTACTATCCATTCACCGCTAACCTGGTCATCCTACTATCCATTCACCCCTAACCTGGTCATCCTACCATCCATTCACCGCTAACCTGGTCGTCCTACTATCCATTCACCGCTAACCTGGTCGTCCTACTATCCATTCACCGCTAACCTGGTCGTCCTACTATCCATTCACCGCTAACCTGGTCATCCTACTATCCATTCACCGCTAACCTGGTCGTCCTACTATCAATTCACCGCTAACCTGGTCGT
This sequence comes from Pecten maximus, assembly GCF_902652985.1. Lineage (NCBI taxonomy): Eukaryota > Metazoa > Mollusca > Bivalvia > Pectinida > Pectinidae > Pecten > Pecten maximus. Next base: position 35,924,964 of record NC_047020.1, read on the forward strand.
CCTACTATCCATTCACCGCTAACCTGGTCATCCTGCTATCCATTCACCGCTAACCTGGTCATCCTACTATCCATTCACCGCTAACCTGGTCGTCCTACTATCCATTCACCGCTAACCTGGTCGTCCTACTATCTATTCACCACTTGTCCTGTCGTGAAACTATCTCGCCCCAAAGCATTTGAACATGTGCTATACACACTAGGGAAAGTCCAATTACGCCTAGACTGTAACAAATTCCAAGGTACTTATGAATCCGTTGCCCCGATATCCAATCGTTACTAATTAATTTGTCTTATTATCAAGTCACCACTAATCCGTTTCCCCCACTGTCCATTCACCACTAATCCGGTTCCCCCACTGTCCAGTTACCACTAATCCGTTTCCCCCACTGTCCAGTCACCACTAATCCGTTTCCCCCACTGTTCAGTCAACACTAATCCGTTTCCCCAACTGTCCTGTCACCACTAATCCGGTTCCCCCACTGTCCAGTCACCACTAATCCGGTTCCCCCACTGTCCAGTCAACACTAATCCATTTCCCCCACTGCCCAGTCACCACTAACCGTTTCCCCCACTCTCCAGTCACCACTAACCGTTTCCCCAACTGTCCAGTCACCACTAACCGTTTCCCCCACTGTCCAGTCACCACTAACCGTTTCCCCCACTGTCAAGTCACCACTAACCGTTTCCCCCACTGTCCAGTCACCACTAACCGTTTTCCCCACTGTCCAGTCACCACTAACCGTTTCCCCCACTGTCCAGTCACCACTAACCGTTTCCCCCACTGTCAAGTCACCACTAACCGTTTCCCCCACTGTCCAGTCACCACTAATCCGTTTCCCCCACTGTCCAGTCACCACTAACCGTTTCCTCCACTGTCGAGACACCACTAACCGTTTCCCCCACTGTCCAGTCACCACTAACCGTTTCCCCCACTGTCCGGTCACCACTAACCGTTTCCCCCACTGTCCAGTCACCACTAACCGTTTCCCCCACTGTCCAGTCACCACTAATCCGTATCCCCCACTGTCCAGTCACCACTAACCGTTTCCTCCATTGTCCGGTCACCACTAATCCGTATCCCCCACTGTCCAGTCACCACTAACCGTTTCCCCCACTGTCCAGTCACCACTAATCCGTATCCCCCACTGTCCAGTCACCACTAACCGTTTCCCCCTCTGTCCAGTCACCACTAATCCGTATCCCCCACTGTCCAGTCACCACTAATCCGTATCCCCCACTGTCCAGTCACCACTAACCGTTTCCCCCACTGTCCAGTCACCACTAACCGTTTCCCCCACTGTCCGGTCACCACTAATCCGTATCCCCCACTGTCCAGTCACCACTAACCGTTTCCCCCACTGTCCGGTCACCACTAACCGTTTCCCCCACTGTCCAGTCACCACTAACCGTTTCCTCCACTGTCCAGTCACCACTAATCGTTTCCTCCACTGTCCAGTCACCACTAATCCGTTTCCCCCATCTGTCCAGTCACCACTAATCCGGTTCCCCCACTGTCCAGTCAACATTAATCCATTTCCCCCACTGCCCAGTCACCACTAACCGTTTCCCCCACTCTCCAGTCATCGCTAACCGTTTCCCCCACTGTCCAGTCACCACTAACCGTTTTCCCCACTGTCCAGTCACCACTAACCGTTTCCCCCACTGTCCAGTCACCACTAACCGTTTCCCCCACTGTCAAGTCACCACTAACCGTTTCCCCCACTGTCCAGTCACCACTAATCCGTTTCCCCCACTGTCCAGTCACCACTAACCGTTTCCTCCACTGTCGAGACACCACTAACCGTTTCCCCCACTGTCCAGTCACCACTAACCGTTTCCCCCACTGTCCGGTCACCACTAACCGTTTCCCCCACTGTCCAGTCACCACTAACCGTTTCCCCCACTGTCCGGTCACCACTAACCGTTTCCCCCACTGTCCAGTCACCACTAACCGTTTCCCCCACTGCCCAGTCACCACTAACCGTTTCCCCCACTGTCCAGTCACCACTAACCGTTTCCCCCACTGTCCAGTCACCACTAACCGTTTCCTCCACTGTCCAGTCACCACTAACCGTTTCCCCCACTGTCCAGTCACCACTTATCGTTTCCTCCACTGTCCAGTCACCACTAACCGTTTCCTCCACTGTCCAGTCACCACTAACCGTTTCCGCCACTGTCCAGTCACCACTAACCGTTTCCCCACTGTCGAGTCACCACTAATCCGTTTCCCCCACTGTCCAGTCACCACTAACCGTTTCCTCCACTGTCCAGTCACCACTAATCCGTTTCCCCCACTGTCCAGTCACCACTAACCGTTTCCCTCACTGTCCAGTCACACTAACCGTATCCCCCACTGTTTAGTCACCACTAACCGTTTCCCCCCACTGTCCGGTCACCAGTAACCGTTTCCCCCACTGTCCAGTCACCACTAACCGTTTCCCCCACTGCCCAGTCACCACTAACCGTTTCCCCCACTGTCCAGTCACCACTAACCGTTTCCCCCACTGTCCAGTCACCACTAACCGTTTCCTCCACTGTCCAGTCACCACTAACCGTTTCCCCCACTGTCCAGTCACCACTTATCGTTTCCTCCACTGTCCAGTCACCACTAACCGTTTCCTCCACTGTCCAGTCACCACTAACCGTTTCCGCCACTGTCCAGTCACCACTAACCGTTTCCCCACTGTCGAGTCACCACTAATCCGTTTCCCCCACTGTCCAGTCACCACTAACCGTTTCCTCCACTGTCCAGTCACCACTAATCCGTTTCCCCCACTGTCCAGTCACCACTAACCGTTTCCCTCACTGTCCAGTCACACTAACCGTATCCCCCACTGTTTAGTCACCACTAACCGTATCCCCCACTGTTTAGTCACCACTAACCGTTTCCCCCACTGTCTAGTCACCACTAACCGTTTCCCCCACTGTCAAGTCACCACTAACCGTTTCCCCCACTGTCCAGTTACCACCGCTTTCTGTGTAGAAAGTTAAAAAGAGGGTCTGCCCCTTGATGAAATAAGATTGGGAGCCGAATAGACGACATGGATGGAAGCCTACAAAATCGTTCTTCATTTGTTTAAACAATTCTTATTCGAATAATTTACACCCTATATCACAATACAATTACAGCTGTCAGCAGGATTTGAAAACAAGCTATAGACTTATATGGATTAATTGTTCTTTTGTACAGATGACGTGTTGTCATCGGATTAAGTATTATTTGGAGAAAGGGTATCATATTGTACTTAAAGTCGGACCGTCCCTCCACCTCTGATGGCAAACGGGTGGGTCTCATTATGTAATATGATGATGGGGTATCGAAGTAGAATAAATGTTATTTTATTTATTTATTTAATTTTTTTTTCCTGAACCAGGGAATAACTGAAATATCCAAGCCAAACTAGTTCTCTTATCTAAATATTTTGTTTGTTTGTTTGTTGTGGGGGAGTAATAACAAAATTTTTTCAAATAAAAAAAATGCGAAATCTCATGACATAACAATGTCCGCCTTGTAACGGAGATAATGGTTATATACATGTACATGTACCAATGAACAAACAGAAACCGGATCGAACAATCCGGAAATTTGATAATGCGGATTACCAAAATGACGTCACCGCATACGGTCTTACAAACAGGTGTTAATTTGAAAAATAGTATTAAATGTCTAACATATAAAATCACACGGTTGACTGTTTCCATCAGCCTTTGTTAAACTGGTCTATTTATTGCCTATCTATGCAGGATTATAAGATATCAGTTCACAAATAAAAATATACATGTATACAAAAATGTTTTAAGTGACGTCACGTGGTTTTAAATAAACAAAGGAAACCCACGGATATCCTCGATATCGATTTCATTTTCTTATCTATCATCTTTTTCTTTCTGTGGTAAATCTGATTTCTGTATCTATCTAATTAAAGTCAGAATTGTAAATTCCGCCCCTCTACGATCCTCTACGATACATTGGAATACAAATACATATGTACAGTTATAAGATAACCGATATTTAGGGATGACAAATCCGTCACTTTTTTTAATTATGATTTGAAACACATATTTGAGGAGACATGATAAATTGATAGATCATATGGGTTTACCATTGGTGTACTCATGCTGCAAAAGCCCTTACAAGGGTTTTAAAATAGCAATGTTGAAGATGTTTCTTAATTGTGACAACTGATGGCCAATCCCCTTAGTTTATTTAAAGAACAATACGTTTCAATCAGTCATCAAACATATCATTTTACAATAATTCTGATAAATACGCCCAATTATAAAGTAACTTACATGTATTACGTTTTATATTGACAATGCAAAACAGGATATCCTTTATATCAAATTAGTTTTCTGATCTATCTTTTCTTTCGGTTGTGAATCCAGTTCAAAATACAACATTTTGTTGGTGTGTGTTTATAAAAGGAAGTACTGTAGCCAAAGATTTGACGCTTGTAGCATGTACATTTTAACGTGGGTTAAAAATACCAAATATATATACTCTTCAAAGGCGAACGGAAACAATTAAAGCGTGTAGTGATTTCCTGTCGACGGTAAAAGGGTAGGGTTTGCAAACCAGGATATCCATGCGCGTGGCTGGTCTGCATCTTTGTGTAGTGTACAGTGGGTTTACGATCCGGCGAAAACAAGACAGCAGGCATGTTCTACAGACGAAAGGCAACTCAGAACAACAAATGAATTGCATTTCTTGTATTTTACCGGCCGATATAAAAACTACACAGGAACAGATTGTCTTTTGACCGGATGTCAAGATGATTGTAAAATTCCGCGACCGTTAAGAATGCTTTAAAACATATATGGTTGTAACGGCGGATTTTAAACCCAGGCAGAAGCACATTACGAGTGTAATGTCTGCTTAATAAATTGTTTTCATTCATAAGACTTGCCTGTTTATCTTGTTCCAACGGTTGGCCTTAGTGACATTGACAGCCACTGTTAAATGCACAGCGTGCCACACACATGTATCTGAACAGCGCTCAATGGAGATTTTTATAATGGTCGACAAAATGATAATGAATTTGAATGTATGTGAAAACAAATGCATATCGGATGAATTAAAACATGTTAAATGACAACCTATTGTTCTGTTACAGTTTGTAGTATAAGCGGGTCACATAGAACATTCAACAAAAGTTTGACACAATTGAAAACGAAAATCCAGCAGTTTTCGATATACGGTGTACATAATGTATAATATATACTTACATAGGATTTGAAAATGAATTGTTACGTCTTATATACCGATATTACCATTTCCAAAGCCTTGATATCTTTCTGTTGTTTTTTTTTTTTTTTAAATCAAGGTAAAATCTATAGTATAGAGCTAAAAAAAATTAAGCATAAAAAATACAAATATTTCACTTTCAAATCGCGTTACACCGAACATGTCTGCTTCGGGGTTATCAAATTATAACATGTTAAAATTTGATATTTCTGTACATTGACATTTTGTTTTATATCCATATATGGCCAAGAATTATAAAAAAAAAACTTTCTATAGTAAATATCTATTTCATATTTTTGTAATTAGATTGAACATTTTACGTTGCCCTGTCAATCGTTTAATGAAGCGTTACAAAGCCCGATATCAGATTGTCAGTGTATTTTGTGGGATAGGAGATACATGTATCCCACTCAAACATCTGTGTATACAGGTCACATGCTTCAATGGACAGATTCACGACAATAAATAGATTTACCTTGCTCGTGAATTTCAGAATTCATGATCAATCACCGAAGAAACTTGGGGGTTCGATAATTCAAAATACATAACTCAGATTTCATTTATAAAATGTTCTTTTTAAAAAATCACTAATATTAATTATAAATCGTTTATTGCGTTCAGAAAAGAAGCAGAAGAATTGAAAGGAACGTAATATTTTGTCAATAAAAATATCTGAAAGAAAATTTTTAATAAATGTCAAAATCATACGTTACAGTTTATTTGTTATATTGATAGATAGAATTTCACGGTTGAGTTACCGCACGTGTTAAACTGTGCGTGTCATTTAATATACATTTATGAGTCGTACTTTTAGAGAAAACAAAAATATTTCAAATTCTAACGACAGATGTGTTTCTGTTTAAACAAGCATTTCAGAAGATGAAAGGACATGGTAGGTATGTATATATTATATGTGTTTCTTTATATGTGTTTGTAGGTCCGGGTTCGCGAGAGAATCGGGATGCCGCCAGGGTTCATTAATACATTATCACCTGTTCAATCTCGTTATGCAGGCTTTTGAGACAATGCATTACACATTCTGTGCGGCGTTGTCGCAATTATTAAAATACAAACGGATATACATATGAAATTGTCTAGATACATGTATGTACACACCTCATGTTGGCAATACACAAAACGAAAAATTCACGTGAAAATCCCTGAAGCTATGTCTGACTATTTCCAAAAGATTTTTTTTCCGTGTACTTTTTGGTTGTATAACAATCTTATAAATGTTTAAAGTACATAAAGTTAGCGTCATTCACATTTTTGGCACAGAAAATACAGTACACAAAAGTGTGTCGACCACATTTGTCTTATCATTTCTTTTAAAGCCCAAACCGTCTTATTGCACAATTTTTGTTTGGGGATTTTTTTTTTATTTACCATATTTTTTGTTTGAAGAAACCGTATTTGTCATGAAGGGATATCCTTGGGTCTGTCTGCTGACAAAGAGGTTGCTCGAATGTAACAATGTTGACAGTCATCGCCGGAAATCACCACCTGCCTGTAACAGAGTTTACAACAGGAAAAGGAAGTGTTTATGTATTATTAAGACACAGGGAAAGATTGACGAATCTCTTACGTTACAAACACAACACTCAATAATTATTAATGTCAAGATCAACCTATAGTTAGTGTTCAATCGTTTTATCATAACCAATAAACACAATCAAATAATTTTAAAGGAAAACTTCAACAAAATTGAACATAATTATTACGAAGTTGTTACTGCTTCGATGTGAACACTAAGAGAAACTTATCTTTATTGCAAATGTATATAAAATTTGACGAAGACTTTGGCTATGAGTTTTCAAATGTAGATAGTTGTGACGTCAATCCTCCCAACATTCTAACATCAATCCTGTCGACATTCTAACGTCAATCCTGTTACCATTCTAACGTCAAATCTGTGAACATTCTAACGTCAAATCTGTGAACATTCTAACGTCAAATCTGTCAACATTCTGACGTCAAATCTGTGAACATTCTAACGTCAATCCTGTCAACATTCTAACGTCAAATCTGTGAACATTCTAACGTCAAATCTGTGAACATTCTAACGTCAAATCTGTCAACATTCTGATGTCAAATCTGTCAACATTATAACGTCAATCCTGTCAACATTCTAACATCAATCCTGTCGACATTCTAACGTCAATCCTGTTACCATTCTAACGTCAAATCTGTGAACATTCTAACGTCAAATCTGTGAACATTCTAACGTCAAATCTGTCAACATTCTGACGTCAAATCTGTGAACATTCTAACGTCAATCCTGTCAACATTCTAACGTCAAATCTGTGAACATTCTAACGTCAAATCTGTGAACATTCTAACGTCAAATCTGTCAACATTCTGATGTCAAATCTGTCAACATTATAACGTCAATCCTGTCAACATTCTAACGTCAAATCTGTCAACATTCTAACGTCAATCCTGTTAACATTCTGACGTCAAATCTGTCAACATTCTAACGTCAATCCTGTCAACATTCTAACGTCAAATCTGTCAACATTCTAACGTCAATCCTGTCAACATTCTAACGTCAAATCTGTCAACATTCTAACGTCAATCCTGTCAACATTCTAACGTCAAATCTGTCAACATTCTAACGTCAATCCTGTCAATCCTGTCCACATTCTGACGTCAAATCTGTCAACACTCTAACGTCAAATCTGTCAACATTCTAACGTCAAGCCTGTCAACATTCTAACGTCAATCCTGTCAACATTCTAACGTCAAGCCTGTCAACATTCTAACGTCAATCCTGTCAACATTCTGACGTCAAATCTGTCAACATTCTAACGTCAATCCTGTCATCATTCTAACGTCAATCATGTCCACATTCTGACGTCAAATCTGTCCACATTCTAACGTCAAATCTGTCAACTTTCTAACGTCAATCCTGTCAACATTCTGACGTCAAATCTGTCAACATTCTAACGTCAAATCTGTCAACTTTCTAACGTCAATCCTGTCAACATTCTGACGTCAAATCTGTCAACATTCTAACGTCAATTCTGTCGACATTCTAACGTCAATCCTGTCAACATTCTAACGTCAATCCTGTCAACATTCTAACGTCAATCCTGTCAACATTCTAACGTCAATCCTGTCGACATTCTAACGTCAATTCTGTTAACATTCTAACGTCAATTCTGTCGACATTCTAACGTCAATCCTGTCAACATTCTAACGTCAATCCTGTCAACATTCTGACTTCAATCCTGTCGACAATCTAACATAAATCCTGACAACATTCTAACGTCAATCCTGTCGATATTCTAACGTCAATCCCCTCAACATTCTAACGTCAATCCTGACAACATTCTAACGTCATTCCTGTCAACATTCTAACCTTAATCCTGTCAACATTCTAACGTCAATCCTGTCGACATTCTAGCATCAATCATGTCAACATTCTAAAGTCGATCCTGTCAACATTCTCACGTCAATCCTGTCAACATTCTGACGTCAAATCTGTGAACATTCTAACATCAATCCTGTCAACATTCTAACGTCAATCCTGTCAACATTCTAACGTCAATCCTGTCAACATTCTAACGTCAATCATGTCAACATTCTAAAGTCGATCCTGTCAACATTCTGACTTCAATCCTGTCGACATTCTAACGTCAATCCTGTCGACATTCTAGCATCAATCATGTCAACATTCTAAAGTCGATCCTGTCAACATTCTAACGTCAATCATGGTAAACTTCTAACGTCAATCGTGTCAACATTCCAAAGTCAATCATGTCAACATTCCAAAGTCGATCCTGTCAACATTCTGAGTCGATTCTGTTGACATTTTAACTTTAATCCTGTCGACATCCTTACGTCAATCCTTTCATTTCTTAGGTCAATCCTGTCAATATTCTGACGTTAATCCTGTCAACATTCTTGGGTCAATCCTGTCAACATTCTAACGTCAATCCTGTCAACATTCTGACGTCAAATCTGTCAACATTCTAACGTCAATCCTGTCGACATTCTAACGTCAATTCTGTCGACATTCTAACGTCAATCCTGTCAACATTCTAACGTCAATCCTGTCGACATTCTAACGTCAATCCTGTCAACATTCTGACTTCAATCCTGTCGACAATCTAACATAAATCCTGACAACATTCTAACGTCAATCCTGTCGATATTCTAACGTCAATCCCCTCAACATTCTAACGTCAATCCTGCCAACATTCTAACGTCATTCCTGTCAACATTCTAACCTTAATCCTGTCAACATTCTAACGTCAATCCTGTCGACATTCTAGCATCAATCATGTCAACATTCTAACGTCAATCATGTCAACATTCTAAAGTCGATCCTGTCAACATTCTGACTTCAATCCTGTCGACATTCTAACGTCAATCCTGTCGACATTCTAGCATCAATCATGTCAACATTCTAAAGTCGATCCTGTCAACATTCTAACGTCAATCATGGTAAACTTCTAACGTCAATCGTGTCAACATTCCAAAGTCAATCATGTCAACATTCCAAAGTCGATCCTGTCAACATTCTGAGTCGATTCTGTTGACATTTTAACTTTAATCCTGTCGACATCCTTACGTCAATCCTTTCATTTCTTAGGTCAATCCTGTCAATATTCTGACGTTAATCCTGTCAACATTCTTGGGTCAATCCTGTCAACATTCTAACGTCAATCCTGTCAACATTCTGACGTCAAATCTGTCAACATTCTAACGTCAATCCTGTCAACATTCTGACGTCAAATCTGTCAACATTCTAACGTCAATCCTGTCGACATTCTAACGTCAATTCTGTTAACATTCTAACGTCAATTCTGTCGACATTCTAACGTCAATCCTGTCAACATTCTAACGTCAATCCTGTCGACATTCTAACGTCAATCCTGTCAACATTCTGACTTCAATCCTGTCGACAATCTAACATAAATCCTGACAACATTCTAACGTCAATCCTGTCGATATTCTAACGTCAATCCCCTCAACATTCTAACGTCAATCCTGACAACATTCTAACGTCATTCCTGTCAACATTCTAACCTTAATCCTGTCAACATTCTAACGTCAATCCTGTCGACATTCTAGCATCAATCATGTCAACATTCTAAAGTCGATCCTGTCAACATTCTCACGTCAATCCTGTCAACATTCTGACGTCAAATCTGTGAACATTCTAACATCAATCCTGTCAACATTCTAACGTCAATCCTGTCAACATTCTGACGTCAATCCTGTCAACATTCTAACGTCAATCATGTCAACATTCTAAAGTCGATCCTGTCAACATTCTGACTTCAATCCTGTTGACATTCTAACGTCAATCCTGTCGACATTCTAGCATCAATCATGTCAACATTCTAAAGTCGATCCTGTCAACATTCTAACGTCAATCATGGTAAACTTCTAACGTCAATCGTGTCAACATTCCAAAGTCAATCATGTCAACATTCCAAAGTCGATCCTGTCAACATTCTGAGTCGATTCTGTTGACATTTTAACTTTAATCCTGTCGACATCCTTACGTCAATCCTTTCATTTCTTAGGTCAATCCTGTCAATATTCTGACGTTAATCCTGTCAACATTCTTGGGTCAATCCTGTCAAAACTCTTATTTCAATCCTGTCAATATTATCATCCCAGTATTGTCAACATTCTGACGTCGACCCTGTCAACATTCTCACGTTAAACCTGTCGAAATTCTGACGTCAATCATGTCAACATTCTGATGTCAATCCTGTCAATATTCTGACGTCAATCCTGTCAATATTCTGGGGTCGATCCTGTCAATATTCTGACGTCGATCCTGTCAATATTCTGGGGTCGATCCTGTCAACATTCTGGGGTAAATCCTGTCAACATTCTAACGTCAATCCTGTCGACATTCTAACGTCAATCCTGTCAACATTCTAACGTCAATCCTGTCAATATTCTGACGTCAATCTTGTTAAAATTCTGTAGTCATTTCTGTCATCATTCTGGCGTCAATCTACGCTCTTTTGTCTGACTTTTGTTACCTTTTGTCTGTCCTTTGTTACCTTTCCTCTGTCCTTTGTTACCTTTTGTCTGGCCTTTGTTACCTTTCCTTTGTCCTTTGTTACCTTTTGTCTGAACTTTGTTACCTTTGTCTGTCCTTTGTTACCTTTCCTCTGTCCTTTGTTACCTTTTGTCTGACCTTTGTTACCTTTCCTCTGTCCTTTGTTACCTTTTGTCTGACCTTTGTTACCTTTTGTCTGTCCTTTGTTACCTTTTGTCTAACCTTTGTTACCCTTTGTCAGTCCTTTGTTACCCTTTGTCTATCTTTTGTTACCTTTTGTCTGTCCTTTATTACCTTTTCTCTGTCCTTTATTACCTTTTGTCTGACCTTTGTTACCTTTTCTCTGTCTTTTGTTACCTTTTGTCTGACCTTTGTTACCCTTTGTTTGTCCTTTCTTACCTTTTCTCTGTCCTTTGTTACCTTTTGTCCGTCTTTTGTTACCTTTTGTCCGTCTTTTGTTACCTTTTGTCCGTCTTTTGTTGCCTTTTGTGTGTCCTTTGTTACCTTTTGTCCGTCTTTTGTTACCTTTTGTCCGTCTTTTGTTGCCTTTTGTGTGTCCTTTGTTACCTTTTGTCTGACTTTTGTTACCTTTTGTCTGTCCTTTGTTACCTTTTGTCTGTTTTTTGTTACCTTTTGTCTGACCTTTGTTACCTTTTGTCCGTCCTTTGTTACCCTTTGTCTGTCCTTTGATACCTTTTGTCTGTCTTTTGTTACCTTTAGTCTGTCTTTTGTTACCTTTTGTCTGACCTTTGTTACATTTTGTCCGTCCTTTGTTACCCTTTGTCTGTCCTTTGTTACCTTTTGTCTGTCTTTTGTTACCTTTAGTCTGACCTTTGTTGCCTTTTGTCTGTCCTTTGTTACCTTTTGTCTGTCCTTTGTTATCTTTTGTCTGTCTTTTGTTACATTTTGTCTGTCTTTTGTTACCTTTTGTCAGTCCTTTATTACCTTTTGTCTGTCCTTTTTACCTTTTGTCTGTCCTTTGTTACCTTTTGTCTGACCTTTGTTACCTTTTGTCAGTCCTTTGCTCCCTTTTGTCTAACCTTTGTTACCCTTTGTCAGTCCTTTGTTACCCTTTGTCTGTCTTTTGTTACCTTTTGTCTGTCCTTTGTTACCTTTTGCCTGTCCTTTGTTACCTTTTCTCTGTCCTTTGTTACCTTTTCTCTGTCCTTTGTTACCTTTTGTCTGACCTTTGTTACCTTTCGTCAGTCCTTTGTTACCTTTTGTCTGTCCTTTGCTACATTTTGTCTGTCCTTTGTTACCTTTCCTCTGTCCTTTGTTACCTTTTGTCTGACATTTGTTACCTTTGTCTGTCCTTTGTTACCTTTTGTCTGACCTTTGTAACCTTTCCTCTGTCCTTTGTTACCTTTTGTCTGTCCTTTGTTACCTTTTGTCTGTCCTTTGTTACCTTTTGTCTGACCTTTGTTACCTTTCCTCTGTCCTTTGTTACCTTTTGTCTGACCTTTGTTACCTTTTGTCTGACCTTTGTTACCTTTTGTCTGACATTTGTTACCTTTCCTCTGTCCTTTGTTACCTTTTGTCTGTCCTTTGTTACCTTTTGTCTGTCTTTTGTTACCTTTTGTCTGACCTTTGTTACCTTTTCTCTGTCCTTTGTTACCTTTCCTCTGTCCTTTGTTACCTTTTGTCTGACCTTTTTAACCTTTCCACTGTCCTTTGTTACCTTTTGTCTGTCCTTTGTTACCTTTTGTCTGTCCTTTGTTACCTTTTGTCTGACATTTATTACCTTTTCTCTGTATTTTATTACCTTTTGTCTGTCCTTTATTACCTTTTGTCTGACATTTATTACCTTTTCTCTGTATTTTATTACCTTTTGTCTGTCCTTTATTACCTTTTCTCTGTCTTTTGTTACCTTTTGTCTGACCTTTGTTACCTTTTCTTTGTCCTTTGTTACCTTTTGTCTGTCTTTTGATACCTTTTGTCTGACCTTTGTTACCTTTTGTATGATCTTGTTACCTTTTGATACCTTTCCTCTGACCTTTGTTACCTTTCCTCTGTCCTTTGTTACCTTTTGTCTGTCTTTTGATACCTTTTGTCTGACCTTTGTTACCTTTTGTCTGACCTTTGTTACCTTTTGTCTGTCCTTTGTTACCTTTTGTCTGTCCTTTGTTACCTTTTGTCTGACCTTTGTTACCTTTTGTCTGACCTTTTTAACCTTTCCACTGTCCTTTGTTACCTTTCCACTGACCTTTGTTACCTTTCCACTTACCTTTGTTACCTTTCCACTGACCTTTGTTACCTTTCCACTGACCTTTGTCACCTTTCCACTGACCTTTGTTACCTTTCCACTGACCTTTGTCACCTTTCCACTGACCTTTGTTACCTTTCCACTGACCTTTGTTACCTTCCCACTGTCGTTTGTTACCTTCTGTGTGTGTCTCCTCTAGACATCCGTCCTTACATCGTGGCTGTTGCGAGGAAAACAAAGAAAACGTTTTTGTCAACATTTTGTCATCATTTCATGACAACTAATTCAACTTCCGATTAATCGTGTAATAGGACCATGTCATCAATATTGCCAGACACTTATAATTACCCTAGTGTGACGTCAAAAATACTATGCGTCGTCACAATAACCATATGACGTTGCACTAGTGTCTCTGTAGAAACCATACAACCCGAGTCGAAATTTGCCTATATAGAATATGATTTTATTGTTCTCACTTTCATAAATATGAGTTGTGTGATAAACATAATCTTACATGTACGTTCGTAAATATGTCATATGTCTTATACGCGTTCAATGATGTGATATGCAATTAGCCTTAGCCCCGTGACATATCAAGTTAATGTATTCATTTAATAAATCTCACTTGACATAACCATTCCTGTGCTATCCAACATTTCTGATGTTCTTTAGCCTGATGTCACCGATCTGATGGTCAATGTCAAAAAGTCCCAAGCCCTACTGAGCCCAAGAACATGCCAACTTGCCATGGTCAGCATTCTGGCTGCTTCTCGAAATAAACATCTTGATATTATCTAAATCATTACATATTTCCCTATTACGTGATTGTAACGACTTTCTTTATTTCCATAAGCATTTTTAATATAAATCGCTGCATGTGTATTACAAAAACACAATGAACCCAGTCAGACAAATATTGATAATATGTACACATTTATAAATATTTATGTGATTCTGGACAGGACTCCATAGGTATATGTAAATTTAAGTAGCGTGCTCGTTACCTAACGTGAATCATTTGTTAAGATTCTACCAAAAATAAAACCTTGATGAAAACAACCCACCGCCTTAATCAGTATAACATGGGAACTCCTCGTCAAAATAATCAGGTATTATTGCTACCCCTTTGATGTATCTGAGAGAAAATATTATATTTATTGGAGCTCGTAAAGTATATAGATAACAGAATGTCTAATGGCCTATGCATTATTTCCTGTCGATAAGCATAAACAAAACTTCTGCAAATTATCGGCCTTACACATTTTAATCTATTGCATTATGCATTTGTCTGGTACGCAGGGACATGCAAATTTGTAGCAGTACATGTGTATTTGGACCTATCTCGTTCATCATGGATATTAGATCTACTATACAAATTCATCATAATTATACATTTTTGAGGGTTACATCAACGCTTTGTAAAACGATACACTCCGTCGTTTATATAGAATATTGGTCTAACCCTCTCTGAAGTGTCTAATTTTGAGCAATACACAACTGTATGTAAATTCAATTTTACCAGTGAAATTAAAAGAAATTATATACTTGATAAAAACGTGTATAATCACTGCTTATATCAGCACAATGATAATATAACTTTAGTTTTCGGACTAATCAAAAAGGCGCTTTTTATTCCGCCGATTTTTTCGTTTTTTTCGTTTTTTGTTTTTGTTTTTTTTGTTTCATTAAATTGTTCAGGGTATACATCCCCTTCGGTATGCGGTTCCATTCCTCATCCAGTACCAACGTCAACTGGGCGACGTTGATTGGAGGGTTCGGCCTTCGTCTTATCCTTCTCTCCAACTCATCCAATTGATGTTCTATTGGGGAGAGGTTATATCAACCTGAAATTGTACTTAACGTACAGGGTGAAATTTTCACGAACGACTAATAGTTCCCTATTTTTCAATTATACTCATTATTTCATCCTATCTTTTTATTCCCGGTAAACTTGGTAATTTCTAATTTCGATTCTTTTTCCTTTCAGTAAACTTTTCTATTTTACATTTAGCAGGAAATCATTTAATTTCCTTTGTATCAGTAATGTTGAAATACACCTAAGACTGTGACATATTTTCAAGTCCCTGTGTTCCGGTGTACCTGGCGAGAACCCAGTATATATAAATTATCACATTACAAAACATTTAGCATATCGACAAGATATAAACAACATCACACTGGTTTTATAATATTTATGAATTATGGATAATTTCAAATCGAAAAATAATGATCAGCCTATCACATTTGATAGTTATTTTTGAATTTATATGTAGTTTTGATTTCTCTTTTTTAATCCAATACAAATTCGTACGTTCCTGTAACATTTCTTTTGCATTGTATATTAAACTATAATTGTTTATCAAATTGAAATAATCTTTCGAGAAATGACATTTACGTAGTTCATTGTGATAATGCTGCCAGACTCCCCTGTACTTCGTGCGAGATATTCCTAGCTTTTTCACGATTTAATGTACTCAAGCATTTAAGATTTTGTGTTGGTTTTGTATTGTTGGTGACCATCACAAGATGCCCCTTTCGGTCACATTATACCGATAACGAGACAACCTGACCTTACCATACATTTTAACTTTTCACGGCAATTCTAGAGCATTAGTACCAACAACTTAGAATTTGGTTTGTCTGCGTCAGGGGATGAAACATACATCCTTCCACGCACATGCGCACACAAGGTACATGTATGGGACCACATGCACGACGATTTTGGGTTAATTCCGATTTCTTAAAACCTTACGCGTTGCCATTCGGGCTAAAAAACGTTATTAGTTTAAAATGAGATGACTTGTTTCGCAATTGCTTAAGATTAATTAAGTTAGTATTTAGAAAACAGACTGTAAGGAGGGAGAGAGAAACTAGAGACAAAAAGTATGCAATCAGTGCAGAAGATCTGCATAATTTGTTGGTCTTTGTGTCGCTGCATGCAAGTAGTACGCAAGGCTTCTACCAGCTGTCTCCTCTGCAGAATTCACTAAAGGTGACTTACTCCAAACATATACATGTACATCTATATGTTAATTTCTCTCTAAAATAATATCTCGATGCTGCCTCTCTCTTTTCCCCTTTGAGTTCAACAAATCAATCTACTAACCAACCAATCAAAAGAAAAACACAACAAACACAACCAACCAATCAACCAATCAAACAAACAACAATTAACCAATCAAACAAACAACCAATCAAACAACCAATCAATTAATCTATTCACCAATAAACCAATCAACAAACCAATCAAATTACCAACCAACCGATCAAAAGAAAAACCCAACAAACACAACCAACCAATCAACCAGTCCACCAATCAATCAATTAACCAATCAAACAAACAACAAATCAAACAAACAACTAATCAAACAAACAACCAATCAAACAACCAATCAAATAACCAATCAATCAACCAACCAACCAACCCACCGATCAACCGATCAACTAAACAATTAATAAAAATACCAAGCAAATCTTGAATTCTGTCGGGTGTTGTGATAATCGTCGTAGATTACGTACAATATGCAGTTGGCACATGTAAGAGCATGCGTATTATTTCCTTTATCCTTGAGCTGCAGGAGTGTAGCTCGGATTGAATACCTCTAAAAGTGGAACGTATTCAAATTACATCGGATAGATGATAGCTAACCTAAAACGCTATCGAATATCTATACTGTTTTTTTTAGTCCATAGTTATAAATAATTTACAGCCTTTCTGAATCGATTTACATTAAATGTAACATAACACCTTAAGTTGGCTATCATTTTGTATTGACTTGTTAGAGAGAAGATGAGACGCCGAAATAGCTATTTAGAGTTTCATATTTATGAATGTACGTGCTCGTCTAAAGATCATTGTACAGGTGAAAAAGACAGGTACATCGTTAGTTTTATTGTACTTAATGAATGCACATGAATTGACAAATAAGACTTATCGTCCCGTTCAGTGATGTGAAAACGTGCATAACGTAATAGGGACTCCCGTCGATTTTAAACAACACCATGACCTTGAGGGAAACAATTAATTGATGAAATTCACCACTATGACAATGCGTGTCAAAATAGATAAAAAAAAATCGCTAAGTACGCGTTATTACAATACAGATCTTGACAAATTACCAGTTAATTTTCTGAAATGAGAACTTAACACGTCTGAGTATTTTAAGTATAATTTTTTAAATGCATTTGATTAACTTGGCGTAAAGATATCTTCCAATCCCTCACATTTTGACACTAAACCGGCACAGGTGCCAGACACAACGCTATTCTTTAAACACAGAAAATTAACTGTCACGTGATCATAATTGATATAGCAAACTATCCAGTAAAGGGGACAGAAACGACATTCTTTTTACAAGTAGCACCACAAAGTAACATTCCTTATAGCAAAATATCAATTATGGTCCGACTTTCCCCAATTCTCATTGGTTGAAACATGATCACGTGGCGGCTAATATGTCGAATTATTAACCTGGTGATTCTATTTTTAGAAGCATCGGGGTTATTATTGTGTTTGTGATGTCATGAACATTATGACGTCACAATGCCCAAATGTAAATTTCTTGTTATCAAGAAAAATATATGGTGCGCTTCCACCGAAGTCAATATGGCGTTATTCCAACCAAGTACATGTAGAATATGAAATATTGACATCAGCCTTCGCGATCGGTTAATATACAAGCCTGTGATTCTGGCGGGTTGATAACTTTGTATAACACCATATTGACTTCACCAAATGTCCATAATTGATAGGGTTAAAATAAAACAAAAGCAAACTAACACGCACGGAGATAAGAGCATTGATATTCCATATAACAGATTGTCACACACATTTGGACTATCCGGTAAAGCAAAATTAAACTGAACAGGAACACACACGGTGATATTTCCTATAACCCGATGATTTAGATAGATTCTGTAAATGTGGCTTGTGATTCGGAGATTTTGACTAGTAGTTAGCATGGACTGTCGTCTGTATCTTATTGGCCCTTTGATTCCAGCTGAATCCCATATGCCCTTCCCTTTCCAGAGTCGGGAGAGGCTACTCCTGTGTCCTCTAATTAGGGGTTATCGAATGACCCCCCCCCCCCCCCCCCAATAAAAAGACCCACTCTATCCGACTGCATGTGAATTAAGAGGCGACCAATGTGAGCCATCTGTAGAATTTTTTCAGACCTTCTTGGTCAAATATTGTCGTTGCATGGTAATCATATTTTTGCTTTAGGAGTTTAGAAGAACTATCAAAATCACGTGATATAGACATAAACTTAATTTTCCTGCTTTTATCCATTTTTTCCAACTCAATACATGTACTTGCTAATCTGGAAATAACTGCATTTATCAATGACGTCATTGTAAATGTTTATGATGATTTTTAATGACATGTTTAACCACTGAATGCCTTAAAATTAAACCATTTTATCCTATTCAATTAAGCGAAAATGTTGAACTCTTTGAATTCAAAACAAATTACGCAAATTCCATGCGGTGAAATTGACTCCCCCTGAAGAATACCTGAGGAAATTATTTCATTTATGACCTTTTACACTAGTCTAATATTCAAATATTTGTCAGTTTGATTTAAAGGTCGACAAGTTTGTTTATTATTTATGACACAGAGGTCAGTCTTTTAGAAAAGAAGATCGCTACGAGGTTATAGAAATGCTTTTATAAGTCGTTAAACCAATATGGCGCACCACCGGCTTCGAATTGACTGAGTTCGGCACGCGACGAAAGCTGTCCTGCCGTCTGTTTAGAGTTTAAATACTTAAATTGCTTTCTTGTTAAGATATGAAAACGTCTTTACCAAACAATGAAGCGGTGTATTAATACCTGGTTTGACAATGAAATTTTGAAATAACAGAAATTGTATATCATCAGTATTCTGACACGAGCAAGCACGACTTATTGTGAACTTGTTAAAATTATTAAACCAATCATATCGCTTACAGTACAAATATTTTTGAGACAATTTATTATAATTTTCCGAACTATTCATTTATTCAAACCTGCCACGTGTCGGCGATACTTATGCTGACGAATTGTTGACTGTTCGGAATATGAGACAAATATTTATCTATGTTCCATGGATCGTGCGATATTTACCGAAGTTTCCAAGTGCCTTTTAGATGATGTCAAAATATCAAATCAGGCTTAAATTGCCGGGTAGATCAAAGGACTTTTGCATACCTTGTGTGTACATGTATAAATACTTCAAAATTCTTTTATATAACAATTAAAATTTTGACTGTAATTAAGAGAAATCATACGAGTTTAAAATAAGGTTAAACTCGATCGTACGACATCTGGCTGCGTTGAACTCTTTTGTGCATTTTTATTTTTTTTTTCTGTGAAGCAAAATTCCAGCGGTTTTCACTATCGAAAACAATATCCAAAAATACGATTACGGATACCCTTTTCCCTTACTTCATATATACGTCATGAAATGTGAATCCTTGTGGAGAACTTCAAGTCCCCAAAATTTGTCGTGATCAGTCGTTGGTCGTGTATATTTCAAATGAAACACTACATTGTAGTTGTAATGAAATAAATTACATATTGAAGTTTCGCTGTTGCAATCTGCACCTGATGCAGCTGTGATGGTTGTAGCTTGGAATCGTCGATGCATGCCGTACTGAAGTAATTAATTTAATCTATAAAATACACAAACGATTGCATGTGCATTTTATTATAATACATTTTCATTCTGGTGACATCACGATTTTTTTTTTAATTTTTTTTTTTTTAATTTTTTTTTTTTAATTTTTTTTTTTTTAATTTTTTTTTTTTTAATTTTTTTTTTTTTTTTTTTTTTCGTCATGATTTTTTTAAAAAAAAATTTTAATGTCTAATTATGCTTCCATGAATTTATGCAAGAGGATTGGGCTTAAGTTATGTCATCTTACTGAAGTCCTCTCCCCAGCAAACTGCTACAGACATATATATTTTCTTTTTTAACGATTTGTCAAAACAAAATAACACATTGCAATGATGAAAAAGTGGTTATGAATGGAAAGTGAAATGATAAATAGATAGAAGGTTTTAAAACAAAACAAAAATAGTATCAATATTTTTCAGTTTTGATATGTCAATTTCAAACATTTATATACTAAACATAAACATCGCCCTTCATTGAAGCAAAGGGCGTTCGTCCACCTGCCTATATATTTGATATTTCAAATAAATCAAAATATTTATATATATCTTAATTTATACAAAACAGCAGCACGTGTCTACGTCAGCAAATCATTCACAATTTACGAGCACATCCAGTGCTTCTATCTGACATTTTATACCCAAAACCACCTGGTATAGTTTTACCAATAGTGCCAATCAATGCAATAGTTTTGTCATAATATACAACCGCCGTTAACTGGTTTTATACGGCCACGGTCATATAAGGACGGATGTCGAGAGGGACATCAACAGCTGGGATCACATGGGGACGGTGTCGGGAGTGGGGGGGGGGGGGGGGGGGCACAAACAGCCAGGGTCATATAGGGACGGATGTCGTGGGGGACACCAACAGCTGGGGTCACGTGGGGATGAATGTCGGAGGGTAGGGGGACCACAAACAGCCAGGGTCATGTGGGGACGGATGTCGAGGGGGACACCTATATGGAGTCAGATGTCGAGGGGGCACCAGCGTCCAGGGTCATATGGGAACGGATGTCGAGGGTGACAACAATAGCTAGGGTCATATGGGGATTGGTGTCAAGGACCACCAACAGTTGGGAGGCTGCGGTATGCTCGTGTTTTGTCTCCTTGCTATAGTGCGGTAATGCCGACTTTACAGTGCTACCTCACTGAAGCATACTGCCGAAGACACCCAGCAGGACACCTCACCCGATCACATCATACTGACAACGGGCGAACCAGTTGCCCCACTCCTAAAATGCTGAGCGCTAAGCAGGAACAGAAAATATGCAGCACATGGTCGCTATACACATCGTCGTGAACACTGCCCCTGGTATATTAATGCGAAAACTTGCTCTTACTTTTAAAAAAAATCACTTAAACATCTATTTCCATGCTTTATTAACATTAATTTAATGCAATTAAATAAATATGAAGCAAAATACTGAAGAAAAAAACAGATTAGACAATATTTATGGTTGTATCTCACAATTTCAGAGTGTTATCTGGAATCTGTCGACCTTACGTAATTTGTCATTTCTCACCGCCATATCAACATAAAATTGCCATTTTAGGATAGTTCTTGTCTAAGAACTGCAAATAGTCAATTAATGTGATATTACTGAAATGCTATGCTGCATACACATCGTTCTTTCTCAATATACTGGCACAGTAATGAACTGATTTTGCTTCCTTTGCCAGATGAAATTTTGTCAAGATAAACTCTTTGAAACTGCTATGTGACTTACAAATCCTATAGACACTATGCACCAAGATGTTACTGTACTGTATGAATTGTATAAAGATATGGCCGAATTTGATCTTAATTATAAATGATTTAGATTCAAAGGCATGACGAGACAATTTAATTCATCTTTTGTTGTAAATTATTGTTAAATTTCCTGTTTTCGTTCTTATATTTCTTAATTAAAAGAAAATTGATTAGTACATTTGAGAATGTTTTTATTAAAAAAATCTTTATTTATACTGTAGGTGTTTTTATAATGTATCAACTTTGATCTCCATTACATGAAATGAGTCATCAAAAATGGTGCGTGCTTTTTGCTATTTTTTATTTCGATCCTTCTGAATTTGTAAGATAAAATTTAAAATACATTACTTAGCTCACATTTTACCTATTAGTTTTGTTGTTTAAACTTCAGCTTGATAGATAATACGTGTAACACACATTCCTGAGGAGTAATTGTCATTTTCGGTAAATGAATTGGGGTCGTGACCAGGATTATAACCGTGTTGACATACCGGCGATATTGTCATTAGTCTTCAACAAATTCTTTAGAATTCGATAAATGTCCATGACAGATAAAAAATACTTTTTTTCATCTAATGTTTCAACTACTTATCAAATCATATTTAAGTTACAAAACATACACGGGAATGATAGCGATCTTCTCTACACACAATAATCGTGTATGTCGACCGAATCGGGACCTGCATTGTGATACAGTGATTTGTCGACAGAGATTTTTAACCCGTATTTAATCAAGATATACCTTTTTGTAATAAACTTGGGCCAATTCTAAATCATTCATCTAGATGACCGATTCCAACCGAAAAAGGCCAGAGATATCTGAGTCATTTAAATGGCAATATCATTCAATTTTATTCAAGATTGTACTTAAACAACAACAAAAATATTATGCTATTTTCAGAAGAACTTTTTAATTATAACATATAAAACTCGTTTTTTTCCTGTTTCGTCAAGAATGATATTTGGCAGTGCCTTCGTTATCTTTCCCACGTTTTTCCGACGTGAAATCAATCATAATCTAAAGCACGCTTTATCTGTGTCCTAAAGACTCTTGTGCCGAAATTGTGAGAGAACCTAAACAGCCAAAGATTCATACAACTCCATTCATAAGATAACTCTATTGAAAAAGATCCCTAGTTATTTTTGAAACAAAGCAATTAATGAGGTGTTAATCAACAAAAACTAGATGTCTGTCAAACAACAATAGCAGCTGTATGTTAATAGTACACAGTTATGTTTAGCCAAATGTTGTTCTCTGTAGAATCACCATTAAATTGGGACAACTTAAAAGGACACCTGCTGTTAATGCAATGTACAATGTACTCCAGTGCCTGTTGATCATTGCTTGTCTTGATTCGATTTTGGTTTGCATTGCTTAACGTCCTATCAACAGCTATGGTCATTAATGGACGGCCCCATTTGTGTTTTTATATATCTATTTTTTATTTATTTTTGAGAGGGGGTGGGGGGTTGCATTGTTTAACGACCTATCAACAGCTATGGTCATTTAAGGACGACCTCCCCGGTGTGCAAGATGCATTTTGGGGCGGGGAGGGGTTGGTTCAACAGCTATGAACATTTAAAGACAGTCTCACTCACCTGTGTAAGAGATACATATGTGTGGTGAGTGTGTGTGTGTGTGTTGGGAGGTTGCGATACATGTGTCTGTGTCTGTCATGTGATGATACAGCGCTAAACTGACGCCGACTTTATAGTGCTGCCTCACTGAATCAACCCGCCGAAGACATCCAGTAGGACACCCATTCAGTAACCCAGTTTTATCTTGAATATTGAGCTACAACTGGCCTGTTATAACTCACGTAATGATTATGTCAGGCGACCACATACAATTCCCCAAACTTCCATATTTTGGACAAAGGCATATGCATGCATATTGATAATTCGGCATATCCACAGCTATATTCCTTTTACATATTGAATATACATACCATTGAAGTACCAGAGAGTTATTCGGACCCATTAAGATACTTCGAGTCGTCTTCCCGTTTTAAAGTAAGGGTGAATTCTATGATTCATGCAACAGGGAGAAAAAAATCCACAGAGAATACCAACATGATACCGGAACCTTAATCTCTACTTCAAAATTGATAACAGTAAGGTAAAAAACGAACAGAATATAAGTCGCATGGAGAAAAATAACAAGGATATTAAGACCAGGAGTTCCGGGGTGATAAGCGTCTTTTGCTTCCTCAACGATACCCACAAAAAGCAATCAGGTCAAATCCGGGCCAAGACACATTTCTCAAAATGAGACTAGGATGGTGACAACGGAACCACTAGGCATGGAACACGTATGACTTTATGTCGCATAAAGAAAAAGAATATTTCCAAATGGGATCATGATGTCTCGCATAAAATAAAACTTCAGACTGGTCTTCATTATCTTGCATCTCTAAACCTTGAGT
Source organism: Pecten maximus (assembly GCF_902652985.1). NCBI lineage: Eukaryota > Metazoa > Mollusca > Bivalvia > Pectinida > Pectinidae > Pecten > Pecten maximus. The sequence continues at coordinate 35,949,275 of NC_047020.1, forward strand.
TATTAATGTGTGTTTCGATATTCTCCCCAGTCTAAATGTCAAAGGACACAATCATGTTTCAAACCCATCAAAGCAACACTCTTCTGTAGATCTTAAACAAGTACTAGCGGCTATTTTTAGTAACTATGAGTTTGACAAATTTTATAGTTTAGCACAATTAGATTGGGCACAAGCTTTTTAACAACTTATACTTTGACATTTCTATTTTTTCCCTAAACAGGCTAAAATATGATCGGCTCTATCATATCCTTCATTGTTGTATTTCAAAGACTAATCAGACTTAAAAGAAGCAGTCATAGGAATCATATCTGAGTGATATATGATACATATATTGAAAATAAATTACTTCTTTTTAGCTATATGATACGTATTGCTTCGAAATTAAACAAAAATAAATTCCACGGTGTATTTGAAACATATGACATAGCTATACTCCACAAAGTGATCTGAATCAGGAGGTCGAAAATTTTAAGCAAGAAAATAATTTTTTTTCTGTTACATAAGACTTTAGGAGAGTTTTTGTCTTTATTTTGTTAAACAGAGTCGTCTATTCCAGCGTGACAATGTGTTATTCAATCATGTATCACGGGATATTGGACATTTTGTATTTGTTGAGGAAAAAAGGAAAAGATCAACTACTCTATAATGATGTTACCATTTACGTTGTGGTTGTCTCTTACGGCCGGTTATACGTTTTAAGTAAAGAAAAAAGTACTGATACAAATGGTTTATACCTGATAACTTGCATAAATAAAACTCCCCTACGGCCATCAAGTAATAACATTCCGAGATTCATAGAGAATAACTTTTCAAACGTTAAAGAATTTTATCGTTATTAAAATTCTTATTGCTTAAACCCGTTCATCATCTGAACAAATTAGATAACATATTTCTCCATTAAAACTTGTCTTCCTGTTTGATGGAGAAATCAAACCAGAATGCAGGAAACACCTAGAAATATTATATAATATCAAGTCGACTTATCTTGTTGATAAGGAGCATGCTGAGTCACATTACACGATCATTATTTAGATTTCATGGACATTTTCGACAATAATTGGACATTATTTGTCCAATTATATCCTCCACGAGAGTTCGTGGGTGTGATGTACGAGAGTTGGAATCCTGTGATGATAGCTTCCCGTATCTCCTCCAAAGTCTACGTAAATGTATTTTGAAGTGAGCGCTATGGTGCCTTGGGGTTCACCAGCACTGTTAGCTCCCGTGACCCCGTGACCCCGTTAACTCGTGGCGTGTCTTTGAGGTACATCACGCATCATTAAATTGTCTTAAATTCAGTTCAAATTTCAATTATCAGTAAATTAAATATTTCTTATGAAAAAATCTACACATAAAAAAACAATATTTATTTCGTATACATGTATGTTCATAGGTTGGTATGAAGACAGAACAGTTAGCGTTTCTATTAGAATAACTTTAAACTTAAAAACACGAAAATATCGATTGCTTAAATTTCTTGCCTGATATTGCAATCTGACAAGGTTTCAGAGACCTTCTCTCGGTCGAAACTGCAAGGAATACTTTAACTTTCCAATATTATATTACAGTTTTCAATCAAAATCTGTAATATTAATAAGCCCTCTCTTCCTATTTCTGTCAGGATATTACAGTATCAATGAGATGAAACTGGTAATAAAAAAAATATGTCCATCTTCCAGGACCAATGATCTAGTCCCATCTCATCAACTTCAGACCTGAATTTTTCACAAAAGAATATCCTTGGTTATTGAGCGTTTAGAAACTAACCGAGGTCTTTCTCAACTCCCTGGAGAGAATACAGCCGGAGCTGCCATTTTGGCGCTAACAGCTTACACTCAACATTACTTGTAGTACCCTACTACGTACTCATTTACAGCTGAGTCGACTGGAACACAACGAAGTAAAGTATTTTTTCAATGATACAACACAGCGCCCTTGCTGGGACTCGAACTAGTGACCCTTCGGTAACGTAGCCCTGCGTCCTACTACTAGATAATTGAAAACTAGACTTTGATCGCTAACCAGACAGATAATGACGAAAAAGCTGCATGATAAAATGTCCTTTCCATTTTTGATATATATATACGATAATTACCGCTAAAGTTCTATTTTAAGGTGCTTTGTATCTGCGTTTTATTGAAAATCCTTCGATCGTGTTGAACATCTAGTGTGACCGTTGGCTTTGAAGGCCAACGTGATTTCAGCATTGTATAGACTCTATAATGTCAAGGTTGGTTCGATCCCCAAGTTGGACCAAAATATCAGTGTTGGGGTATTTTAATATAAGCACACAGTTTAATTAAAATTCAAGTTCATGGTCACATTCTTATAAATCAATTATTTTCATGATTTTTTTTATATCGCCGTTTATTGGTGCACGTGAATTTTCCGTGTCGGTAATGTGAGAGATCAGACAATGTAAATGATATAATTAAAACAGTAGGGGACATGCAGGTTGCTATATAACATTCAGGAAAACTGGACCATGTCCGAGGTATTTTTTTATTCACGAATGCACGTACTTAAGTCACTTGTAACGAGAGACGCTCTCTGAGGTCATCACTACGTCACGTTGGCTAAACCACCTGTATACTGGCCTACTATTTTCTAAAACTTACAAAAATGCTGGCACCCGTCTGTATGTTATTGTAAAACACCCAATCCAAAATATATGATTTTTTTATGGATGAGTTAAATATAAAATGTGTTCAGCCAAAATTTCAAAAAATTATGATAAATTTAGAATTAATATTTGAATTGATAAAAAAAACATATACCTACACAGTTAATAATGTTGCCTTGTCGCGTGTATACATATGTATATGGATAACTTATACCATTCATACACTGTGTTACTATAAATATATTTGAATTTCTTAAGGACTTGACAATTACTGTATCCAAACCATGACCACACATAGAATTCTGGAACGACACATTTTGACACCAGACCGATTCTGTGTTAATACCTGTGTGACCTTTATTGGTGACCTTAGATTAAATCATGTACGTTTCATCACCTTATAATCAGACGATAGGTGGACGACAAAGCGCTGTACTTTGTCGCTCGTTGTTCCTCTAATACCAAAGCTACTTGATACCCACGAAGAACGGTATAACTCAATAATATTCCTCTCTAACACCTGAGGAGTATTGTATATCTTTACTAAAGAAGGAATTCATTATCGCTGTTCCATGTCTGGCACACGTAAGAGGTCGAGCTAATCCTTTGTACATCACTTCATACCCTTTCTGATTAAAGAACCTAGGACTATTTCTTGGTTCAGTGACTCCTCTGATGGCAGAGTTGTGTAGTGGTGTACCCTACCGAACGCACCCGTCTGCTGTCCTTACACATGGCGATAAAGCAAATCGTATATAACCCGTGTATACTTATCTGTAAGTATAGACATAAGATCAATGTTCAATTGTCATTTTGAGTCCATTCATCTTCAATTTTAATTCTTCCAAAGAAGACGTTTCCGACCTACATGCGCGTATCTGAGACTTCCATCTTAAAGGTGGCCGGTCATCTCACGTGCTTGTCAAGAGCTGTCGTCACATTTCTAGCCATTACGATACAAAGCGATCTCAACGTGTTTTAAAAAGAAATTAATCGTGTACTAGTACAAATTTTAGTGATACATGACTGAATCAAGTTCTTCGGATAATGTAAACGATATCTTTTAGAGCATAAACTCTAACCCACATCCAACTACAATGTTAACTTTTAAATGTCTAAATGCTGATGAAATATCAAAAAGAAATATTTAATTATCGAAGACTTAAAAGAGATTTTGTTAATTTAATTATGTCAGGGTATTGTGTGGTAGAAACTTTAAATAATTTAGTTAATCTATTTATTGGTTTGTTTGTTTTTTGTTTGGATATTAAGACACAGAGTGTTTATATAAATCCAATATTTAACCATTTTATTTATGTTCTCTCATTGACAGTACCTTTCCTTTGAATTATCTCTCATTGACAGTACCTTTCCTTTGAATTAAACATATTTCTATTGGTAACAAAGGAATTGAACACAGGTTATACAATTTATATAAAGCCCGTTCCTGATAAATGTTACATAAACATTAAAACAAGATGGCATATTTATTTATATATTTATAAACAGGTTTTAGAGAGAGGGCGGTTACATATTTAGATATACACACATGCACTAAATAAAATTAACGCATTTTCTCCGATGGGGTGCCTATTTACTAATCAATATACATGTATGAATCAGTTTATGACTACAGAGGTCATCTCTGTTCAGAAACCAACTTTTGAGGAAATATCACTTGTCTTGTCTTATCTTGGTGTTTATCTCTCCTTTTTATTAGGAGCTGTCCAGAAAATCCATAATATCCTGGAGAACGTTAGTAGCATCGTAAAGATGGTAAAATACATATAGATAAAAGTGTTTGTAAAACCAGACAGGGTGAGTCCATCGCATTGATAATGCATATTGTGTTAAAAAAAATATCTAGCTGACCAACACCACATGCACATAAGGGTATGGCTATAAAGTATATACAGGTAATTTATGGATCTGATAAAAGCAATATAAAAAATTAAGAAAATGGTCAGACATTAAAAGGCTCTAAAAAAGAGAAAACGCTTTGTAAAAAGATTTTGAACAGAAATGTTTTTGCCCTATCCCTCCTCCTGCATTCTGACTTAGGCAGATCAGGTGGAGGCTTCCTTTAAAGTTCATGAATTATCAGTTCTGTTCACACACTGCATGGAATTGGCAGACAGGAACTTCAGGTGAAGAATCCTTGTTCGCTTTTCAAGTTCATGCTTGTTCTTGCTACTTAAAGTTGTGACCTCTTGCAGTTTACTTGACGTTGGATCTAGTATGAGTTGTACAAGAAGATCTTTCCTTTTGAAATCATTGAAGCTTCCAGGTCCCATTTCCTTCAGCAGCAGGTTAGCAATTTTCTGCAGGTGAACTAATCTATTTTCTTCCAACTTAGAGCAGCGAGTTAGAAAGTGTGAGATGTTCTCGTCCTCTTTTTTGCCTAGTAGGCAGGTCTTATCCGGGTTGTTGTTAAACTTTGCAGTTCTGCATTGCAGGTTGTATGTGTTGGTAACTAAGCGGGCTTTGATTTCTGCAGCTTTGACATCTCTTGTAGACGGGCTCACACTTGCCCATATATTATGAGCTCAGCATTTCGTAAGAGGCGACTATAGCTGTGTGGAATTGGTACAGAAAGTGTCGACGAAGTCCTCTATAGCGTGAAGCTCGACGAATCCGTGAATAGGCCTGATGTGTTCATCACTACACGTGGTTACTGTGTGGCCTCCACGCAAAATTGGAATTGTTTGTTCTATGTCTTTTTCTGTAGAGAGGACGGTGGATAGTCTACAAAATAAAAACTGATCTCAACCGCTGCAAGTTGTTTGTAGGAGATGACTAACTTTCTTCTGTCTTTTTTGGAGGCGGAGGAGAACCATTTATGTTAAGGGAACTAACTCTGTTAAGATACCCCCTTTTTCACCCTTTTTCTATATCTCTGATAACATTGTATTCTTTCTGACGTCACTGCGATCTAAAGAAGACAATGACAGGTACTGTTCGCTTTTAAGTTGAACAAATGATATCGTTTTTAAGGTCGCCTCTCAAAGAGATGGGGAGCTTATGTTGCTACCCCGGCGTCGCCGTTGGCCTCAGCGTTGGTTTCCAAATGTTGAGGTTTTGGTGCAAGTGTTGATAGGCAACAGTTAAATCCTTTATAATTGTACTAGAGCTCTAATATTTTGTTTCAGGGTATCTGTGTGTGTGTGGGGGGGGGGGGGGGGGGGGGGTAGGGTTGCTGTGTGGGGTTTGCTAATACTTCTTGGAGGTAAAATACGTTTCATAAAAATGATAATTTCAATGCTTTCAACAATACAAAACTTATTTAAAACTGTCTTTTTTACCTTTGAATATTGCAATATATTTTTGTTAAAATATCGGTATACATGTGTCGGTAAGGCGGGAATTATGAATTTCAAATATGAATTATAGCATTTAAAAAATCAAAAAATGTAGAAGGAATGTAAATATAAGCGTTGAACAGTTTTTGTATGGTATTTATGATCTATTTGAATGCCAGAGCTTTGCAAGCAAACAAATCATAATATGCTAACGCACATTATGTTGTTTGCTGCTTGCAAAGCTCTGGCATCCAAATAGATCACAAATACCATACAAAAACAGTTCAGTGCTTAAATAAAATGTGAGGCGAGCTTTGTACCGATGACGGTACTATTGTTTATAATAAGTTGTTGATTGACAATAGCAATTGTTTTCTTTATTATTATTTCTTTTCTTTGTTTCTGTTTCTGTTTTATTTATTTTTTTCTTCTTCTTTCCTTTTTTTTTGGGGGGGGGGGGGGGGGGTTGAAAAAAGTAGGTCTCGACTATAAGAAACATTTTGATAATATACACGATTTTTTTCAATATTGTATATTGAACAGAAACAATTAGAAAACGGAAACAAAAACTTCTGAAGGATGAATTGATTGATGTGGCTAAATGTCCTAGCAAAAACCAGGGTCATGTGAGGACTGGCTTCCCCATTGTATTCTGGTCATCAACCTACTTGGGTGTATTCTAGACTAGACGATAGACGACACAACGTTAGGTACAGTATAGTTAAAATATGTAATAGGATAAATGCAACATCAAACTTTTGCATGTCTTATATGCGGATTTTATTCTTTATTAATTTTTTTTCTATTTTCATGGGGTTTTTTTTGTTGTTTTTTTTAACAAATTAATTCAATAAGTCCACAGCGACTTCGGTTTACCATTGACAATAAAACAAAACAAAAGAAAAACATAATTATCAACTCAATCTTGTTGTATCTTATACTTTTATAACCCCTACGTAACGTTCCATGCCTTCCTGACAGTTGTCTGGGGTAGACTAAGACCAGTGATGACGGCCGTTCTGCCCTCCCCCTGCCACACTAAGAAGTCTACTCGAGGTAATTGGAGAACACTCAACCCCCAACCTGGTCAAAATATCACAATATATCAAAGTCTGCACGCATAGCTACCCGGGTACCGTCCTACAATGTTTATCGTCCAAACCCGTACCCCGGGTAAAGAATGTTCGGCGAGGAATGTCTGGACATCGAAAGACTTGGATTAATCAGTCACATTGTTGTCATCTGATCGTGTGTTTGTCTCCGCTAAGTGGGTATTGTAATAGATTAGGTCACAAACACATGATGTTCAAACATGTTACGGCAAAAGGTGAAATAACAAACGGAAGATTCCACTCTATATCGATTTTAAGTGATGTTTTTTTCACAGATATTAACTAATACTTTAGTATGGAAAGGCTGATGGAAACAAAAACATACTTTTAAAAATATGTAGGAATGCTTTCTCCATATAGCCCAAATACATAAAATACAAAACTTGCTTTACAGAACCTTGTTTATCAGACGATTGTCAGTCAACGAGGAAAATGCGAAAACAAAATGTCTAAAATAATATTTATATAATATCACATCTTAATTTTATCACGTTTTAAAATATGTCAACAACCTACTTTCTATATTGACCCCAACCAGGAAGCAGGGCGTGTGTAAGAGTTTAAATATTTGATGATATTTTTGTTCTGGGCGAAAAATCTGCCACAATTTTTAGTTAAGTGTAGTTTTATAATTAATGATGTTACAGATTAAACACGATTTAAACCACCAAACTATTGACGCCTTCGATTGATTACTGATTTTTAACTAAAAGTGCAAATTCGAGAGAGTAGAGTGCAAAATCGTATTGTTCTTGTCAAAAATTGAATCAATGGAATAACTTTCTATGACATGAAAAAATGTACTTTTAAAGAAAAGTGTTGCAAAGAAGAGCCAATATTCATTTTAGGTGTAGAGTTATGAGAGGTATTTAATCGCCCCGGCCGACACCACCGTCAAATACACATTCCAGGCACCGTAAGTATTTACAGAGAGCCAACGTCGTGTACTGGAGTGCTTGGTAAGACAATTCGGAGACACTCAAGATCAACGACGTCTGGGTTCTTCAGGGTACTTCAAAGGTGTATTGGAAATCAACTAAAATTATTTAATGCGTCGGTCGTTCAAAATAATAAAGGGGAAAGATTTCTGTCAATGTAGAAATTATCCCTTTCGATTAGCCGATATGGTAGACAATATATGTGGTCTGTACCAACTGGAAAATGTGGAAATCAGGTGACAGGGCAAGGTGTGAGTTGTTCAAAGAAAGAGAAAAGCCGTGTTTACGGCACATGTTAATGCTCTGATAGGAAAATGATAAGTCTGCGTTTTGTAATGGAAGGTCAACAGGCCGGCGTGAGAATGTCTCTGTTTGGACTGATAGGCAAAGATAGGGATATATATATATATATACATATACAGGTAGAGCCTGACAAACGATATCGAGGGTATACCTATTCGAACCGAGAATAGGTATTATACGTGTAAAGGACTGATACTCCAAGAGGCATTCAATCTGTCATTAATTCGAGAGATGTTCAAACGCGGAATAATATTTGTCTCGCAAATACATAGGCTGTATATGGTTTTATCGTGGTCATTTACAGTTTTGCCTGATACAATTTTTGCAAAAAAAAAAAAATTCTTTCCAAAAAAAGCTATATTAACTGATTAAAATAGTAAAGTTCCAAGAATTGTATCAATGAATTGTAATTTAGAATTTGATATTATTTTAAAATGTACCAGAAAAACTTTCTTTTCCCTCACATTCTTGAAACCATCTTGACCCTATATGCATGTATGTTGCATCCATTGTGATGTTTTAATGTAATTTTAAAGTGTATGACATAATAGCATTACATTTGCATGACCTCACAGTAGGTCATATTAAATGGATTTATATGCAAATTAAAGTCTGATTGTTTTCGCTGAATAAGATACAAATCATGTGATTATTCCGACTTGGCTTCAAAATCACTTTAACTACATGACAGTCATATCTAGTATAAACCTGCAGTCTATTGATTGTCTGTCTAAATATTCTATTTATTGGGAGTCTTATTGTACGCGAACCACGGAAAACTTGGATCAAAGTGCTGTCCGACTGAAATGACAGAAATTATACAAGATACTGTACTGAATGTCGGGTACCTATTAACAACGCCCATTAGCTCAGGCGAGTTTCTATTGCGACAAAGGTAGGTAACAAAATATATGATTGGAGTATAATAAAGCAGAAATAGGTATGATCGCAGATACGCAACATTGTGAATAAAATTAACTTCAGACAGGATCGTAAATTGGAAAGATTTGCATATCATGCATAAGACATTAGAGGCACGAGATTATGCATGCAAACTAGCGCCACAATGTAATATATTGCAGAAAAGATATATTAATTAAAACAACCATGATTTACACTAATATTGTTTGATTTAAAAATATGGTCAGTGAAATAACAAATCACATGTCATAAATGTCTAAAATGTATTTAATTGGACAATATCTGCCAGCATAATTCTGTGGCCACTAGAAAAGACATTTCACTACAGACGCGGTAGGGTGGGGTTCAATAAGACCATTAGGGTGCTTTTACTCTTGTCAATAAACAACGATCAGTCTTTCTATGTATATAATTATTGGGGACGCACACTAAATTCGTGACTGAACACGTGTTAATTGATGACGTGTCAAATCATATCACATTTGAAACAAGTGACGTAAGCGATAAATGTCAACAAAAAGTACTACATCATCCGCTCATTAGCTCTTAATTCTGATTGGTTCTATGTTGAAGGTTAAAGGTCAAAGAGATAAATGAATGAAATCAAATTCTGACATAATCAGTACACATGTACGGAACACCACCAAACGGTATTTATAAATCTCAGATTTATCAGGTATCTGTCAGAATGCTATGATCTATAGCGATAACGTTAGTGATCAGTAACCGAAAACAATTAACAAGACTTTGGGAAAATTTGCCAGATAATTTATGTAACATTTGAGGCATATAGTATCTATGAATGTGGAAATATCCATAAGTTTTCAAAGTCAATTGAACGAAAATAATATTTTTATTAAATAGAATACGCACTTTCACTCTTGAATATTATTTTTCCATTTTCAAGCCAAACCTTTATCAGTAGTTGATGACTGGTATTGAAGGTAAGATAAATACTTTTCTAGTGCCAAGCTTTCTTCAATTCGCTTCACCATTTCTTACAATGATAGATAAGAAATAATTTTGTGCATGCATTTGTTTTCGCATTTTCCGCCATAATAGTTTAACGAAAAACTTTTTTTTTAAATTTGACACCTGCCCTCCTTTCTATAACCCCGACTGATGGTGTCCCTCTAGATACCTGCTCTCCTATAACCCTGGCTGATGGTGTCCCACTAGACACATGCTCTCCTATAACCCTGGCTGATGGTGTCCCGCTATATCACGTGGTCAAGGCCAATATTACCAAAATGAATCCCAGTATTGCACCTCTTTCCATCATTTTTGTGACCACATTGTTAGACAGATTTCGACAAAACATCCTTCGTATAATTTTGGTTATATGCCAAATTATCCGATTTCAATGCCACTTTTTCTAAAGATTACTTTTGGTGTCGGCCACTGGATATAATTATAATCCTGTCTCATTCTTAAAGACACGTACATCAGATCTCTGGGAAATATAGAAGTAAATTCTAAAAAATGAGGCATTTCGAAAAAGATGAAGTATGTGTACAGTCCATTTTTGACAATTCCGTGTCCGAAATCAAAGACAGGACAATGTCCTGACGTAAGCAATATCGTCCGACATAAGTCGTCTCTTACATTCACGTTTCTCACTCCCTCGGTTTACAGGCTTGTCAATCACGCGTTAATCATGTCCTCTCCACGTACATGCATGTAAAGCATAAATTCGCTTGCGTAAGGAAATATCTTTTCAAGAACAAAAAGGAAAAAGTTAAAAGTACATTAAATCTTACGCGATGGCCTATAAATCTTGTTCCTACATTGAGCACACGAATATAAAATAGTTTTTACACCAATATACATACTTAAACACCAAATTAAACAAATAAACCATGACGGCGTACACATCAGCATTCCATGTAAATCACGTGCTTTTTTTCTAATCCGGTGACCACGTGGTGTCTGCGCACGTACTTGGCCCATGTATGACTAGGTCAATGACCTCGTACATAAAACTAGTTGGAGTAGGATGTACATGTTGTGTAATGTCACGCGACCTGTCGACATACCTTGACCTTATTTGGAGGTACAGAATTAGCATTTAGTCACTTGATATATACACATTTCTAGCTGTGTAGGCAAAATCCAATCGCAGGTCGAATTAAAAAAAAATTGATGTCATGTTTTGATCCAGGCGTTTCGTTTACGACAGATGGGTTTAAAGTCAGACATAACATTTCGAAATAACATCAATTCAGTCTGTCTCGTGTCCTAGAATACAATTTCACATTCGTCTAGTGATTCGTCTATCGCGCACGACTGCCGTGTGTTTTATGGGGTTTCATGTCCACGCAACAGCAATGGTCATATGAGGACGGATGACAAGGAGACACTCATAGAAGGAAACGAAACACAGAAACAAAGAATAATGAGGAAAGTTAGGAAAGATTTAATATACCAAGTATTACAATCGGCACAGATCTATTTTCGTTTTTTCAATGTCCCGTAACTAGAACACACGGAAGAAAATCCACGGTTCTACAGACGCCTTCCACGATCAACATACTGTGCGATACAGCGGACCTTATTCATGGGGTCTCCAAAGTCATCTGCACAGAAGACAAAGGAGAAACCAACCCTGAACCTTCAAGGGCCTCCACAATTATTCGCATCTTACGACATGCAGTGAGACACAGGGGGTGGGCGCGGACCTACGACACAACCCTATCAATTGTCAGATAAAAAAAATAGCCTCTCCCGAATATGACCCGTCCCAGTCGTGGGACTGGTCATACTCGGGAGGGGCTATTTTTCGGCATAGCCGTATAATATTCTTTTGGCCCGGATATGACGCGACAGGTGGCGTTACTGGTCAAGATGAAGTATGTGATTGGTCAATGTAACGGTCAATGCAAAATGCAGATATGCAGTTAAAAACGAAACAAAGTTAAAATTGAATGAAAGCTGAATAAGTGGATGTATCTTTTCAAATGACACATTAATAAAATTATATTCAAATGCAGTCTTATCATCACCAAAAAATGATACATACTGATATGATTTTGTTATCTGTGCTGAAACACATTAGTTCGTTCATTTATTTCACCAACAGTTTTATATGGTGGCTGATTTCTGCCATTTCGTTGTTTCGTTCTGGCGCCCCGACAGAACGATAATCTTCGTCTTTTCGCCCCCGATAATTAGCGTTATGGCGCCGCGCCATAACGAAAAGACGCCACAACTCAACGCGAAATAACGAAAACGTGAAGCCGCTAATCAGCGGGGCGAGTTAATTCGCCCCGCTAATCAGCGTCTTTTCGCCCCGCCATAACGCTGTTTATCGTTATGGCGCCCCGATAAACAGCCTCTTTTCGCCCCGACAAGACGATAATTATCGTCTTTTCGCCCCGCTGTTTATCGTTATGGCGCCCCGCTAAACATCGTCTTTTCGCCTCGCCATAACGCTGTTTATCGTTATGGCGCCCCGCTAATCATCGTCTTTTCGCCCCGCCATAACGCTGTTTATCGTTATGGCGCCCCGCTAAACATCGTCTTTTCGCCCCGCCATAACGCTGTTTATCGTTATGGCGCCCCGCTAATCATCGTCTTTTCGCCCCGCCATAACGCTGTTTATCGTTATGGCGCCCCGCTAAACATCGTCTTTTCGCCCCGCCATAACGCTGTTTATCGTTATGGCTCCCCGCTAAACATCGTCTTTTCGCCCCGCCATAACGCTGTTTACCGTTATGGCGCCCCGCTAAACATCGTCTTTTCGCCTCGCCATAACGCTGTTTATCGTTATGGCGCCTTCCGGCTAGTCATGCGCTGAGCAATCTTTCATAGAAGATGGCGGAGCAAAGCAGTTACACCAGCCTTTTGAACGGAGACAATACCACTAGTATCCTTTTTATTTAGCTTTAATAACCCTTTAGGTGAGTTTTAAAATGGTTTGGTACACATTGTTATGGCTAACGCTAATTATTGTGTTGCAGTATTAGACTGTATCATGTACGCTTCCTTACATATTGAAGTAAAAAGGGAATTAATGTGGGTCGCAGCTGGGGCCATAATTGCCAGGGATTTGATTATCACGGTATGATATTGTACAGATCTGGAAAAAAATACGAAATTACGTGTTTGTTATAATAAATTAAGGTTATATGTTACTAAAAATAGAACTAGTGTCATGCTGAGAAGTTTCATCTTGCTGGTTGGTGTATTGTTTTATTAGCAAACAGGAAGTGACATAAATTGCCTTAATGAACATCCATCATTTACGCACCACAAACAACGACTCATCACAGACAAAAACCACAATGAAACTCCGCTCACGAAAATTAGTTCGATGCGTATTAATACTTATTTGATATGATTGCTTCCGTATCAGATTGCGAAAATAAAACAATCAATAAATAAATATACATGCTTCATTATCTTTCTAATCATGATGTTGACCTAATTTTTCTCAGTATCTTTTTCTGTCGTGCAAACAAATATATGTATATTTTGTTTTAGTTTGTCAGGGCAGAATGATAAAAATAAAATACATCTGTATATAATTAATAATGATGTAAATATTCAGATGGGTTATTTTGACTTCATTGTGTATACAAATTATTAAAAGCCTACACTTTACACGTATCATCACATATTGTCAACAATTACAAACTAGATACCGTCTATACGACAGCGTCAACATACAAGGATGATTTATACCAATGCGTCAAAACAAGAAGACAATTTGTGTCACTGTCATGTATTAAATAGCGTTGACACGAAATTTGACATAGCAACAACAATAAAGGACAATTATACAGAAAAGTCGAAAATGGTGAATACACAAGGACATTTATACCATAGCGTCAGTTTGACAAGACAACATTTCTACCAAACGTCAATACACCGGGAATATACCATGGTGTCAGTTTAGCAAAAAAAAAAAAAAATTCTAACAAAGCGTCAAATAGTTTGACATTGTGACATTTTTTACCAAAACGTCAATATACAAGAACATTTATACCACAGCGTCAGTTTGACAAAACAACATTTCTACCAAAACGTCAATGCACAAGAACAAATATACCACAGCGTCAGCTTGGCAAAATAACATTTCTACCAAAACGTCAACACACAGGGACAAAATATTGATACTTAAGCGTTTGTACACAATGACTAATGTGCATGATGCACCAAAGTGTCATTATACAAGGACAACTTAACCACTGTGTCACAACAGGACACGCTGACAAGGACAACAAATCCTCACAGAACGAACATCTGTGGTGTTCAGATTGATTCCTAATTTGGTCTGTAAGTTAAAGGGCACTGTTGATGTGAGTTTCCGTTGTACAATCTATTGAAGTGATGTTTATTTCGTTATAATCTTATGAAACGGTTACTATATATGGGGACACGTTAAACAATCGTACTTCCGAGCAACATGGACTGGATTGAAAGAGAGATATTTGGATGAATAAAAATCCGACCTGTCTCATGAATCGCTGGCTGGAACAGCGAGATGGGTAGCTATGTATATAGTCGTGTGTAATTGAAGATATCAGACCGCACATATTCAAAGATTAAATATGTACCATTCGATTTTTTTTTAATTAATAAAGCTTCACCTTCAGAATATTTCTTTTCTTTCATCACTGCCCATTCTTTCTGTCCTTTGTTGTATTACTCTATGTGTTTCCTTGACACCCGTCCTCATAAGGTCCCGGCTGTTGTTGTCTCCTAGACACCCGTCCTCATAAGGCCCCGGCTGTTGTTGTCTCCTAGACACCCGTCCTCATAAGGCCCCGGCTGTTGGTGTCTCCTTTACACTCGTCCTCATATCACACTGGCTGTTGGTGTCTCCTTGACACCCGTCCTCATAAGGCCCCCGCTGTTGGTGTCTTCTTGACACCCGTCCTCATAAGGTCCCGGCTGTTGGTGTCTCCTTGACACCCGTCCTCATAAGGCCCCCGCTGTTGGTGTCTTCTTGACACCCGTCCTCATAATGTCCCGGCTGTTGGTGTCTCCTTGACACCCGTCCTCATAAGGCCCTGGCTGTTGGTGTCTCCTTGACAGCCGTCCTCATAAGGTCCCGGCTGTTGGTGTCTCCTTGACACCCGTCCTCATAAGGCCCTGGCTGTTGGTGTCTCCTTGACACCCGTCCTCATAAGGCCCTGGCTGTTGGTGTCTCCTTGACACCCGTCCTCATAAGGCCCTGGCTGTTGGTGTCTCCTTGACACCCGTCCTCATAAGGACCCGGCTGTTGTGACGACGTTAAACCCCTAAAACTAACAATTTAAAGGCTTATTTCCTTTAAATAACGTTCAGCGTGCATTTATTCGGTAACCGATTATGTTTATAGCGAATATTATCATAATCTCCCTAAGGTAGGAGTGCATACGATCCTAACTTGTGAGCAGGGTGACCCCTTTTTGTGTGACGTATACGCCCCCTTCGATTATCAAACCTTAAACTTCCTGAAGCACTATAGAAATCCTTGTAATAGCACAAGGTGCTGTCACCTCCCTCGGGACTCAGACTCAGGTGGTCATAATTGTATATTTACTGTAGACGTGTAACCGTCCAGAACGAATGGAGCTTTTTATACACTGACCCCGTATTTCAAGTCCACCTCTCGACTCCCCTTATATCAAAGCGCCTTTGGTTACGGACCTAGGTAGACATGTGGATATAATTAAAGGGTAATATAGACTTATAAGCATAAAAGTTAGACAGTCACCAAACCATGAATAATTCAAACTAAATCATCCCCATCACGTAACGAAATCAGGGTGGTCTTGGGACAGGACTCGACCTCGACAATGTCTGGGGTAGGTCATTCAGCGCCAAATCAAGCGGCAGCCATTTATATGTATATTGGGGGGGTTTTTGTATATATGTATTTACTTGAATAATAAAAGATGTGCTTTTTTGTGTAGGGAACAAATTAATTGATTTAGACCAACATGCTTTGTTACATCCAATAGTGCGTTCCGCCTACAAATATTGTTGCAGATGCACTGCATCCACTCTGCTCTTCTGTTCCTATATTTGTATTTTAATGAAGGGCTAGATAAGTTGAAGTCGATGTATCTAATTGTCAGGTCTTCAATAACTGAAATCTACGGTGGCTGATTTGTGCCATTTCGTTCTTTCGTCTTTTCGGCCGGAAAAGACGAAAATTAACGAAACTTACATTTCATCTTTTCGCCTCGTATGATGTTTAAGTTTTGTTAATTTTTGTCTTTTCGGGGCGAAAAGGCGAAAGAACGAGAATTAAGATATTTGATTTTTTTCGAATTGAAAAGACGAAAGGACGAAATGACACAACTCGGCCACCGTAGAAATCGCTGTGTGAGAATATAATCTTTCGTGCCGGTATTCCGGGCGTAAGATTTATACCTGATAATACCACTGCATGATTTGTAAGAGGCGACTAAATTTTCTTTCAAAACAACGTTTTTCTCCCGAATCCTTTTCTTTGCAATACCACATTTTTGGTCCCTTGAGCGTTCGCCTCTGTGATGAAGTTGTTGGATTATGTCTCCTGCCAAGACAAACCAAAATGGGTACTTGTTACCCATTATTAGCTGAATAGTTTGGCCGTTGCCATTAATGTACAAGCTAGATATTTCAGTGTGATGACACTATACATGTGTCCATCAACGACCCCATAATTCTTGGACACCGTCTATATATGACCTTATAGTGTTAGTATGACCTACAACAATACCAAACCAAACCAAAAATTCTCTGAAATAAACTTTGCTTTGGCTGGATATGTTATTTGACAGAACGACCAAAATAAAACTACTACATAGATAATATGTTTACAAGTACCACTGACTAAATGTTCGCGGAACAGTTCAATATACTCTCACCCCTGTTCAACAATATATTCATTTTAGATTGTAAAAAGAAAGGAAAGTAAAGAAGAAAAAAAATATATTGACTAAATGTTAGCGGAACATTCCAATGCACGATCACCCCTGTTAGACAATATATTCATTTTAGATTGTTAAAAGTAGGAAAGAAAAAAAAAAAAAGAAAAAATACATTGACTAAATGTTCGCAGAACATTTCAATACACGATCACCCCAATTAGACAATATATTCATTTTAGATTGGAAAAAAAAGGAAAGGAAAAAAAAGAAAACAATGATTGTTTCGCAGAATATGTTCATCCATTCAAAGTGAAATAAAAAAAAATAATGCCTGCAATTAACACTTATTACGAAATGTCTTTCACCTAACCTTTTGCCCAGAGGTTTGGGGAATCGCATGTATTATCAAGTACAGAGTATGAGCAATGCCCTGGATATTTTTCTCACATAAAAGTGTTTTATTTATACTTTAATTCTATCAGTGTTAAGTGTATCCTTCCCTACAGCAGCCAAACTATCTTGAGTTTAAAAAACACACTGAACATTTATTTGCACAGTAACAATTGCTATCCTGATTTAAATTTAAAATATCTTAAATTTTATTCATGATCAATACTCATTAATCTTTTTTTTTTTCTTTCTCAAGAATTATATTATTGAAATTTTTGGCACCCTTTCTTAAGTGTTACAGTGTCAATAGAGGCTAGAAGTGGTGTTATCCATGGCTCGATTAATAGTTGACGAGATTGTTAAAATGTTGAAAGATCGTTTGCATAATGACGAGTTGAAACACATACATGTACATGAAATCGTAACATTGCACTCTTTAGAGTTACGTATAATGAATTATCTATCGAAATTTACACGTATGAGTCAACGAGAGGCAAAAACTATTAGTTTAACAGGGAATTACATCCCAGAAGCCAGTTTCATCAGTTTTTCTTGAAATAAGAATATTTCGTAAAATACTGTGGGGTTTCTTTGTGTGTGTGGGTTTTTTTTTTATTGATTTTTTTTTTTTTTTTTTTCATTTAAACGTAATTTATTTGTCAAAACACAAATGGGATAAGACACAAGTAGAAAACTTATAATCCTTCTTTTCCCGTATAACATAAATGATGAAATGAATATACATGACCGAAAATGATAAGGACAATATTGATGATGATGTGAACAATTCAAAAATAGCTACATGTATAAGATAAAATTTACCATATACAAATATCATATTATGAAGTCACTGTTCCTGCATAGGAAGCTTACAGAATTTAAGGTAGATATTCCTTTTAAATCATAGAATGCTTTAGTATTCAATTCTAATTCCGAGTTAAGGAATTTCCTTAATTTAGGCACATTGACGAAACCGGGGCCCGTAGGAAAACATAGTTATCTTGAATTCAGAGTAAGTGAGATATGTGTGTACGTGAGGTCTGTGTGTTGTACCTACCTTTTTCTATATTGTATATAAGTATCTGTCATGCATATACTGTATAAATTTGTACTGATAAACCGGATGTTTTAAGGTAATAAATGACTTGAATTGAATTGAATCGTCTTGGTTATTTCCCTTTTTTGAGGTTTGAGAATTGATATACACGTAATGACGTTGGTAGAACTAATGAGATCTCCTTATTTATAAGCCAATTGCTTATACATTTTTGTATAAACAATAACTTCAAGAACTTTTTTGCATTACGCCTACCCCTGGCTATGTGATAAAACCCAAGGCCTTCCGCACAGTGTCGAATACTCAACTACAGGCCAGAAGTGAGGCAGTGTAAAGGAGATAGACGAGAATAGATCAGCCGCCTCTTACGATCATGCAATGGGGCAGCAGGTAAATACGTATGGAAGAATAGGGACGGCTTGGCCTTTAACGTGCTGGAATCTCAACAGCCAATTGTTAGCGTCGAGGGTCAATTAAGTCTAGCCAACATTTCGTTTCCGACGGAAAGTGAAAAAAATAATCGGTCATAATGGTCACCTCGCTACCAAATTATGCAGGTTTGGTTTTAATGTCCAAATAACAGCGTTGATCATTTAAGGACGGCCTCCCCTGTTTGAGATACATGTGTGTGGTGATAGCGTCTGTGTTTTGGGAGGATGCGATTTCGCTAGTTTTTGTCTCCTTTTGATAGCGTGGAACTGATGCCGACTTTAAAGTGCTACTTCACTGAACCATACTACCGAAGACACCCAGCAGGACACCCCATCTGGTCACATTATACTAACAACGGGCAAACCAGTCGTTCCACTTCTGAAAATGCTGAGCGCTAAGCAGAGATAAAATCCTCTCGGCCATGGGATAAAATCAAAAGCCTTCCTCGTTTGGGCGAATACTCAGACATAGGCAAAAAGTGAAACAATATCAAGGGAGACATTAAGAAGAAAAAAGTTACTAAAAAGAAAAGAATGACAATATTTCAAGTTCAGTCGCCCTATACGATCATGCAATGGGGTAGCAGGTACATTTTTTACGCTCTCACTAGATGACTACCGGAGTCATTTTGAGGCGAGGTACAGTATATTTGTAGTAGCTGGTGGCTACCTTGCTGAACAACATACGGAAGGCCCGTCGCACATGTCATGGAGAACAATAACGGTGAGGTTGCTTGCCCAAGGACACAACCATGACAACACATACTGGTCCGTGTCCGACGACAATTGAGGAATAACAATTGTGATTTTGCGTAAATGTTTGTAATTAATGCTTGACACTTAAATAAAACAATTGAATTTGAACTTAACATTTTTTTTTGTTATCCAAAACGCAACCACTTTTACCCAACCAAACCTAATTCGTTTGCGTTTTTTGTGCTTATGTAACGAAAACGGTATCTGGGGTGACCATTTGATAAATGTAGCGTCATCTTTAGCGACCTTACACATTTCATCCTGAGTATGACCTATGGTATTCAGTAATCCCTGTTCTGATACCTGTTTCAACAAAGTATTTGTTTATACAAACAACGCAGTTTATTTATTCCGACCAGCTGTTACTGAAACAAAACGTGATATGACTGAAGTATAATCAAAGGGCAAAGTGCGTGAGCATCCGCGTATATAACAACTTTAAAGAATGCATGCACGCACCAGTACATCATCAGAAAGTAGGTCAAACATACCTAATTGGATTATAGAACCATTTACATGAAAAAATATCATTATCCAGGAACTCGCAGAATATTCCTGATAATATCCATGTGAAAATGCAAAGTGCCATCTTTCTTGTGGTCACGAGAAACATAAAAAAAATAACTAGAAATCACGAAAAACATACGAAGTGACAAGCATCTGCGCGTGCAAATAGCACGGGACTTATCGCAAGACAAGCTGCTCGTTCGTTTGCGTGTGTTTGCGCTAGCTCAGGGACAAAAGGACTTGTTATAGTTTAGACAAGCTTCAGTAGGAGAAATTTAGATTCAATGATACGAAGTTAAAAGAACGGACGTTTGGACCACTACTCTTAATTTTGTTGGGCATGCGCACTAGTTACATTTGGACGTCACAGTATAGGTCAACAGGTGGGCGTTTATTACAGACAGTCCGAATTACAAGTCCTACTATTGTATTTACTTAATTAAAGAAATTTACATTGTAAACAACGAACGGATTCGACCCCAACCGCCGTGTAGAATAGGAAAGGCATTGTTTGGTACACGACTCATTTGAACGGCTTTAAAAATCTGTGTATTATAAGTGTTTGCACACAAATACTTGTGCACAACTGTACTGTCAAATGTTCTCAAAACATTTGCGAGTTTTATTCGTCAATTAAATAACAGAGAAACGTATGTACATAACATACTATAGCTCCAGGCATGAAAAGCAAACACGAGCAGACGACAACTTGGCGCGTGCAGAGAGTAAGAACACAATGCCACTTTCCACACAAGCTGTTAAAGAAATAACCTTTCATTAAAATAAATATCGAGTCAAAAGTTATCCTAAGTCTTTGTTTGAAAAACTTCAAAGAACGTACAGTTATTAATGTATACGAGGTATTTATCAAACTCGGCCAAGTGGTTTCGAGTAGAGACGATATTCAACTTCAGCTCAAGTTTTTTATTATTACGTTGAATTTACATGTAAAATTGACAAATAATTCCAATAATTTTCTCAGCTAAATGGAAAGTGTCTGAAGGAATCGAGAAACATAAGTTGATAAAAAGCTTATGTTCCCTTTCATGTAAGCAATACGTGTGGAAGAATAGGGGCGGCTTGGCCTTTAACGTGCTGGAATCTCAACAGCCAATTGTTAGCGTCGAGGGTCAATTAAGTCTAGCCAACATTTCGTTTCCGACGGAAAGTGAAAAAATAATCGATAATAATGCACTTAAATGTAGTAGAACTGGCTGAGTTTGCAATTATTTTGTTTGCTATCAGTTCCGTGTAAATGGATCAAAAAGATGGTAGCGCCTCGGTTTCGGAGATATTATCATGTTATTCTAACCAGGTTAGTATCAGGATAGTCGTGCGGAACAATACAAAAATGCATACTAGCATGTATACCCATTGTATTTTTATATCATTTTTATGCGCTCCTTATATATAATTCAAACCCAAATGAATGGGTTTTTTTTTTTTTTCTTTGGCATTTTTTTTTTTTTTTTTTTTTTTGCAAATAACGAAAACAAAATTAAATCGGAGAAGTCGTCATTTAAAACAAGACATTTTAAGCGATATGAATCCGTTCGCTTTTCAACAATGAACAACACGAAGTAGAAGAGTGTAAGAATTGTCTCTAATAAGAATGCCAAGAAACCAATGCTAAACATCATAACATATGAGATTAGCAAGACTTTAAGGTTATACAATTACATATGAATCCGTTCACGAAGTTCGTAGAGCGAGAACGAGGTAAATCTATTTATAGTAAGAGTGACCTCAATTTTGAACATAATATTGATAGTAATAGCGACCTCAGGTGGATGGATCCAAATTTGCACAAAAGATGATGGATGTAAGTATATGGAAATCCAGGACAATGAAAAAATTGATGAAGTAAGGACATTGACAATCTATTAATAGTAACGACGGTCTCAATTTTAACCTAGCCGGGTGAAACACAAACTCGTACAAGAGATATTAGCTGTGAGTAAGAGTATGAAGTTTCAGGACGATTAATGAAGTCTGTTGAGCATGGGTTTCAAAAATCTATTGAAATTAACGGTGACCTAAAATTTGACATTGTGTGGTTGAAAAGCAAAGTCGTAAAACATATAAGCGTATAAGCGTATGAGGTTAAAGGAAAATGGAATTATCATTAATAAAGTCAAAACAGCATAGGTGTTGAAAATCTATTTATGGTAACAGTGACCTCATTTTGGACCCAGGTAGTTGGAACGCGAACGAGAAAAAAATCGACTAAACGCATTAATGTTCTCCTATTTTCAGTGAAATTTTCGATTCCTATTAAAACACGCCCTATTAACAACAAAAATAAATATTTTAATAAAAACATCAATGTCCCAATTTAAATTTACTCAAATGCCCAAACTATGATTACATGTGCAATCAAAACCAATCTCCCTTCGGTGTTACAACCAACACCATTCTCCCCTACAGTGTTACAAACAACACCATTCTCCCCTACAGTGTAACAACCAACACCAGTCTCCTCTTCAGTGTTACAACCAACACCAGTCTCCCCTACAGTGTTACAACCAACACCAGTCTCCCCTACAGTGTTACAACCAACACCAGTCTCCCCTACAGTGTTACAACCAACACACATTCTCCCCTACATGTGTTTACAACAACACCATTCTCCCTACAGTTGTGTAACAACCAACACCAGTCTCCTCTTCAGTGTTACAACCACACCCAGTTCTCCACCTTACAGTGTTACAACCAACAACCAGTATCCCCTACAGTGTTACTAACCAACCATCAGTCTACCCTTACAGTGTTACAACAACAACATTCTCCCCTACAGTGTTACAACCAACACCATTCCCCCACAGTTGTTACAACCAAACACCAGTCCTCCCCTACAGTGTTACAACCACACAGTCTCCTAACAGTGTTACAACCAACATCAGTCTCCACTACAGTGTCAAAACCAACATCAGTCTCCCCACAGTGTTACAAACCACACCAAGTCTCCTCCCAGATTGTTACAAACCAAACACAGTTTCTCCCCTACAATTTTCAACCAACCCAGCCCCCTCATGTTAAAAACAACACCATCTCCCCAATGTTACAAACCACCCCCACAGTTTTCACAAACACCAGTTCCTCCCCATTTTCAACAACAAACCCCCAAATTCCCAACAGTTTTCCCACACCCCAACACCCCACGTTAAAAAAAAACCTTCCCCTACTTTTCAACCAACATCTCCCCCACAGTTACAACCAACACAGTCTCCCATGTTTAAAACCCAAAACCTCCCCTTACAACACCACCTCCCCTAGGGAAAACCACACCAGTCTCCCATTTCCCCCCCATTTCCAAAAAACCCCAATTCCTTTCCTTTTCAACCACACCACCCCCCTCTTTCACAAAACCCTCCCCCTTCAAAAAAACCAGTCCCCCATGTTACAACCAACACCCGTCCCCCACATTAAACAACACCAACCCTCCCACTTTTCAAACCAACCCAGTCTCCCCTGGTTACAACCAACACACCTCCAAAATTACAACCAACCATCCTCCCAAACAGTGTTCAAACCAACCCCCCCTCTTGTTACAACCAAACCACTCCCCTAAGGGTTAAACCAACACCTTCCCCTTTAAACAACCCACCCCTACTTTTCCCCCACAGTCCCACATTACAACCACAACCTTCTCAGTGTTCAACCCCAATTTCCCCTAAAAAACAAACCCCCCAACTTTACAAACCAAACCAATCCCCCACAGTGTTACAAAACCCCCCACAATTTCAACAACACCACCCCACGTTACAACAACACCCCCCACCCAAAAAAAAACCCCCGTCCCCTCGTTAAAAACCAACCTATCTCCCTACGTTCCAACCCAACCTCCCAGTTCCCACCAACTTCCTAAACAAACCAACACCCCTTACGTTAAACCCAACCAAACCTCCCCCCTACAAAAACCAAACCATTCCCACAGTTTTAAACCACCCCTCCCCTACAGTTAACAACCAACACCTCCCCCAACATTTTTCCAACCAACCCCCCCCTTTTCAACCAACAATTCCCCACATTACACCAAAACCTCCCCCTACAAGTTTACAACCACCACAACTCCCAAAATTTTAAAATTCCACCCAAAAAAGTTCCCCACAGTTAACCCCCCAAAAATTCACCCCGTTTCAACCAACCCTCCCCTACATGTTCAAACCAACACCACCCCCCACAGTGTTCAAACAAAAATCCCTCCTCTTTCCCAAACCCAAAACCCCTCCCCACAATTACCAACCAACACCTTCCCACCTTTACAACCAAACCCCCCTACGTTACCAACCAACAACAACCCCCAAGGTTCACCACACAGTCTCCCCACAGGTTACACCAACAACTTCCCCCACAGTTACAAACAACACTCCCCCACATGTTAACCACCAGTCTCCCCAAGTGTTTACAACCAACACCACTCCCCTACAGTGTTACAACCCAAAACCCCGCCCCCCGTTTCAACCACCCCTCTCCCCACATACAACCCAACCAGTCCCCTACTTTTACAAAACCCCCAAATCCCTAATTCAAAACCACAACCCCCTACATTACAAACCAACACCCTCCCCCAAGGTTCACCACACCACTCCCCAGTTCAAAAACCAACTCCCCCAGGGTTTCCAAAACCAAAACCAACCCTCCTCAAAACCAACATTTTTAACCAACACCATCTCCCCTACAATTTACCAACCAACACTTTCCCCAAAATTTCACCAACAATTTTCCCCCTTAAAAAACACACAGTTTCCCCCCATTTCAACCAACCCCCCTCTCCCCCTTACAACCAACACCATCCTCCTCCAGTGTTACAACCAACCCATCCCTCTGTTACAACACCAACACCATTCCCCACATGTTAAACCCAAAACCTCCCCCCTGGTTCAAACAACCCCCCCTCCTTTTCCAACACCCATCCCCAAAAGTTTAACCCACCCTTTCCCTACTGTTACAACAACAACAGTCCCCCTACTGTAACCAAC
The DNA here is from genome assembly GCF_902652985.1 of Pecten maximus. Classification (NCBI taxonomy): domain Eukaryota; kingdom Metazoa; phylum Mollusca; class Bivalvia; order Pectinida; family Pectinidae; genus Pecten; species Pecten maximus. The sequence continues at coordinate 35,974,441 of NC_047020.1, forward strand.
CCACCCTCTCTTTCAAACCAACAACCCCCCCTTTAAAACAACCAACACCTCTCCCCTTTACAACCAAACCCCCCCACCCCTTTAAACCCAAACACACACTTTCCCTTTAATACACCAAACCCTTCCCTACAAAAAACCCAAAACCTCCTCCTTACATGTCACAACCAAACCCTCCTTGGGTTACAACACCACCAGTCTACCATTAACACCAACACCAGCCCCCTACAGTGTTACAACCAACCCACCCCTACTTTTTAAACCCAACTCCTCCGTTTAAACAACCAACAACCCTCCCCTCCTTTTACAACCCAACAGTCTCCTCCCCTTTTAAAACCCAAAACAGTCCCCCACGTGTTACACCCCCCCCCCCCTACAACCCCAACCACCCAGTCTCCCCTAAGTTTACAACCACCTTTCTAAAGTTACAACAAACCAACCTCTCCCCTACCCGTAAAAACCCAACCCCGTTCCCACCCACCCCTACATTTCAAAAACCCCTCTTACAAACCCCACAGTCTCCCCGTTTACAACCCAAACCCCCTTCCCTACTTTTACCCAAAACCCCCCAAAAAACCAACTCCCAAGTGTTCAAACCCAACCCCCTCTTCCCAAACACCAGCTCCCCACATGTTACCAACCACATCCTCCCTACAGTTTCAACCAACTCCCCTACAAAACCAACCCACCCCCTTCAACCCCTCCCTACCGGTTTACCAACCACCCGTCTCCAATTTCAACCAACAACATCCCCTACAGGGTTTCACCACAACCATCTCCCCTACAGTGTTACAACCAACCATCCCCCCCAATTTAAACCCAAACCACCCCCCTAATTAAAACAACCCCCCCTTCCCTACAACAACACACCCCCCTACAATTTACCAACCACACTCTCCCTAATTCAACCCACCGTCCTTACAGGGGAAACCAACCCACCCCTACCTTTTAAAAACCAAACCCAACACCCCCTCATTTTTTACAACAACCCCATCCCCCCTCCCAAAAACAACACCACCATCCTTCACACCAAAAGTCTCCTACAATTTTCAACCAAACCCCCCACTTTTACACAACACCAAGCCTTTCCCCCACAGTTAAAAAACCAACACCACCCCAGTTTACAACAACCACCATCCCTTTCCCCACTTCACCAACACCGCTCCCCAATTTACAACAACACCTTTTTCCCCCAAAACCAACCCCATCCCATCTGTTAAACCAAAACCACTCCCTTTACAATTCAAAACAAACCCGTCCCTCAGTGTTACACCAAACCACCTCCCCTAAACCACACCCCCACCTCACCCCAAACCCCCCCACATTTCAACCCAAAACCCCATCTTCCCAACATTTTCACCAACAATCTTCCCCCGTTTACACCAACACCAGTCTCCTACAGTGTTACAAAACCCAAAATCCCTCAAGTTCCAACCAACACCAGTTCCCCCCTAAAACCAACCAACACACTCCCCTCTTAAAAAAACCAACCACCTCCCAAAAACAACCAAACCAGCCCCCCAGTGTTACAACAAACACCAGTATCCCCTACAGTCTTACAACCAACAACAGCCTCCCTCTACAGTATTACACACCCAACACCAGTCTCCACCTCTTCAGTGTTACAACCAACAACCAGTCTCCTCTACAGATTAACATCCAACACACCAGTACTCCTCTTACAGTGTTTACAACCAACCACCAGTCTCCTCGACAGTGTGTTACAAACCACACCAGTCCTCAGTCTCCCTTACAGTGTTACAACCACCACAAGTCCCCTCTACAGTGTTACAACCAACACCAGTCTCCCTACAGTGTTACAACCAACACCAGTCTCCCCTACAGTGTTACAACCAACACCAGTCTCCCTCTACAGTGTTACAACCAACACCAGTCTCCTCTACAGTGTTACAACCAACACCAGTCTCCTCTACAGTGTTACAACCAACACCAGTCTCCCCTACAGTGTTACAACCAACACCAGTCTCCCCTACAGTGTTACAACCAACACCAGTCTCCCCTACAGTGTTACAACAACACCCAAATCTCCCTACAGTTTACAAAACCCAAAACCACTCTCCCTACAGTTTACACAAACACCAGTCATCCCACAGTTAACCAACACCAGTCTCCCTACAGTTACACCCTACACTTACAACCAACACCAGTCTCCCCTACAGTGTTACAACCAACACCAGTCTCCCCTTCAGTATTACAACCAACACCAGCGTCTCCTACAGTGTTACAACCAACACAGTCCCATACAGGTTCAAACCAACACCAGTCCTCCCCCACATTTACAACCAAACCATCTCTCCCCTACATTTACAACCACACCAGTCCCCTACAGTGTTACAAACAACACACCAGTCTTCCCCACAGTTTACAACCACACCCATCCCCTACAGTGTTACAACCCACCAGTCCCTCCCCAAGTTTACAAACCAACAACCAATCTCCTACAGTGTTACAAACCAACACTCAGTCTCCTCTACTACAACCACACCAACACAATCCTCCCCTACCAGTTTACAACCAACACCAGTCTCCCCTACAGTGTACAACCAACACCAGTCTCCCTACAGTTGTTAAACCAACACCAGTCTCCCCCTACAGTGTTACAACCAACACAGTCTCCCCTACAGTGTACAACCAACACCAGTCTCCCTACAGTGTTACAACCAACACCAGTCTCCTCTACAGTGTTACAAACCAACACCAGTCTCCCCTACAGTGTTACAACCAACACCAGTCTCCCCTACAGTGTTACAACCAACACCAGTATCCCCTACAGTGTTACAACCAACACCAGTCTCCCCTACAGTGTTACAACCAACACAAGTCTCCTCTACAGTGTTACAACCAAAAACCAGTCCTTCCCTACAGTGTTACAACCAACACTAGGTCTCCTCTACAGTTGATACAACCAACACCAAGTCTCCCCTAAGTGTACAACCAACACAGTCTACCCTACAGTAGTTACAACCAACACTCAGTCTCCCTATACAGTGTTACAACCAACACTAGTCTCCTCTACAGTGTTACAACCAACAACAGTCTCCCCTACAGTGTTACAACCAACACCAGTCTCCCCTACAGTGTTACAACCAACACCAGTCTCCCCTACAGTGTTACAACCAACACCAGTCTCCCTCTACAGTGTTACAACCAACACCAGTCTCCCCTACAGTGTTACAACCAACACCAGTCTCCCCTACAGTGTTACAACCAACACCAGTCTCCTCTACAGTGTTACAACCAACACCAGTCTCCCCTACAGTGTTACAACCAACACCAGTCTCCTCTACAGTGTTACAACCAACACCAGTCTCCCCTACAGTGTTACAACCAACACCAGTCTCCCCTACAGTGTTACAACCAACACCAGTCTCCCTACAGTGTTACAACCAACACCAGTCTCCCCTACAGTGTTACAACCAACACCAGTCTCCCCTACAGTGTTACAACCAACACCAGTCTCCTCTACAGTGTTACAACCAACACCAGTCTCCCCTACAGTGTTACAACCAACACCAGTCTCCCCTACAGTGTACAACACCCAAAACCAGTCTCCCTACAGTTTAAACCACACCGTCTCCCTACAGTTAACAACCAACACCACTCCCCTACATTTTACAAACCAACACCATTCTCCTCACATTAAAAACTCCCCTTTCCACCCCAGTTCCTACATGTTACAACCACCCGTCTCCTATAACCAACACCAGTCTCCCTCTTTTTTCAACAACACTGTCTCCTCTCAGTGTTACAACCAACACCAGTCTCCTCTACAGTGTTTACAACAACCAACACCAGTCTCCCTACAGTGTTACAACCAACCCAGTTTCCCCTACAATGTTACAACCAACACCAGTCTCCCCTACAGTGTTACAACCAACACCAGTCCCCACAGGTTCAACCACCAACAATCCCTATCCATTCTACAACCACACCCTCCCCACAGTTAACCAACACCAGTCTCCTCCACAGTGTTACAACCAACACAAGTCTCCCCTACAGTATTACAAACCAACACCAGTCTCCCCTACAGTGTTACAACCAACACCAGTCTCCCCTACAGTGGTTACAAACAAACACCAGCCTCCCCTACAGTGTTACAAACCAACACAGTCTCCCTACAGTGTTACAACCAACACCAGTCTCCCCTACAGTGTTACAACCAACACCAGTCTCCCCTACAGTGTTACAACCAACACCAGTCTCCCCTACAGTGTTACAACCAACACCAGTCTCCACTACAGTGTTACAACCAACACCAGTCTCCCCTACAGTGTTACAACCAACACCAGTCTCCCCTACAGTGTTACAACCAACACCAGTCTCCCTACAGTGTTACAACCAACACCAGTCTCCCCTACAGTGTTACAACCAACACCAGTCTCCTCTACAGTGTTACAACCAACACCAGTCTCCCCTACAGTGTTACAACCAACATCAGTCTCCCCTACAGTGTTACAACCAACACCAGTCTCCTCCTACAGTGTTACAACCAACACCAGTCTCCCCTACAGTGTTACAACCAACACCAGTCTCCCCTACAGTGTTACAACCAACACCAGTCTCCTCTACAGTGTTACAACCAACACCAGTCTCCTCTACAGTGTTACAACCAACACCAGTCTCCCCTACAGTGTTACAACCAACACCAGTCTCCCCTACAGTGTTACAACCAACACAGTCTCCCCTACAGTGTTACAACCAACACCAGTCTCCCCTACAGTGTTACAACCAACACCAGTCTCCTCTACAGTGTTACAACCAACACCAGTCTCCCTCTACAGTGTTACAACCAACACCAGTCTCCCCTACAGTGTTACAACCAACACCAGTCTCCCCTACAGTGTTACAACCAACACCAGTCTCCCTACAGTGTTACAACCAACACAGTCTCCCCTACAGTGTTACAACCAACACCAGTCTCCCCTACAGTGTTACAACCAACACCAGTCTCCCCTACAGTGTTACAACCAACACCAGTCTCCCCTACAGTGTTACAACCAACACCAGTCTCCCCTACAGTGTTACAACCAACACCAGTCTCCCCTACAGTGTTACAACCAACACCAGTCTCCCTCTACAGTGTTACAACCAACACCAGTCTCCCCTACAGTATTACAACCAACACCAGTCTCCCCTACAGTGTTACAACCAACACCAGTCTCCCTACAGTGTTACAACCAACAACAGTCTCCTCTACAGTGTTACAACCAACACCAGTCTCCCCTACAGTCTTACAACCAACACCAGTCTCCCCTACAGTGTTACAACCAACACCAGTCTCCTCTACAGTGTTACAACCAACACCAGTCTCCCCTACAGTGTTACAACCAACACAGTCTCCTCTACAGTGTTACAACCAACACCAGTATCCCATACAGTGTTACAACCAACACCAGTCTCCCCTACAGTGTTACAACCAACACCAGTCTCCCCTACAGTGTTACAAACCAACACCAGTCTCCTCTACAGTGTTACAACCAACACCAGTCTCCCCTACAGTGTTACAACCAACACCAGTCTCCCCTACAGTGTTACAACCAACACCAGTCTTCACCTACACCGTCCCTTACAAACCAACAACATGTCTCCCTAATTCAACCACACCAGTCCCCTACGTTTAAAGACAACAACCGTCCCCACTGTTAAACACAATGTTACAACCAACACGTCCCCTACAGTGTTACAACCAACACCATCTCCCACAGTGTTACAACAACACACACCTATTTTCAACACACACCCCTCCCCTACAGTGTTTACAACCAACACCAGTCTCCCCTACAGTGTTACAACAACACAGTCTCCCCTACAATGTTACAACCACCCTCTCCCTACAGTTCAAACCACCAACCAGCCTCCCACAGTTATCAACCAACACAGTTCTCCCTACAGGTTACAACCACACATCCCCCACTGTTACACCAAACACTCCCTAAGTTCAACCAACACCAGTCTCCCCTACAGTGTTACAACCAACACCATCCTCCTCTACATCCACAACCAACCAGTCCCCTAAGTGTTACAACCAACAAACCCTCTCCCCTACAGTTACAACCAACACCAGCCTCCCCTACAGTGTTACAACCAACACCAGTCTCCTCCACAGTGTTACAACCAACACCAGTCTCCCCTTACAGTGTTACAACCAACACCAGTCTCCCCTACAGTGTTACAACCAACACCAGTCTCCCCTACAGTTACAACCAACACCAGTCTCCCCCTACAGTATTACAACCAACACCAGTCTCCCCTACAGTGTTACAACCAACACCAGTCTCCCCTACAGTGTTACAACCAACACCAGTCTCCCCTACAGTATTACAACCAACACCAGTCTCCCCTACAGTGTTACAACCAACACCAGTCTCCCCTACAGTGTTACAACCAACACCAGTCTCCCCTACAGTGTTACAACCAACACCAGTCTCCCCTACAGTGTTACAACCAACACCAGTCTCCCTCTACAGTATTACAACCAACACCAGTCTCCCCTACAGTGTTACAACCAACACCAGTCTCCTCTACAGTGTTACAACCAACACCAGTATCCCCTACAGTGTTACAACAAACACCAGCCTCCCCTACAGTGTTACAACCAACACCAGTCTCCCTACAGTGTTACAACCAACACCAGTCTCCCCTACAGTGTTACAACCAACACCAGTCTCCCCTACAGTGTTACAACCAACACCAGTCTCCCCTACAGTATTACAACCAACACCAGTCTCCCCTACAGTGTTACAACCAACACCAGTCTCCTCTACAGTGTTACAACCAAACACAGTCTCCCCTACAGTATTACAACCAACACCAGTCTCCCCCCTACAGTGTTACAACCAACACCAGTCCTCCCCTACAGTGTTACAACCAACACCAGTCTCCCCTACAGTGTTACAACCAACACCAGTCTCCCCTACAGTGTTACAACCAACACAGTCTCCTCTACAGTGTTACAACCAACACCAGTCTCCCCTACAGTGTTACAACCAACACCAGTCTCCCCTACAGTGTTACAACCAACACCAGTCTCCCCTACAGTGTTACAACCAACACAGTCTCCTCTACAGTGTTACAACCAACACAGTCTCCCCTACAGTGTTACAACCAACACTCAGTCTCCCTATCAGTGTTACCACCAACCACAGTCTCCCTACAGTGTTACAACCAACACCAGTCTCCCCTACAGTGTTACAACCAACACCAGTCTCCCCTACAGTGTTACAACCAACACCAGTCTCCCCTACAGTGTTACAACCAAACACCAGTCTCCTCTACAGTGTTACAACCAACACCAGTCTCCCATACAGTATTACAACCAACACCAGTCTCCTCTACAGTGTTACAACCAACACAGTCTCCCTACAGTCTTACAACCAACACCAGTCCTCCCCTACAGTGTTACAACCAACCACAGTCTCCTCTTACAGTGTTACAACAACACCAGTCTCCCCTACAGTGTTACAACCAAAACCAGTCTCCCCTACAGTGTACAACCAACACCAGTCTCCCTACAGTATTACAACCAACACCAGTCTCCCCTACAGTGTTACAACCAACACCAGTCTCCCCTACAGTAGTACAACCAACACCAGTCTCCCCTACAGTGTTACAACCAACACCAGTCTCCCCTTCAGTGTTACAACCAACACCAGTCTCCCCTACAGTGTTACAACCAACACCAGTCTCCCCTACAGTGTTACAACCAACACCAGTCTCCTATCCAGTATTACAACCAACACCAGTCTCCCCTACAGTGTTACAACCAACAACAGTCTCCTCTACAGTGTTACAACCAACACCAGTCTCCCCTACAGTGTTACAACCAACACCAGTCTCCCCTACAGTGTTACAACCAACACCAGTCTCCTCTACAGTGTTACAACCAACACCAGTCTCCCTCTACAGTGTTACAACCAACACCAGTCTCACCTACAGTGTTACAACCAACACCAGCCCTCCCTACAGTGTTACAACCAACACCAGTCTCCCCTACAGTGTTACAACCAACAACAGTCTCCTATCCAGTATAACATCCAACACCAGTCTCCCTACAGTGTTACAACCAACACCAGTCTCCTCTACAGTGTTACAACCAACACCAGTCTCCCCTACAGTGTTTACAACCAACACCAGTCTCCTCTACGTTAATTACAACCAACCCAGTCCCCCTACGTTTCAACCAACCCACCTCCTCTACAGTGTTACAACAACACCAGTCTCCCTACATGTTACAACCAACCCATCTCCCCTATAGTTTTCAACCAACACAGTCTCCTCTACAGTTTACACCAAACATCCCTACAATTTTCAACCACCACTTCCTCCCCGTTACAAAACAAACCCAACATCGCTCCCTACAGTTTACAACCAACACCATCTCCCTACAGTTCACAACACCACCCGCCCCTACGTGTTCAACAACACATCTCCCTAAGTGTTACAACAACAACCATCCCCTACAGTGTACAACCAACACCATCCTTCCCACAGTGTTACAACCAACAAGCCCCCCCTCCGTTCAAACACCAACCAATCCTCACCCTACAGTGTTACAACAAACACCAGTCTCCCCTACAGTGTTACAACCAACAACAACCTCCTCACACAGTGTTACAAACCAACACAAGTCTCCCTACAGTTACAACCAACACCAGTCTCCCCTACAGTGTTACAACCAACACCAGTCTCCCCTACAGTGTTACAACCAACACCAGTCTCCCCTACAGTGTTACAACCAACACCAGTCTCCCCTACAGTGTTACAACCAACACCAGTCTCCCCTACAGTGTTACAACCAACACCAGTCTCCCCTACAGTGTTACAACCAACACCAGTCTCCCTACAGTGTTACAACCAACACCAGTCTCCCCTACAGTGTTACAACCAACACCAGTCTCCCCTACAGTGTTACAACCAACACCAGTCTCCCCTACAGTGTTACAACCAACACCAGTCTCCCCTACAGTGTTACAACCAACACCAGTCTCCCCTACAGTGTTACAACCAACACCAGTCTCCCCTACAGTGTTACAACCAACACCAGTCTCCCCTACAGTGTTACAACCAACACCAGTCTCCCCTACAGTGTTACAACCAACACCAGTCTCCCCTACAGTGTTACAACCAACACCAGTCTCCCCTACAGTGTTACAACCAACACCAGTCTCCCCTACAGTGTTACAACCAACACCAGTCTCCCCTACAGTGTTACAACCAACACCAGTCTCCCCTACAGTGTTACAACCAACACCAGTCTCCCCTACAGTGTTACAACCAACACCAGTCTCCCCTACAGTGTTACAACCAACACCAGTCTCCTCCTACAGTGTTACAACCAACACCAGTCTCCCCTACAGTGTTACAACCAACACCAGTCTCCCCTACAGTGTTACAACCAACACCAGTCTCCCCTACAGTGTTACAACCAACACCAGTCTCCCCTACAGTGTTACAACCAACACCAGTCTCCCTCTACAGTGTTACAACCAACACCAGTCTCCTCTACAGTGTTACAACCAACACCAGTCTCCCCTACAGTGTTACAACCAACACCAGTCTCCCCTACAGTGTTACAACCAACACCAGTCTCCCTACAGTGTTACAACCAACACCAGTCTCCCCTACAGTGTTACAACCAACACCAGTCTCCCTCTACAGTGTTACAACCAACACCAGTCTCCCCTACAGTGTTACAACCAACACCAGTCTCCCCTACAGTGTTACAACCAACACCAGCCTCCCCTACAGTGTTACAACCAACACCAGTCTCCCCTACAGTGTTACAACCAACACCAGTCTCCCCTACAGTGTTACAACCAACACCAGTCTCCCCTACAGTGTTACAACCAACACCAGTCTCCCCTACAGTGTTACAACCAACACCAGTCTCCCCTACAGTGTTACAACCAACACCAGTCTCCCTACAGTGTTACAACCAACACCAGTCTCCCTCTACAGTGTTACAACCAACACCAGTCTCCCCTACAGTGTTACAACCAACACCAGTCTCCTCTACAGTGTTACAACCAACACCAGTCTCCCCTACAGTGTTACAACCAACACCAGTCTCCCCTACAGTGTTACAACCAACACCAGTCTCCCCTACAGTGTTACAACCAACACCAGTCTCCCCTACAGTGTTACAACCAACACCAGTCTCCCCTACAGTGTTACAACCAACACCAGTCTCCCCTACAGTGTTACAAACCAACACCAGTCTCCTCTACAGTGTTACAACCAACACCAGTCTCCTCTACAGTATTATAACCAACACCAGTCTCCCCTACAGTGTTACAAACAACACCATCTCCCATACAGTGTTACAACAACACTCAGTCTCCCCACAGTGTTACAACCAACACCAGTCTCCCCTACAGTGTTACAAACCAACACCAGTCTCCCTACAGTGTTACAACCAACACCAGTCTCCACTACAGTGTTACAACCAACACCTGTCTCCCCTACAGTGTTACAACCAACAACAGTCTCCTCTACATTGTTACAACAAACACCAGTATCCCATACAGTGTTACAACCAACACCAGTCTCCTCTACAGTGTTACAACCAACACCAGTCTCCCCTACAGTGTTACAACCAACACCAGTCTCCCTACAGTGTTACAACCAACACCAGTCTCCTCTACAGTGTTACAAACCCAACCAATACAACCCAAGTCTCCTCCTACAGTGTTACAACCAACACCAGCCTCCTCTACAGTGTTACAACCAACACCAGTCTCCCCTACAGTGTTACAACCAACACCAGTCTCCCCTGCAGTGTTACAACCAACACCAGTCTCCCCTTACAGTGTTACAACCAACACCAGTCTCCCTACCAGTGTTACAACCAACACCAGTCTCCCCTACAGTCTTACAACCAACACCAGTCTCCCCTACAGTGTTACAACCAACACCAGTCTCCCCTACAGTGTTACAACCAACACCAGTCTCCTCTACAGTGTTACAACCAACACCAGTCTTCCCCTACAGTGTTACAACCAACACCAGTCTCATCTACAGTGTTACAACCAACACAAGTCTCCCCTACAGTGTTACAACCAACATCAGTCTCCCTACAGTGTTACAACCAACACCAGTCTCCTCTACAGTTTACAACCAACACCAGTCTCCCCTACAGTATTACAACCAACACCAGTCTCCCTCTACAGTTTTACAAAACCAAAACCCCTTTTCCCCCACGTGTTAAAAAACCATCTCCCCTACATTTACAAAAAACACCATCCCCCCTACATTTAAAAAACACAATCCCCTACGTGTTACAAAAACACCACCCCCCCCCCGGGGAAAAACCCAAAACCATCCCCCTACATGTTAAACCAACACCCGTCCCCCTACCGTTTTCAAAACCACACCATCCCCTACAGGTTTCCAAAAAACCCCCCCACCAACCACACATTCCCCCCAGTGTTCCAACCAACACCACTCCCCCCTACAGTGTTACAACCAACACCAGTCTCTTTTACGGTGTTACAACCAACAACAGTCTCCTCTACAGTGTAACAACAAACCCTGTCCTCCCCTACTGTGTTACAAACCAACACCAGTCTCCTCTACGTATTATAACCAACACCAGTCTCCCCTACAGTGTTTACAACCAAAACCAGTCTCCCTACAGTGTTACAAACTAACACCAGTCTCCCCTACAGTGTTACAACCAACACCAGTCTCCCTACAGTGTTACAACCAACACCAGTCTCATCTACAGTATTACAACCAACACCAGTCTCCCTACAGTGTTACAACCAACACCAGTCTCCCCTACAGTGTTACAACCAACAACAGTCTCCCCTACAGTGTTACAACCAACACCAGTCTCCCCTACAGTGTTACAACCAACACCAGTCTACTCTACAGTTATAACCAACATCAGTCTCCCCTACAGTATTACAACCAACACCAGCGTCCCCTACAGTGTTACAACCAACACCAGTATCCCATACAGTGTTACAACCAACATCAGTCTCCCTCTACAGTATTACAACAAACACCAGCCTCCCCTACAGTGTTACAACCAACACCAGTCTCCCCTACAGTGTTACAACCAACACCAGTCTCCTCCTACAGTGTTACAACCAACACCAGTCTCCCTACAGTGTTACAACCAACACCAGTCTCCCCTACAGTTTACACCCTACAGTCTCCCCTTACAACCAACACCACTATGCCCTACAGTGTTACAACCAACACCAGTCTTCTCTACAGTGTTATAACCAACACCAGTCTCTTCTAAACTGTTATAACCAACACCAGTCCTATAGCCAATTTTATTTTAATATTTCAATCCCCTTTGCTCTCGATAATAGTCTTGCATCTCTAAAACCTTATTGTTGAGTTCATATACGTATTGTATATCGTTTGGTTGCTGTGCTTTCGACCTATCAATATAGATCGGATGATTCCACCAATGTCAAAGGTGAAACACAAAGGTCAACCACACGAATTAGCACATTACATGTTGTATATACAAACACACAAAACCCATTATCCGTCGCGTAAAAATTACCATCGCTAGCTCTTCCTAATGGTACTCAATCTGATACGTGCCGGTAATTGCTGGTTGATCTCCGGGGCAGCAGTTCCTGCAGACAAAACAGTGTGTAAACGGCGAACAGAAGTTGGTGTATCAAAACAAGATCGTTTATGTTTATTTTCTCCGGACCTCCAATTCAAACAAGACCCCTCTCGCCTCCAGTACGAGTCGCTTTGCGCGTGCCAAATGGCATTTTTCTAGAGGTACGAATCTAGGTCAACAAAACGCTTTAAAGCACTCGGTACTCTTGTGGCAATGCCGATCTACCCTGATGAAGATATACCGAATCCACGATATGAAATGAATTACGTGGTTTCACTTTAAAATTCATCCTACATGTTCAGTATCAATTATAGTGGGATTACGCGTTCTTTTGTTTATCGTCACGACCTCGTTTGATCACGTGCTTGTAATTTGGTTTTATAGTCCTTAATACTGCATTCATGTAACACTTGCCTCTAAGCGGCGTTCGATTCCCCGATCGGGCGTGAAAGGGTTAGGGGTCACCTGCCCTACCACGTGAATTTTTCTCTTGGTACTCCGGTTTCTTCCCACATTAATACCAATTCTTGCTAAATTAAAAACAAGTTTTCATTAATCTACTATACATCTATTTTTCCTCGGTGGTTGAAATATACGTTCGGTTAGTATTCTGCAGAAATTCACAAAATAGCCATAATTTTTCTTTGTTCTCGCGTCGAGTTGTTCCGGGATATCAGAATTACAATTAATAATATTGAGTATGTCTTCAGTATAAAGGCACTGATATACCTTCCCTCGTATTTCAGGTTGTAGCTAGCACCTAGACTGGCCACCAGACCCTAAGTTTATATTTTGTTAAGAAATTCTAATACTAGATTATCTGCTCCCAGTTTAAAACTGTAGAATCAGACATATCTTGGAGACCAAAATCATAAAGCTCAATTGTATTTATAATTTTAATAATCTAGAGACAGGGGGCAAGTCTAGCTAGCACCATGCAAATATTGTTTCTAAAATTACACAGGGATTTTTTTTTTTCAAATTAAAACTTTTCTCAAATTTAAATATGTCCATACGTGTCAAGTCGCGTAACCTGGTGCGGTGTCATGTTTCATTGGCTATTCACAGAGTGAATTTCAAATGAATATTCATTGAGTCTAAATATGTAAGCCATGCCGCAATTCTAGCTCACAATCGTTGAATGGAGCGCAAGATAGGAACACAAAAATATATTCACACTCTTCATCATGGACATAGATCGTACGACCAGGTGTTCCTGCAATGAAAGCGTCTTTTTGTTCATCGACGACAACCTTCATCCAACCGTGCAAATGTAATGTAAAGAATCATCCCTTACTGGGGTTACTGATTAATGAAATCGTCAGACGTAAGAACAAACGGTTTTTTTAATACTGCCGTTTAAAATTCGTCATTATACGCTACTATGATATGTATGATCAAAAGCAATCGGATTTTCCGGAGCCATTTCCAATTTCCAATTTCCATTTTATAACACCTGTCATAGCGGTCTCATTTATTACCATATTACGTCATACAAGCTCTCGTCTTGTGAAAATAACAAAAAAGTGCCTTGTTCAACTTTGTAATTTCTCATCAACAACATCATTCTCTGATACAAGCTCTCATTTTGTGGAAATAATCAATTTTTCTTGTAACATTTGTATTCTCATCAGTAATGCCATTCCTTGGTACAAGCTCTTGTTTTGTGAAAATAATCAAATTTTCTTGTCACATCTTCATTCTCATCAGTAACGCCGTTCCTTGGTACAAGCTCTCGCTTTGTGGAAGCAACCTTTCAACACTACAAGTTCCACTGCTGTGAGGCGACCTTGCTCCCATGTTAATGCACCTGTTGTATCTCCGCCTCGCTTGACCTCACTAAACGGCAGTAATTACATGGCCTCCTATCATATCTCTCGCCCTCCCCGACAAAACTACCTCAGAACTGACCATTTCTGTCAGTGTCTGCGTACTTAAAACGCCAAACAGCTATCACAGAGCGCAATTCCAGGCTCCGAGCGTCGGTTTGGTACCAGTCGGAGAGAGGGCTGTACATCCGTTATCCCCTCAAGGTTGGAGCTTATATCACTTTTAACGATCAGGCATTAACGCACGGCATGAAAAGCGGTTATCGTATTATTAACAATTTTACAGAAAAGTGCTGGTAATCAATTCTGTGGAAATTGAAAGGTTTCTGATCACTAAATGGGTGATGATTTATCTACAGTACGTAAACAGAATTTCTACTTGCATTTGTATGTACGTATAGCATATACATGTATATATAATTCATTTTTTGTCGAATTCTTATATCTCAAAATGGAATCTCGACTTCTGAACATACCTAAAATGGAATCTTGACTTCAGAACATACCTATAGCTCAATCTTGATTAAACTTGTATAACCCTGTTGCGATTATCTTAGTACTAAGAATTCATATACATAACTGTACATCGCTTTGTGCAGTTTTCATTAAAATTGCGTTATTTCCCTGTTGTGAACAAGATATGATCATTTTCCCCCGAAGTACTAAACTCCTTTTGCTTACAGGATCTGATATGATAATATAGGCTGGAGAAAATTCCATTAACTCTATCAAAAAAACAATAAACAACGCATGAGCATTAGTCGCCCCTCAGTCTGGGGAGAACCGGAAGTGACGTTTACAAGATGAGAGCCAATAGAAGCGCGCGTTATTATATAGAATCTGTAAACGCTATATAATATACATATACAGATTTTGGTAAGTTGGTGGTTAAGGTCCTCCCAACAGTCATTATGGGGACAGATGTCAGGGAGATACAAACAGCCAGAGTCATATGAGAACGGGTGTCAAGGAGACACCAACAGTCATGGTCATATGAGGACGGGTGTCAGGGAGACACCAACAGACAGGATCATATGTGGACGGGTGTCAGGGAGACACCAACAAGGGTCATATAAGATGAATATGTATTACATGTAAAGTTCTCTCTTATGTAGTAAACTGTTATAAAATCGCAAGAAAAGAAAGGTCGGCTACATAATTTCTTTCGTGGTGTTTTTTTCACTTACTGTATGCTCCCCAAGGAGTTGCAAAAGACATTGTCTAGTTGCTAAAAGCCCTATAAACACGGATAATAATTTGCGAACCACTTTGAGACGGCTATGTTGCTGTGTCATAGCGGTATATAAAATTCTAAATTATTATCATTATTACAAATTCTCTTCAATCATGCATATGATGTAAAAAGACTGATGGGCGATGCGTTATTTTTTCTAATTTGTAGGGCGATGATCAGTGTTACCTAGACAGGTCAGTGAACATCGTATAGAATTCAAACGTCTAGTGATGAACAAAGAGGAAATATTTAAAATACATCATATGTTTACTTCAATAACATGATTTCAAACATTTTTTTACTTACGGTCCAGTATAATAGTTGGCCCTGACCTTTTTGAGGTCAAGGACCCGGCAGACTATTCAGACGTTCTTGAAACCGCCATCTGTTTTGTATTAAAACGCCTCTTTGTAACCAAATACCATATGACTTTCAAATGCTGTTCTGGCTTTTTAGAAAACCTTCTGGCTTTTAGAAAACTGTAGGTTATATAGACACTATTGGTATGTTTAAATAGTTTGGCCAACTAGAAGTTCAAAGACCCGTACAGACATCGCATGTAGTTTACATTCTGTTTGGTCTACGGGATGGTAGTACTTAGGATACCACTTGTTTTGTGATATTGGCAGCGAACATTAACCTTGACACATAGCTTGTAGACGGGATCCCGTGGGACATTTAGAACTCTTCAATTTGTTTACCAAATGTACATTAGCTTCGATTTCAAACCTCATTCACTTTAGCTCAACAGCTAAATATAGAATTGGATTTTCCTTACCAAGCCACTCCGTTCCATATTTCGTTGCAGCAAACTTTCTGTTTATGATTCAAATCATTTGAGTCTGCCTTTTATTGCAGAAGAACAGAAGAAATGGAAGATTTTGACCGAATTCTATAAACCCATAATAAAATCCCATGATTATATTTCAAAAAGAAAAAGGATTAACAGATAGCAGTGGTAACACACTTGCCTTTCATCTAGACGGTCGGGGTTCGATTCCCCGAACGGACGTGAAAAGGTATGGGTCACCTACGCGACCACGTGGGTCTTCCCCGGGTTTCCGGTTTCCTCCAGCAGTAAGACTCCTCGCAGGCTTCCATTCGGGCCAACAGGTGTAATTAATTTAAGTTCAATTCAATTCGAACTTTATTCCGTAAGTTTAACAACTATTGGATAATATAGAATATACATTAAAGGGCAAAGGCACTCACTCTTACAGAATTTATCATTCATTCAACAAAATAGTTCTTACTTGATATAACTTGTTTCTGAATTGTTGCAAAATGAACAAAGTTTACATCAACAAATCTTTACTTTAAATGTCTTCAATTCTAGGGAATTGAATCCGGAACCTTTGACTTAATGGACGCAAGCGAAATCATATCTATGCGAGTCGGTAGAGCAACTTGTATTTACGGATACCCATATAATGGAATCGAACCCGGAACCCCAGGTTTACCTGACATTAAAAGAATAACTATCTCAAGACGAGTCGGTAGGGGGCAGCTACAATGTAGCGGCTTTAATCATGCACGACCATTAAACAGAAGCTGAATGATATAAAAAAACGTTTTGATGACGTTCATCGACCTCTGACCTACTTTGCATCTTATTGTTTTTCTTCTCTTATCTTGTAATCTTCCGAGGTGTTCCGAATGTTCTGGAATGTATCTTCGTATAGTATACGTCAGCATTCATGATCCGAAAAACAAATAATGAGTGGACCCGGCTGCCCTCTGCGAAATAGGGCCACTACCTGTGGACCTCGGGGTGAGTTTTATCTGCATAAAGGTAGAAGCACGTGCATTTCAACACATCACGCGGCAGTTTTCACGTCCGATCCTCACATCCTCACCCACTGTCCCAGGGTCGTTATCTCTGACGGTGCCTGTGTTAGCTTTCAACCTGATCTACGTTTTACTTGTAAGACAAATTTTGTCCACGGGAGGGGTCTTACGTTCTGCTGATTTCGGGCGAGATTAACACGTAAATGTCATTGGTATCACCACCCTCTGCCAGCGTTTTTGATTTATAGCTATTTTAAATATACCGAGGATGTATGTAGGGGTTGTCTTTTCGTGTGCTTATCTGAAATAATCCATATTCTACACAAATATTTGGACGAAAATTTGTTGATTTGCACTTCAAAATGGTTTCCTCGTATTCATCATTTCGAGTTGAGGTTCCCCGTATTTTACGATATTCCGGTGGTATTTACGAAATCCTTTCCAGTGTTGATGGAGGAATGATTATATGAGATTCCAGACTCAGAGATTACGAAATTCCGGAAATATTCGTGAATCTTGATCTTAGCATACATAACACTGACGTAGTACAGACCGATCATTTCAATATCTTGAGTATGTGACACTATTTAAGTGATGTCAACCGATTAGATCTAAAGATATCTTTATGGTGTAGATAATATCTCCTTCAATCGTGGCATTTCTCAAAGTGTGCCTTTCTAAAGAACAGACACGCTGATCGTAAATGTTGAAGGTAGGCACCAACAAGCGCCTTAGCGAAAAGAATGTTTTGATTTCAAAATTATCGTAAGGTGACCGGAGAAATTCTAGAAACAATTTGAACCCCATTCGGTGAAGAGATGCCCTCTTTACCAACAACAGTAGTACATGAAAATAGGTGTTTTGCTTTGTTGTCATGGAATTCATTTTAACGTCCTTGAATAAAGCACGTGTTTATCATTGCTTCTAGGTGCAAAAGTGTCAATGTTCTGTGTGTGTTGTAAGATATGGTATATATGTGCTGATTGTTCATTGACTGAAAAATGTTATTAATTCTCTTAATAAGCTAAAGTATACGGTTGCCATGGAAACAGTTGCAACGCTACCGTATACAAACGTTTAGAAACTTATATTACTAATGATATTTTCCATTAGTGGCATATCGTATTGAAATGCTAAGTTACGCCTACGGAAATTAATTTAGATAATTATTAATCTTTCTATAGATTTTCTGTCAGCATCATGACAATTAAGATACTATTGACATATGTGTTACCAAACCCTGTCGAGGTTCCAATTATGATTTTCTTAGTTGCTACCTCCAGAATGCACTTACTGTTTTCTGCTTGATCTTCAGCTTTGAAGTAAGTTGGTGGTAAGGATCCGTTCTCCCGTTATGAGTACAATATCATTGGATTGGATTGCCTTCCTTGTTCTTTGTCCAGGTATGATATTTCAGTGTGATTGCACTATGATATATATATTATATATTTATTTTGTTTTTGAATCATTTTAATATGAGACAAAAACAAAATGAAGCGTCACGCATACTCGCTTATCCTTCTTTTCTTCCACACAGACACATATTCTCAATCATTACCATTACCATTATCATAATATCATCGTGATTATGGATAATCATCTTTAGATTTTTAATTGTTTTAGTCGCATACCGAAATAGTAAGTTCAATATGCTTGTTCATTAAAGCACGCTTGACATTTGACAAACAGCATGACAACGAGAAAATACTGACACATAAACGAAACGTAATTCTGTCTCATTTCAATAAAACAATAGAATATCGATTGGCAATTAAGACAATTGAAAAGTATAAGAAGAACATGACCAGGCCCCAGTTTCGTAAACGTTCCTTAACTTAAGGCAATTCTTTAACTTAAAATCTTCTATAGACCAGCATTATTAGACTTTAGGGGGAAATCTTAGTGAAGGAACTTTCCTTAGATTCTGTAATACTTTTCCCGTGGAAAATTTTAAGGTGAGGAGTTTCCTAACGTTAGGGAATATTGATGAAGCTATGCTTCATCGACGACACCGATTGAAGAAAAAACACACCGTCGATAAAGATAATCTGCCTTCCAAAGATCAAGTTGTAAACTATTTATATACGAAAATCATTAAAATTAGAATTCGTCATATGGGATATCTCAGTTAGTTAAAAATGTCCGTAAAAATGAATATAAGGTACCAGACAAGGCTCAGAAACGTCTGGTACAGATCGTGTATGACATGGCTGGAATGAGGGTCGAGTAATATGGCTAGACGTAACCTTGGCTGATAATATAGCCCAATATCAAGGCAGTATCAAAGAAACTGCTGATAAACACGAAAAAGAAACTCTGGCATTGATTAATCGTGTTTTTCGTTTCGGCTAGACTTGTTTTCGAGATAAATATAAATTTTAGTCCTCGTTAAGTTTGCGTAATATATGAGAAAACGTCAGCATCTGATTCTCTGAGAATTTAAGACCATCATTTACGCTTCTTTTATTTAGAACAAATCGCTATTAATAGTGATTGGTTCCGTGCTAAAATGCAGGGACTACAAAGTGTCAAATACGCGCAGTCACCCTTGCGTAATTGGGTCATAAACTCGAGGTCATGACCTAACAAGGTATTCCTACGCCAGAAGTACTCTGAAGAAAAGGCTTTGACATAGACACAATAAGGCTCTTTGTACTGGGCGCCGGTTCAGTGAATATATCATGTTGTTTGCAGTTTTTTGTGTATTGTGTGAACATTTGAAAGTTTTAATAACCATATTTCATTCCATATTTCATGCGTAATATCATTACATGACGGGAGAAAAAAAATGACAACTCATTTCTTCAAATGTCGACTGTCAATAATGTGAAGTATCACCTCAATATCATCGCTGCTTTGTCAGGCTGGGGAGTTGTGTTACGAGAGTATAATAGATAATTGTTTTACAGCGCATTCCATCTGAATATAACTCGAATCTTAACAGATTTATCTCGAAATCTCCGATGATATCTCATCCAAAGCTTATATGCAATTTCATCCTTTTTTTAATGTTTTGTTATAGGACATAAAATCTTGACACCTGTGGTCGGGTAGCATTGTCTATGGTTTAAAGAGACGGATATAAGTTATGAGTTGGCATGGTCATATTAAATGCATCTTAGTTTCTGTAAAGTGTGTGCAATATATAGAGTCGTTTGAAATAAACTTCAGAATGCATGCAGAAATTGTTGATTAAAAAGTGGATTAATCTGTAGTAACATATCTCATTTTTACGATTATGTAGTTAGACATGTTTGGAAAGATTTGTTTGGGTTGGTTTGTATCTGTGAATCATTAAAGAGGTAATTTTGTATGATCTTTATTGCAATTTTGATGCATAATTATAAATTTTAAATTTGTTATAAGAACTAAAATTTGTAATTTCTTGCATGTTCTAAGCGAATCGTTTCTTGATTTCGATCCGTCTCGTAACTCTTTTTTTTATTAATATCCATGAATATTCATAAATTTTTAATGAATATTCATGAACATTTACGACTTTTTAATTAATATTCATTGATATCCATGATATTTTGATAAACATTCCTGAATACTTTTTCACCACTAGTCAATTTACAAAAATTCCATGAAACATCACTAATTGATATTGTCAATTAATATCAATTAACACGATTACTTAATTATGGTTTTGTTTGTATCATTCATTCCGAATCCACTTTTCAGAATATATTTTTATTGGATTTTAAATAAAAATTGATTCCCCAAACTCATAACATAGTCGCCCATGCATTTTCCTCGTATAATATCTATTGATATGGATATGTTTTAACGAAGTACCCATTATATTTCAGTATTCCTTTCAAATACAACAACCTTTGAACGAGAGAAATAATTGGCTAAATATGTTTTTTGTTTTTTTTGTTTTATTTATCCATTATGTTATCCCTTTGTACATCTTCACGTCGCTGTTTCAGTTTACTCATCCGTCCAACTGATGGTTAAAGCAAAACGGGGACGGGTTACGAAAAAAAACACCTATCACAATCATTATTAAACTGTGTCATAAATTATTTTATCTTGGGAGAACAATACAAAGCGTCTATTCACATCTACCCATAGTTTGGTCCTGTACAAGGCGGTACAGTGTTGCCAGTCGAGTATCACGTAAGCGGAATGGGCCGCAAATCAGTGTCAAAAATTCATCGCTGAAAATTCGATTAGCACACGACAAAAAACAAACAGTCTAAATACTTTTAATTTATTAAATACTTAGAATGCTCCTAATCAACTTACTAATTTATGACCTTATTTATGATCTCGACACACATTCCCAGACAACAGAATATCTCTGTTATTCCTCGCACGTGATATTTGTATAATTCGAAGCGTCAAGTTAGAATTGAATGAAGCAAGAATTTGGACTCTCGTGTATTGGTCCCGTGATCGACTCCTATATCGATGGTTTAGTCGCTCTACCTGTCAGCCATGTTGACCGGTAGTTAGCATTGTTGTCTGCCGATACATTGTCACGCGAATCGTGCGAGTGGACATTCTGACATGTGAAAGTATATGATTAGGTCTTTAAAGCTTGTCCTTTTTCGACTTATTTGCGTTCTTCATCCCCTTGTCTAGTTGAGAATGTAGAAACAATAATCAAAATGTTCAATATATAAGCTATTATTTTTCTTAAGGGTCCAAGGTACTTTAAATGACTTATATTTCGCCAATATTTTATTTCGCGAACGCTGATATAGATATGTCTTTAAATTCGCGAATGATGATCTGATAGGGTCATGGACTGCTCAAGACCGGTGAATGATAGCTTGGCTTCCATCTAAAAGTGTTATTCACGTGCGAATAATTGCGAAAAATGTGAATTTGCAATTGACTCCCCTCGCGTATTAACGCGAAAATAAATCCCACGCGAAATATAAGTGATTTACAGTATACCCCAAGACTCATTTTGACCAAAAACAAATCCTCTTTCCAAATTTTTGGAGGAAGAAGTACCTGCTAACCATGTTGTTTCTATGGCGTAGTCGTTCAGAAACTCTATTGATTGTAAAGATGCGGACTTGCCTGGTTTATACTGGATTCATAAACGTCGCAAGTATCCTTAAAACAACGATTGACGTTGGCTCGACTATTTGCGCAATTAATGAAGAATTAATTGTAACTCTTTTCTGCATTATCAGGGACCAGGAGTACAATCGAATTAATGACTCTAAATAATTAATACTTGAGTACTTGAACGAATAGAATATAGATTCTAAAGCAGGAGCATTTGGTCAATCTTAACTATATCTTTGAAAGCAGTCTTTTCCATGAAATGCAAACAACGATAAAGTCGTATATTATTACGATACAGTGTAAGTCAAAGGCCTTTTAAGATGAATGAGTTCAACTGTTTCGTCCTTCCAGGGCTCGTCAATGACGAATGTGCTGTAAAACTGCATTGTATAGCTGTTACATCCTTCTAGGACTCGTCAGTAATGCCATTGGCGAAAAGTGTTGAAGAATTAAAATGGATTGGACCATAACGATAAATTGTCAGAAGGGCGTGATATGTTTACCTAGAAAATGTCGGTAAGAAATAATTGTCCCCGCTGCCATGCAACCTTTGCATAAAATTTGACCGAAATTCATGAAAGTTGTTAAGTAT
Organism: Pecten maximus; assembly: GCF_902652985.1. Classification (NCBI taxonomy): domain Eukaryota; kingdom Metazoa; phylum Mollusca; class Bivalvia; order Pectinida; family Pectinidae; genus Pecten; species Pecten maximus. Next base: position 35,997,525 of record NC_047020.1, read on the forward strand.
TTAAATTGAACCAGTTGATGAATTTCTATTTGTAGCAAGTGTGGTGACCTTGGCCTTGAACCCTGAAACAGATTGATAGCCGGAGTATATTTACACTTGACCTTTGTTTAAATTTTACGGGACGGGGACGGGGACGGGGACGGGACGGGACGGGACGGGACGGGACGGGACGGGACGGGGACGGGACGGGGACGGGACGGGGACGGGGCGGGACGGGGACGGGGACGGGGACGGGGACGGGACGGGGACGGGACGGGACGGGACGGGACGGGACGGGCGGGACGGGGACGGGGACGGGACGGGGACGGGACGGGGACGGGGACGGGGACGGGGCGGACCTGGTGGGCAATCCTAAAATGCCCTTCCCCCCTTTTCCATTTCATGGCGGGGCAAAATACGACTAAGATCAAAAGTTATCATTCTGAGAAAGAAAGACATGACATATTTGCTGGATATAGTCAAACGACTCTCTTGTCGACATTAGGCATATTCATTAGAACAAACAGCGCCCATCTCCTTGCCGACCATTGAAATCTCATCAATAACAACTATTCACCAAGTTTGAAAAATAAAATGTTTCACAAAAACTGGCTATGGTATAATCATCACAGGGATACGATATACAAGTACCCGCTATAGAAGGGTCATGGAGGCCTCTTATGTGGCCTCACGCAATGCGCGGAGTATTGGGACCAGATCATACCACACAAATTAAGTTCCCTTCTTGCTCCATTCAATATTTATCCTATTACCGCGATATTAATGTTTTATATATCAAATTTTATTGATATTATGATTGAGTCGACAGGTGTTGTGGATTTTTAATGTTTATTTTTCACAGAATCAATAACCGGAATGACATTCTAAACCTGTAGTTATCTCTGAACCACCGATTATATTTTTCACATCGGACACAGCAATGTACTTTAATTTGTTTGCACTTGAAAAAAAATTTTACAGCTTAATTCAGAGTGATGATTTGATACATTTATGTATCAAAATCACGGGAAGACAAAGTTGAACTTAAAAACTCTCCGATAAAAATGTAATTTAGCGCGATTTATTACCAGTCCGTTCAATTACTACACACGAACACCTGTTCATTAGAAAAATGAAAAACGTCTTAATGCCTTTAGGAGCAGCCTTTTTATGTAATATAAAAATAGATTTGTTAAGTTAAACGGCATTGGAAAGTACTTTAAATCTGATGGAGGGTAATATCACAGTATGCCATATACATACAGGTATATTAAAAAAATATTTTAAAAAATTATAATCAGAATAGTGACGTGAATAAAGATCTAGTGTAATGAAATACAATGCCTTTTGTCTTTTCTCCATATCTTTTGTTACTTTGAGTATCCAATACCGATTAATCTTAATGGGGTGGATTTTTTTGATTTTTTTTATTATTATTATTTTTTCAAAAACAAAATAATGGAAATATTGATTTGATTTTCTGTTATTGTTGAGTATTTGTTTATTATTATTCTATTTTATTTTTATTTTTTTTATTTCTTTCAAGAATTGTACCATTTAAAGTTCCGAGGGATGGAGAAGCACCTGGAGTCAAACACGATCCCCAACTCAACCACAAACGGTGCCTTCATAAGTAGCCAACTTATCCTCAGTCCCACCTAAACTTGTAAACACACCCGGGGAAATACGTCAATATTACTATATATATCTTGTTTGTACGAAAAATTCACATTTCTTAATTCAACCCATGTTGTAGTCTGTTGAGGTACATGTGCCTCTCAGTTCAGTTCAATTATCTCATCTGTTCATTTCATTTGCTTTAAGATTAATTAACAAGGTTTTTTTCCCAGTCATCATTGTACATGCATTTTAAAACTGTAGTGTATAAATTAAGAAATAAAATAATGTTTAAACAATTTCTAAATAATTCTTATTATGCAAATTTTGTTTAAAATAAAGTTATGATATGCATAGTTATTTTTAGGTGCATGACAGAGAAGTTATGCTGAAGCAGAAAATCACGATAATTTTTGCAACATCATCCTAATGTGTTCACGCCCGAGTCCATTCACAAAATGATCTGTTTTACATTTTTGTGTGGGTGGTTTTAATTACTTCATCATTTTTTTAACAATTAAAAAAAAGTTGATAAATGATCAACACGTCTCCTAGGTAACATCTGTTGATCACAGGGATTTGGCACAAATTTTAGACACAATATGTATTATATGTACTAAAAAAAAAAATGTATCGTGGGGCTTGGAATTTGCATCACGTCCCTGTGATCAAAATTGATCTGTGTTTCCCCGACGCTTGTTTTCTTTACTTTAAAGCGTTTTGGCGATATAGTGAAAGCTAGGTATTTTCCAGTAGAAATGAGTGTCATTATCTAAAGGTTTGATAGGTCGACAACCTTTCAATTTTGCTACAAACAAAAATAGTGTGTGTGTGACCCTAACCAATCGAATACCTACTATACGTAAAATTTTAACCGTCACAAATTATTTTCAAATTTATTTCATCGAAACTTAACAATAAGGGTTAAGTTATTTAAAATATATCTGTTTTTAAAATGCATACACAAAATATTTTTAAAACGTTCAAAAACTCCTCGAAACAATGCGGTCTTCTGTACAAAAACGTGCCTCAAGTCAACCATGATTTAACCTGAGCTCGCAAAATATATTTAAATGGTAGTTTATGCTCATAGATATGAATCGAGACAAAAAAGTTGGGTCATTTTATTTGACCTCATGACTTGAGTAAAGTGTTTATCCATATGGCTCGTGTAAAATATCTTACCTGCTGTAGGTAAAAACGTTGCCAAATCGGCTAGACCGATTTGTCATAATTACAGGTCATTATAAAAAACCAGTGAGAAATTAAAAAGTCGTAACTTTTACTAATCGACCATTGTCTTGTTTAAAATGTATTAAACGGTGGTTAAATAAAATGTCAACTTTGTGCCACTGGCTGTCACGCCCCTCCTTTTTGAAGTGACCCGAGTTTCACCCGCCCCACTCCCCCGCGATATCAAAGTGACACTCGTAGTGTGATTAAACCTCGCCTAAACCTGTAATTATCAATCAATTAAAACTCTGAAGTGTAATTAATGAGCTATGACTCCTACTTTTATTTATACGGTATACAGTGGGTTAATATATCAATTGGGTTACCTTTTTGATCTCAGTGGCTGTGATGTCGCTAAATAAGGACATTTTGATATTATGAAACAGGAAGTTCTGAAAAGGGGAAAGAAAGAGCAGTAACGGAAGAAAGGAAATAAAGGATCCTCACGTGTTGCAAAATTGGACATCAGATCAATTTTTACATCTTTGTCATCAAGGAAGAAACGTGAATCCCCAGTTCAGCTGGAAATTTCCCATCATTCTCCTCTCATGAGATGTGTATCGCATGACCTAATCTCGTTTGTCCAGTTTCCTCTTAATAAAAGACAGCCGAAAAATGCCTACAATCTTGGTGGAAGAGCTATCACATTAGTTGCCTCTTACTGAAACATGAGTTAAAATGCAGCAGGTACATTTTTTTTTTAATAATTTTTTTTTCATTTTACAAATCCATTTGAATCATTATTGCTGTCTTTACCAATTAAACAACTTAAAGAGGAGTGCTGAAATGGTTGTTTGGTAGTTTCTGTTTGAATACCAATATATTAATCTTATTAACACTTTAATTGATTAATATTCCTATCTAATAAATATTTGTAATACAATGTACATGCAATTACAAATCTCCAATGGGATCATATCTTTTTCTTCTATTTAATCAACATAAATCGTAATTTATTTTGCAGACATTTTCATTTATGGGAAAGCAATATTCAAATACTGCCGAAGCAATAAAATGGGTTTAAACCATCCCGCGCGATATTATGTCAATTTGACCCTTCGTATAGGTTATTTTTTCCGCTAATTATTTACCCTTCCCGTGTTTGCTGAAGTCAACTTGATGACCTCGAATGTTGCGTTTGAAAGCCGTACGCGAAGTCTTTGATTAATGCACTTGATTGCACAGGACCTGTACTAGCAATTGAAGTGTCAATATTATCAGATTTCTGGGTCACTTCAAGGCTATAGTATGACCCATAATTGATAAACTGTCGTTCGCACATAATCAAAGACGAAACGGAATCGGTTTTCTCCTTGATTGAGTTTGAATATGATGGCACTGTTGAAGAGATACCAGTACTTAGGCTACACGTGTCAAAATTGCACCGGAAGTTCATTCAACCGGAAGTGAAGGAGAATAACTAGTTTACAAAACGTATGCTTTGTTATGTTTTACGCCTACGTTTGTATAGATCCGTCCGTTTAAAAACTATACCTGTCAAAGCCTGTTGTGGAAATAAATATATTTTCCTTATATTTTACGCTTCCGTGCGTCCCTAGGGAGAGGTTGTTTTCAATGAAAATGCATAAATAGATCACTAAAAAAATGAACACGTAATATTTTAAAGGGATTAACTAAATGATTGTTTGGAACTCCTGTTCTGGAGTATTTTTTATATTGTGAATTATACGAATTGATATTAAGATTTAAAACAGGTCCTATAGAGCGATGATAGTTAAACGCTGTGACCATTAGATCTGTATGAGATACCATTTAATTGTTATTAGATACCGCCAAGGTGTTTACAGTTGATTAATTTAAATAATCTACATAATCAGATATAGATATAAACACACATATTGTAAATCGATGTATTTTGCATGTCATCATATTTTAGAAAATGACTCTTGAATGATAAATTATTGAATACGTTGAACTGATTTTTTACTAGTAATTAAATTAAATTTTAAAAAAGTCGTTTCTGAAATTGACATAATTTCAAAGTACATGTAAATGTGCTTATGATTTGAGATTGTGTTCGGTCATTTTTTAAGCATGAATTATGGTTAGCTTATTTTGGCTGTGGTTATTTTTAAAGGTTGTCGGCGTAGCTGTGCTTTCGTGTAAACGAATGTACCTGTACATGAACATCTGGGTATTTACGCATACCTGTAACATACACAGGTAATTAGAATGTACTGTATACCTACAAGTACTTGCCAGTATGATGTACATATACCTTCATTTTTACCTGTGTACCTGTCGACTTGACCGCTCCTATGTTGTTCATCCTGTTTTTCAAGTGCATTTTGTTATTGAATTATCGACATACTACACATAATTTTACATTGATTATTATAAAATAAAAGACAATACCCAACAAAAAAATCAATTGTGTATATATACATATATATATACCTATATCTACGTGTTTGTATTTCACCCACACACAGGTCTGTCTATTGACAATAGAATACCATGTCAAGGCTTGGATTGTTTACAACAGTAATAATAATGTTGCTCTTGATTGAGATTAATTTAACTATTTTGATTTCATTATTAAATGTTAAGTGTTCAATATTGACTTTTAGGAACAACGGTTGATTTACAATTTCCGCGACAAACGCGAAATCACTCTTTATTCAACGAACAATTTTCACACCCAACATCCAAATTCCTTACCTTTCAATCCAAAAGAAAGTTGTCTGCGATTTTCAGCTTCGCTATTGTTTCCAGTTGTATTGACCACGCCTCCGACTGTCATATTTCACGATTATGTGCATGAACAATAGATATAGGTACGTGGAAATTTCTAATGTTTTGTGTAAGGTTGTAATATAGATAATGTTCCGTATTACGCGGACAAAAGACGTCAAATTATTTACATTACCTGCTTCTGTGCCGTATCGCCGTATGTGAACTTCATATTAAGCGAAATTAATTTTAACAGTTAAATAAAATCATGCTCAATATCAAATATACTTGGAGATACAATAACTTGTCTGCCCTGCAGGACTGTCGCGCGTAAGAATTGTACCTGCTGCCCCCATTGCATGACCGTAAGAGGCGACTAAATTTGGGATCTTATCATTTCTCTTCTTTCTTAACAGCTTTCTTCTTCCTAATGTCTCCCTTGACAATGCCTCACTTTTGGCCTTTACTTGAGCGTTCGCCCCTGTGAGGAAGGCTTTGGGTTCTGTCCCCTGGTCGAGACATTCCAGAGTCTTTAAAAATGGTAGTTGCTACTCCTGCTTAGCGTTCAGCATACAAGGAGTGGGACGGCTGGTTCGCCCGTTGTCAGTATAATGTGACCGGGTGGGGTGTCCTTTTGGGTGTCTTCGGCAGTGTGCTTCAGTGAGGTAGCACTATAAATCGGCAAAAGTTCCGGTCTATTACAAGGAGACTTAACACGAACATACCGCAGCCTCCCAAAACACACATACGCACTCACCACACGCATCTGTTAGCTGTTGATAGGACGTTAAACAAATAAAAACAAAACAAACCAATAACTATTAATCAAATTCAAAAACTGAAGACTAAGAGGTATGTCTGTGTTAGGTCTGTCCTGCGGCTCGGACGTTAAGCAAATACGATCACCACGGGTCACGGTTGATGGTAAATTCTCAATCCTACAATGATGCCATGATATAATTTATCGGTTATTAATAACGGGAACTTCATTCAAAAGAGTGGCAACCCAAAATGAAACCATCAATGACACAATTATGTTAGTTTCACAAACAAACACCTGATTTTTTTTTTTTACTCAGCATCGCTTCGTTCTGCATCCGGAACCCAAACTCTCAGTGTCGGTGTGCTGCTGTAAGAGGCGACTAAATTTGGGGTTTTATATTTTATCTTCTTTCTTATCTATATCTTTTTTCTTAATGTCTCCCTGGACATAACTTTAGTAGTGAGTTCTCCTCTGAGATGAAGGTTGTGATGACTATGTTCACACATGATTTACCCAACAACGGATGATTTTATAGTGCTGTCACACTGACGTGACATATTTTTCCACGGTTGCATGGCACCCTGCTAGATACCGAACTGATACAGTATGGTTTCTCTTGATCCGGGCAGCAGATTCATAAGGTGTTTTCAAGTCGTGCAATAAGAAATTAAGTTGTATTTCCGAAATGAAGAGAACATTTATATTTTATATGCGGTGACGGGATGTGTGTAGCATAAAATATATTCATACATATGTGTATTTGCCTCTTTCACGCCCCACACCTGACGAAATGATTTTTTCTTTTTTGAATGATGATTTCCATATTGGTCGCCTCTCATGTACATGCAGTGGGTAAAACCAGATATGTTCTTTTTTCATCATCCTACTTCTCATCTTTAGTTATTTACACTATATCGTTAATAAGTCAATGTGTATTTAGTCTCGTAGGGTATTTTCTTGAAATCTGCCCCATCTGTTTCGGCTCAAATCAGAATATGAATCATTCGTGCAGTGTTGACATGTTCTGAAAGTCTGTTTTAAACATGTATATATTAAAAAGATATTTTCTCCAAATATAACAGACTGCTTTCATCTTTTCTAGCTAAATATTTTCATTCTCACCCTTGAATATGTATAAAATTGTTATTTCGATATATATTTTAGTTTCTATATTCATTAACACTTAGAGATTGCATTGTCTACTTTTACAGGAAAATAGACGCCATCTTGTCTCTCAGCCTGTTGTGAACGTACACCACACTCCTTCTTGAAGTTCTGACGTAAACAAAACTCGTGATACGTTAAACAAACCTAACAATTGTTTCGCTACCAGGAAATGCACATGTAAACGGAAGTTTAAAAAAACAATGAGTGCGAACCTTTTAGAAACAACAGATTGCCGGCACAGGTTGTGTTACGCGAGTTCATACTAGGAAATAGATGGAGGTGTTCGATTGGTTTAAAATTATTGGAGTTGTAAGACGTTGTCTAATTGGAAGACACTCAGGTGTCACTGGTAAACCATAACATTACGTTTATCTGTATAGATATGTCTACCGACGAAAATTGAGATATGGGCCAATCAAATTGCAAGACATATTACATTTAATTGTTTGCGATTAAAACTGCTCTGATATTTCCGGCATATGATGTGACGTCATACCGATTAATGACGGAATTTCCCGAACGGTGTCCTGGTAACAGAGATATTTCCGGCAACTCTTCGTTTTAGAATTGCATCAATTATACTCACTTGTATCTGCCAACTCAAACGGTATCAAAGGAAAGGATATTGTAAGCTTGTTTCATTTTTTTTAATATTGTACGCTCACAGAACTACTACGTTTATTTTGAAAAGGTACCCATTGATTATGGGGCCGCTTACGGACGTTTTTATAGCGCTGTCACACTGAAAGGCTATACTTTGACACTGTGACATTACACACAACCGATCACATTTTACTGACCATACACTGGATCCACGATATCTAGCAATTTAACTTACATCAATAATTCGATGAATTGATGAGAGAAGTGAATATTCACAAAACTATACTTTTCGAAATCGTGACGATTTTTAACATACATAATATTGAATAATATATGTTTAATTATCTCCATTCAGTACATTCAGTACAATTTTATTGATAATTTTAATATTCTAGAGACAGGAAGCCAGTCTACGGTATTTCGTTTGCTTTATCAGTAGTACACATGAACCCTATTCTACATAGTGCACATGGAAAAACAGACGAGCTGCGTAGGCCGCCATGCCTCTTGCAGAATGTTTAAATACGTGGAATAAACTATTTTCTTAATGGCCTATACAATAGACAGATAACCGGACTCTTTTATATCTCATTTCTATGCTGACCACATATCGAGAAAAAGAATATGAAAATAACATCAAATTCAATCTATTTTATTTCCTATTCAAATGGTTTTTTTTTTTTTTTTTTTTCATTTTTACGATGCATATTTCATTAAACGAATTCATATTAATAGGAAATCATCCGAGATATTGATCGTATATGTTAAAATCGTAAAAGTGTATGCATCAGTTATCTTAGAATAGTTTTTCGTTTTATTTTAAGTAAAACAATTTACAAAACTGTCTTGTTGTTGTGCATGAGTCACCTGTCAAACACGTATAGATACATATTTTTGTATTCGTGGTCCGATAGGAAACACTGTCTAGATCCGTAAATCCACAGCCGATCTAAGGTATTTTAAATGACTGGTTAGATATATCACTCTGCTGTTCAAGAATATTGAAATCATATAAACAAACATTTAGGTAAAGCTATGATCACTTCCAGCAATTACATATATTCAGCAATCGTTTGAATACCGAAATATTAATGATTTCTTTTATTTCGCAAATTTAGTTTAAATTTAAATAATTAAATTCGTAGTATATACCTAACAAGACTTTTTTTTTACTTTAATCTGAAATTGAATTTGGCCTTTCACTCTGATACAACGTCGGAGAATTTAAACCCGGCAGACAAGATACAAATATCAAAGGTTGAATAACCTTAAAAGTTGAATATTTATCAATGAAAAGTTGTCTCATAGCCACGCACAGAATACACTGGTGACGTATCGATTATGTGAAATCGATTACTTTTTGTCAATCAAAGTCGGCCGCAAGATCTGTCGGTTGTAGATTTCGTCGCTTAGCTGAACGTGTGTCATCAATTGTAATTTCATCTCTGCGAGGTGACACATTCCAACTAGTGTTTGTAAAAGGCTGCTTGAAACAACTTTATTTATTTATTTATTTATTTATTTATATGTACAAAGATAATATTAAAGAATACAATGCATGTGGATCACTGCATTGTATATATGTGACCTCTTGTTCCGCAAAATGTGTGGCTGAATAAACAATAAAATCGTTGAATTTTGTTTGGAAAACAATTTTAGTGGTTGCATTTGCTTCCTATAAAATGATTTAAGAAATAGTAATAAAAACTGTGGTTCCGTTGTCGATATATACATCGATATACTATTTTATTACTACAAGTATCCATTCCAATCACCAAATAATTTTGTAAATTCTGTTAACTGTAAAATAATCCGACATTGTTTTAATCTTATATCCCTGCAATTTCATGATCGATTTGCTTGCGGAGTTGATCACCCAATGAACAGCCAGGGTCGTATTGAGGCGGGGTCACCTTGTAGTAGTTGGTGGCTACCTCACTGAACAACATACCGGAGGCCCGTCGTATGCCATGATTGGAAGCCTATAGTTTTATCCAGGTCCGTCATTCCGTCATAATTCCGTTTCCGCTCATGTACTCTAACAAATACAGGTACATATATCCCTATAATAATTGGTAGGTCAATTTTTGGTATGGTGGAATATACCTGTAATTATTGGTATGTTAGTATATACCTGTAATTATGAGTATGTTGTTGTATAAAGATGATAAACAATCAAATTGTTATTTGGTGATGGTCAGTTATTTTTTCCCGAAGCTATGGCGTAATTTTCACAAAAAAAGGATGACCAAAGTTGGAGAACCTTGCCGAACTCCAGTGGGAGCTTAACAACAAAATATAAAAAGAATGCAGTAGAAGTGACGATTCTTTTGTTTAGAATGCATTGTTCCAGTCATACTTTTGTGTCTTTCTGTACTTATATTCATCTGGATTTTTGCTTAGTGACTTTTTTCTCGACGAGACGAAGTCAAGTGAAGCTAATGCAATACTGCCGGCTTTGGCGTCGTCCGTAGTCAACGCTAGTTTAAAGTCTTAATAAAACAGTGCTGTGTCAATAATAAAGAGAATAAAGCATATGTTTCTTTTTAAATACGTGTTTCTTGTGGAAAGACACTTCCATTGGCAATACATTTGTGGACCTGCTGACCATGACCGTGACCTTTGACCTACTTTAAAAAAAACTTTAACATTGACCAAGATATGTTAACCATACGAGCTATGGCTTTCATATTTGACACGTGTGTTCCTGATATGCCAAAACCTTTCCATTGGTACTACATATGTAGACATGCTGACCTTGACCGTGACCTTTGACCTATTCTGAATTTCAACTCACACGGCGAGCTATGCCGTCCTCGGATAACTCTTGTTTTCTCTCTAAGGGGAGTGGATTTTCAGAGTTGTCTCCCTTTGTTAGAAATGTGTACATGATATATTTTTGTATTTATGTCAGTATTAAGTTACAAAGTAACTGTTGATGTCTTGTATGTGTCCAGTAAGAAAGATATATAGTATCGATATCGCGAGATTATTTGTCTAGAGTGTAAAAGTGTGCATACGTTTTTATTAAGAGTATACACTTTACCATATATGAACATATCAATAATATTTTACTGCATAAATATTATGTCCTAGGAAAGGCGATTTAAGGGGTTTTATTTATATTCATTTTTTTCAATATTGAAAATGTTAATATTAATAGTGTCTCGTAAGTCTGATAAGGCTGGACATTTTAATGTATCATTTGTATGTTTATATGTATTTTTATGTATTTAAAATGTGTGACACTTAAATAACAAAATGTATCATAACTTATCTTATCTTTTTAACATTATTGAATCATGACCCTAGATTATATTATGCACATTGTGATTGAATAAGTGTGGAGAGTTTATATTTATCAATGAAATGCCAAAAATTACAGGGAAGCGAGTTTGGCGAGTGTCTGAAACCATTGGTCGGTTCCCCAATGATAGGCAATGCCAGATACTTCCCATCGAGTGTATTTAATTGGCATCTTAGATTAAATATGATTTTGTCAATGCATCACAATATATCGGTATTTACTCGTTAGACTAGAGTACAGGTGGTGACGGTACCACAAATGGCGAGGGAAGCAATACATTTCATCTTGAAGGATTTGACCTCAGTGACCTTTAACCTCGATAGGTGATGAGGTCAACATTGAGGTGTAGTCAATCTCGAGCATATATAAATCTATAACCTTCATTGTAAATATCAGCATATCGTAACTGTCTTGTTTATTTACTCAATCCCTCTTGGAAGAGAAATTATTTCTCGTATAGGTCTAAAGGTGAGGCAAATTCAACCAGGAACGGTTTGTTTTTCACGCCCATCTGACGGCCAAACCACAGGGATAGTCGCTTTGATAAAATAAAACCGCTCAAACTTACCAGCCCCTTAAGTGCAAAATGGCGGCCAAATTGTCACCTTCCTGGCACCAGAAAACTCGTCAAGTAGACCCGAACGATAAACGGCTTTTAGACAGCTAACTGTTTAAGTTATCAACGCATTTTGGTCTATACTTGTGAAGTTCTTACGGTACTGACATAGCGACCATCTGAAGTTAAGTGTCAAAATACATATATTGTCATATTATGTCCTTCTTATCGACAGATGGACACGCGCCCATTTAGGGGTTATTAAAGCGCTGTGATCCAAGGGTAGGCGTTTTAACAGTCCACTCACTCTCAGTTGAAGTAGACAATTTGACCAGGCATGTCAGGAAGTATACAATTACGGTTTCCACAAATATGTTTAAGAGATCGCCGCATCAATTAACAATGACAGAAATAATGAATGAATTTCATCATTCTTGTTAAGGAAACGCCCATATTGACCGTTCTGAGCCTCGAGCGCACGTGCTTGTGACTTAATCACGCTTGGAATGGCTATTTTCGGGTGTAAATATATATTTTCTGGTATTTTCATACCCTAAACAACAAAGAGGAGAACATTCGATTTAAATAAATGTCTGTTTGTACCCTCAAGTGATCTGCCGGAACAGTTTAATTTAGGGGTTGTAAATGACGACATCGCGCCATCACCAATTCTGTAATGTACAACTGTATAGTAAAGCAGGAAATACCTTTCTGTACTGGGAAATTGATTAGGTGCTGTTATTTCATTGATAAATTGACATGAATGAATCGATGAGGTTGGAATAAATGTTTTCCGTTTAGATGATTATAACAGAATTCATGAAAAATTGTATTCGTACTCACTCCCCTGGAAAAAATAAAAACCCAAAACAGATAAATAAATATGAATTGGCATAAAAAAAACAATTATCTTCGATAGAGGTATTATAACATTTTAATGGCTTTTCTGGTTCCGCTTTTTCGTGTATAAAATTTCAACATCTTATCCATCGTGTTTAAAATCACAGAATATTCTTATTAGTGAAACTTGAAGGATACATGTACCTGTGTTATATTACTAACTAAAATGGTGTTAGTTCTGGCTTAACGTCTTTTCATCTAGGGGACCACCAGTTGTAAGAACACAAAAGCACAGAAAAGGAAAAGAGGGATGTATTAAAACCACAACAAGTCTTTAATCGTGTTTGGTGGGGCAGTAGATCAGTTTTTAGAAATCACAAAACAAGGTTTGATTCTGCCTCTTACGACATGCCGTGGTTTACATATACAGCATGCATCTCCCTTCTTTGTTCATGCAAATGTTAGCTAAAAAGTAATATTACTTAAAATGTATTTTGAATTTCAAACCTTTTTTTTTACCAATAATAAGCCAAATTTAACTTGTGCTTCGAGGACCAATGTCTTATAATGAACAACTACCAAGTCGTAAGGTAAAATGATTTCTAATCATGACCTTGGACTTTTTTTACTGATTAAAAGTTTAAATCCATGTTTTCATGTTTGCAGTTGGAAAAAACACAGATAGATGCAAAGTCGACCATCCTATTCATAGTTTATGTTTTCATTTGCTTCCCTGGAGTATTAAGTATCGCCGCGTTACAACACCCAGGTTTATTTTTAGGCCTTGTAGTAGCCGGTGGCTACTTCATTGGACGCCATACGAGGAGGTCCGTTGAATGCTATCCAGAGCAATTGTACAATTTCTTCCTCAAGGACTCAACCATGACAGGACAGTCTGTGACCCCAGCTTCCTGACAAACTACACACCTCGGAACGCATTTGTCCGACTGAGGTGTCGCGACCTCCATCATCAAGTGCCCTATATAGCATTTTACGTGCACCGAGACGCTTGACCAACGACTTGAAAGCGATAATGCATCATAAACGGATTCGTCCACGCATCAGACATAGCGAATGTATCGATGTAGGTAATGGGTATATAATACATACAAATGGTTCTTTGGCCGCGAGGCAAGCCACACATCGGGGAGCGTTCTTGCTAGTCATTTCTGTCTCGACCAACCAATAAAATAGCCGATCGTTAGTGATAAGTCAGGGTTTTCATTAACTTTTAATACCTCGCAGGATAGTCAGATGAACATTACGCTGATTTATAAGTACCGTCATTATTTCAGTACGGTATTGCTAATAGATGGTTACGGTGTACCTCAATTACCGAAACCGCTTTGTCACGGGAGAAAAAGATCTCTCATCTGTAAGTTAAACAAATGAAAAATAAAATCAACCCGACACGTATGCGTATGCTAAATGATAGACTGGCTCCCTGTCTCTAAAATATTAAAATTATAAATAAAATTGACCTTTATGATTTGGGTCACTAGGATATGTCTGATTCTAGAGACCCTAAGTTTCAAACTAGGGGGAGATAATCTAGTATTAAAATTTGGTGGAGCAGTTCTAACAAAAAAAAACTTAAGGACTGGTGGCCAGTCTAGCTAAATGAGTGTGTCTTTGGTCTGTCCAAGTTGATCCAACTCGTTTGACATAGGCGCCAGGATTCGAACACACAGCTACTAGTACACGGGCATTGCTATGTTTTCGATAGATCGAATTTCCTTTTTTAATAATTCTGTAATAAAAATGCATTTCTGAAGACCATTATCACAGCATGCTTGTACCACTTTATGAGCAAGTTGTTTTAAGAACACAGTAAAATGTAAGTCCCGTGTCAAAATGAAATTTACCCAATAGATTCTGATACCAGCCCTTGAACACAACGACGAGGGATTCCCATAGGCGTGAAAAAGGGGGTACCCTTGGACTTCTGTGTACTTACGGAAGAGACAGAACGCTCACGAAGTATACATTTTATCGTGAAAGCCATTACAATGCTCCCTGGGGTAGGTATTCTATTGTATTTGTATGTAGTCCAGACAATCAACCATACACTGATGCTTACCGCGGCCAAAACTAACACCTACCCGCTAAGAAAAACGGCGACTCCTGTTGATTCGAGACGCCATTTGTGGTCAACTTGACATGTGCGTATCCGAATGGGTGTGGGGCTGCTGGACAAGGAGACAAAAGCACTGCATGATGAAGTATACTTGAGTTTGACTAGAAAATGATGATTAAAAGCCGTCGTAGTCTTCTTCAGACAATTTCTTTGTGAATGTGTCCTCTTTAATTGTCCCCCAACGAGATGGTATATATATGTGTGTGTGAGTTTCCGTCTTATAAAAGGCGTTTGACATACATTTCCCTTTGTGAGGTCGGCTTGCAAATGATGGGGCCGAGCGAGGTCGACGGTCAGCAACCTTCACGTGACATATACTTACTTACATATACATATGATCGTATGTACTTTATCGAATAGAGCATGTCAAAACCATTCATCTTTCGTGTGTATGAAATCTTCAGACGCGGCGAACAATCGCTTTTTTCTTTTGTTTATCAAGGTAAGACATGGCTAATATCCCCCTTTCATCTTTCTCTCCCCATTCGTCAATATAACTAACAATTAAAAATGACTTCTGGTAAACAAAAAAACTCAAAAAACAACAACAAAACCCGAATCGAAATAAAGTCAATAGCTGTAGAAGAGGCAAAAAAAACATCACACTCAAAAAAGGCACGCCAGTCTATATATGTCTACTTGTAATACGTACCCATTTATACAGCTATGCAGGCATGCACGTTCACTGATAAATTAATTCTTAATTGAAGACATGATGATATGTTCTGACCATATATATATGCTATTTGGCGATAAGACTGATGACGTTCCGTAGATTCATCGGTTCCTTTAAGTTTCGGTCTATTTTATCTGGACTGAGTTTTCGAAAAACCTCGTTTGCTGGACGCATATAACTCTGAATTTAATATTTGATAATTTCCGTAGGCTAAACGATTACATTACCATAGAAAATTAAAATATGAATGATTGATATCATTGTCTACATGCGTTTCCCATTAAAAATCCATTTGTGGTGCATTTTAAGGCATTGAATTTGTTAACATCTAAATATTTAGAAACAAAAATTAAAATAAGCATATATATATATATATAAGAAACATAAAAAAACATAATAACTAATGTTGTTGATCGTGAATTGTAAATTGACAGAGTCAAAATAAGAGATGTTGAAGTAAAAAAAAAAATCTTTGTGCTGCTGTTTCTTTTGTTCATATATGACCATATAAAATCTTTCCTAAGTGGAATTCAGTTATTCAAGAAGGACATTGGTGCCATTCATTAATGCCAATTTGCGTAGGGAAGGTCAAAAGACTTTAAAAGTCCATAAAGTTCATGGTTATACAACAAACTATGCCGGCGTGGTACCGTCAATACACATCCCACTATTGAATCCGTGCCGAGTCGTATAGTCAGCGAATTAGTAGCTTCAAGTACTTGACCACCGTGGTCAAGAGTACGTAAGTACAGTCAGTTCAGTCCCAAACCAACAACAAAGCCTTCTGTAAGAGGAACAGTCAGACGACAGGTCGTATCGGATAATGACGTATTTCTGACCACTGGTCAAGGTCTTTGGAACATTTATAAGTGATATGTATCATCATGAAGATTTATTTGAGTACCAATTCTTTCAATGTCTTTCAGTGGTCATTTTAAAACTAGATAACATCTATACTGACCAATGGTCAGTGTAATAGCATTCCTTTATCACTGGTTTTATGGAGGATCAAATTACCTGTGTGTGTACGTATAAGTCATTCCTGTGGTCAACAATTGAGAATATTAGTGGACATTGACCACGACAATACTACTTAAATAACGTCAATCACTTACGTTATTGGTGAAGATCAATAATTTATGATAGCGTCTTCATGTTATGTACATTCCTACCAAGTTTAGACATTATAAAATCCTGAAATTTCTCTTACAATTTACAAATAAACGAGTATCATCTTTTAGCATTATCAATAAAATATCAATGTAAATCCACTTGTTAATCATTATGGAACTTCAAATTTCGATATAATGACATTTTCATGCCCTCTGACGACCTACATATGTCTTCCGTCCGTCCGTCCCTCCCTCCCTCTGTCCGTATAGGTATGTCCGTCTACTGTCTCAATAAATATGTAAATTTAAGTTTAATGTCATATTGGGGGTCAATTTAAAGCGTGACACGTGCGCATCCTTTGCCATATAACGACATTTGTCCACCACTATCTCGTCAAACTCTGACAAAATGTTTTTCAGTAAGATGTTTTTCGTAAAATCAATATGATGACAATATCTTTCGGCTATTATCCAATAAGAAACAATACTCTCAATATGCGGATTACATGGGAAAATGCAAATGTGTGCCGGCGTGTCCGATAATCAGACATGGAATAGTTGGAATAAATCACAGAGTCTAGATGCATTCCGAAAGTATTTCTTTTCAATGGATTTAGAAAGAACTCTTCACATACTTTTAGAGTGCAGTTTCCGCATCCTGTGTCGTGTAATTGAATATATCCATAGCACGTGCGTCTCGTGCATTTTCCCAAAATACGTAATTAGTTTTTTAATGCAGTATAAGTGCGGGATGTATAATACAATATTGATATATTTTGTTAAAGTACATATGATTTAAATATTGCTCTTTAACAATTAACATTTTTTGCTCTGATGATCTGAAAATTCAAATTTCAATGCTACAATGTACGTATCTTAACTATGTTTTCTACCTAGGATTTAAATTATATTATCTATATTCCAAACGTCTGTACTATTAATAACAACATCTCCGAAAAAATCATAAACAATATTTTAAAATATATACCCAGGGATGAATTTTACTTTTGAACACTTCTATCATATTTTCAATGCACTACCCTAGTAATGATTTTTTATCGAAAGGTAGTAGTGACATGTTAGGGTATTCTGGCTTCAGCCCAATTTCCCTTACTTATAAAATATTTTGTATTTGTAGTATATTCTGGCCTGGCTGGACAAATTTTAAAACGATGTGAATTCGGTGTAGCATACAAAGACATCTGAATGCCCGGTATAACTCTAATCCCCACTGTTTGTGATCATATTATACTTGGCCCTTACTTCCCCAACAATACGTCCGGATATCCCGCCCGGTCTCCGACTCATCAAGTACAATGTACGTAAACTCCTACCGCAACATCACGTGTCCCTAATATGGAGAAAGACTTTCAGTTTGGTTTTCTTTCTTAAAATTACGAACCCTATTGATAGTTAACAAATAATTTGTATTACACAATGAATATTCCAATCGTATATATGTGTACATTAGGTCTACTTCATATTTTCTTTAATTGGTATTCGCTCCAAATTATCGCAGGAATTCACAAATAAAAAAACTCATTTCAAATATATTTCTATCAGATGTATAGATGTATTATTGTGGCAATATTGCCCAACAATGCTATGAAGGGGGATTATCTGACTGGCACGAGCTCTCTGGGTGTTATTGCTTTTTGAAAAGGGGAAAATCTACATACGATTGCATATCGGTGGCCATTAAAGGAAAACCATCTCGAAAAATGTCGGTGCTCACTACGCCTCCTAGCGGTGAATTGTAAAACCTTGTTTTCCATGGTCTAAAACTGAGACGCACTTGAAAAAATCTTTTGAAACCTCAGTATATTTCTCTCGCTATTTTTCTTAGTGATAGTTATGAAAATGCAGGGTGGGGGGGGGGGGGGGGGATTTTCAATATTGCACGCAAAATACAACACATTGTAAAACCTATCGAAAATGACATCACTTATAGTATTACACAGTTAGAATAAAACATCGACGGCGGTACACTTTACGTGGGATACAAAATGATGATTTTTACACACATATGCTGCCAGTCTATTAGAGTAAATACTCACAATCGAGGCAGTCTACTTTCGGAAATTTAATTTTAATTTTATCTATAAAATTACGTGAAATACACAAGTAGTTGTCATCATATTAGAGGCATTAAAAAAATTGGATTGTAGAAACATCATTCCCTTTTAATACCGTCCTTATGCATAGCGGGACCTGATTAATCAATCAATCATACTTGTGTACGATACAAGTTTAGCTGTTTTCGAATTCTTGGGAGTAAGTTATTGGATTAATAGTCCTAAGATAATTTGTTTCTATAATTCTTCTGTTTTATTTTAATTTTTTATCTTTACACATAAATATACATTTTTTTCTAATTTTTGCTTAGTTTCGTTTTTTTCTTAATTAACCACTAAAGGAAACGTCAGCATCAAAATTCATTCAAGCTTTAGTTGAGATTGCAATTCGCGAAATGCAAGTGTGGGTTTTTTTTAAGATAGATGAAAATAGATGCCGATGCGTAAACTAGCGATGGACCGGCGTCCTCTCGCGAGTCAAATTATACAAATAACTAGCATAGACAGCCATCTAAAGGTTTCTACACGACGATGTAGAATAGAGGTCCTTGATTGAACACGACTGTATATATACAGCGATCAGTCTTTACACCTCACAAAAGACATACTTACCACATATTTTACGTCACAAAGACGCTGACTCCGTGTCCCGGACAGATAAAAGAGATTTTACCTTTGTACAGCTACAATATAACTATACAACTGCCACGTGCGGGCTCAATTCACATAAAATTAACTACAATTCAGATACATAAGTAAAAAGATGATTTTATTACCCCAGCAAGGTTTTCTGAAAGATTTGTTAGCTTGAATCGCGTTTATTCCCAATTTTGTTTTCAAGAGCTATATTTTTCTTTTATAAAATTCGAAGGAATAACACTAACTTCAGACGTACATGTATATGTTGAAGATATTTTACCTGGATCGAATGAATTATAAATATTCTATTCAAACAGTACGAATATTTTCTTTCATTCGTTATTTTTTTCAGTACTATCAAGTTGAAGTGTCGCTACACAAACTGGGCCCTAAACATTTGTGTGTATGTGTGTGTTCTCGTGATGTCGTGAAACTTACAACCGATTTTATTTCTATTAAAAGTTACAGAGATCAGCTGTATAACTGTTTGTGAGGTATCGAAGCTAACGGTTGTAAACTAGCCAATCAAATTGACGATAGCGCGTATAAAGCGATACTTGTGCCCCATCCAAAGGTATATAGATATTTTATTACATACCTGGTGAATCATACTATGACACACTTTCAGGCAGTGTAGTGCATGAGGTTGTAAAGTTCGTACTCTGACAATGCAACATATCGAAGTACCGAGGCGTTCGTTGGAAATTATCGGTTGTTATCCAATCCATCAATTCGATGAATTAAATCGGTTCCGAATATTTTCGCGCCGTTTTGCTTTACGTCATTTTCAACAAAGCAAACTAACGCTAATGCGTGTGTATGAGAGGTGGGGGGGGGGGGGGGGGGGGGTTGCGGGATGGGGAGAGGTGACGGTTTGGGGGGGGGGGGGGGGGGGGGTAAGTTCAAGTTCAAGTTCTTTATTGACTTTGAGTCTGCCGACTCATCAGTATCATATACATACATAATATACAAATTTTACAGTTGAAGGGGCACATTTTCACAACCGACACAGTAAAGTGACTTCGTGTATCTATTACGTCACGATTTTAGTAACATACAGTTCTTAGTCGATATTTGTTATAATGACAATATAGTATTACAAATGGCCACTGTTGTCAATAGCAACTGATTAATGACTACGTAGAATGCAATAGTGACGCATTACGTTTGTAAATCGAACAATAAAAGACGTCATTCCAGACACTTCACTATGGAATCTGTACAATTTTTTTTTAAACGTTGTTTACTGTCCTCGTGCACTGATTCCGGTTTCCGTCAGCCGGCTCGCGGAGTTACTCACACCCGAAAAAAAAACACGTATACACGTGCACTTGTATGATATATCAGAATCCCGTTATCCATTAATTCCGGATCTCCGTCAGCCGGCTCGCGGAGTTGCTCACACCCCGACCAGTCTTACAGTTAATCTTGTCTTTCATAGTGTTATAAATCACAGGTATAATGTAAACTTATCGCACTAAAAGTTCACAAATATTCAGAATTGTTGTAGATATGTCAACACGTAAACTTCCATGACTATGATTAATTAATAATATACAAAGTCTGTGATCGTGATAGTGAAGACGGACGGAAAGAATTTATCCAAGCATGACGTAACAAATGAATTTTGTATAGTATACGGTAAAACATATTGTTCTAACAAGTGTTGGTGACATCAAAAATGAAAATTAAAGAAAGACATCCGTAAATCGTGTTCAGCTAGAGAACATCTGTATGATTAACGATTGTGTGCGATGATCTCTTAGGTGAATATAAAATAAATGTATATAAAATATCCACTTTTCAAAAATTTCTTACTTAAAAAATCAATTTGAAATTTGTTAAAATCTTCTCGAATATCATCATTTAGCTTTGTTTTAATATAAAGGGATATTATCTATTCTCCTAATTTTTTTAAAATTTTGTGTAGAGTCCCCTTTACGAAAACGTGTACCAGAAAAGTACATTAAGCTTAGTGCGTCGCGTCGACCCGACCTCCTCTGGATGACGTCACGTTGAAGGATATATATCTGTCTGTGGTAAATTGGCTCACCAGAAGTCGTCTGGAAGGGGAGGGTAACTCTCGTCACAAATCAGACTTCAATTTCAAAATAATGTCATTATTATGTAGTTGAAATCGGATACATCAGCAAATACTCGGGATAACTGTCTGTGAATCCAAGCCATACACTTGACTAAGGTTGAACAAATTCACACAATAGAAAAATGGATATACACATCAGTATATTTCTCGATCCAGCTTTGTGAGCCCAGAATAATTTTAAGGTAAAAACCCGAGAGATTTGTTTAATAACCCCTGTATTACATCAAAAGGTCCAACCATGTCATTCGAATCTTTAATTGTAGGTTTATCGTAGGTTACATGCGTCTCCATGACCTCGATTTTACATTTGTATTCAGAATTCCTATTCAGTCTCATGCTTAGCTAACTTTAATGTTGGAACACCCAAGGCTAACACAGTATGGCCCATTCGCCTCCACCATATATCGGCATTTCTGGCATAACCTTAACTTAAATGTCATCATTGAAAAATGTGCAAGCTCCGTGAAAGGGATTCGTTTTTGTATGTCAGGACACGAGAGCCTCGCATTGACGACTGGCAAATTTAGTTTAATCATCTGGACGAGGAAATAACTAGGTGATGGCAGTGTGTACAGCACATAGGTCTATGTCTACTCGGTATGCCAACCATCATCAAATATATACCTAGGTAAAGGAAAACGAGATTCTATGGAAGACAGACATGTGGAAATGTCGCTATTTCAGCAGAAATAAAGTAATTTAGACACAAATTAGGCTGTCAGACAGAGAATCCATTGTCCTTTTTAAAAAATAAGTGTTGTTATGACGACTTAATTTCCTTGTAATGCTTTGTTAGAATTCCAGAATGTGTGACTCTAAAGCATCTTACCGTATCTTCTTAAGAAAGTGGCATGTGTGTTATGAGACGATGAAACATATTTATCAATGAGAAAACTTTATATTTTGATGTTTTGTGACAGAACGTGTTTTTTGTTGTTGTTTTTTATTATTTTTTAAATGTTTTACGTTGCATCTTGTGAAAACATGTTTTATGTTATGTCATGTGAGGAAACGTGAAGTACATATGATTATGTGTGACAACGGCTGCCATGTTGTTCTGCCCTGTAGGTAGGGCGTAAGATTTGTACCTGCTGCCCAACATTGCATGATCATTAAAGTTAACTAAATTTGGGATCTTTTCTTATTTCCCTTGGCACAATCTAATGTTTGGCCTTTAGTTGAGCTTTCGCCCCTCCGAGGAAGGCTTTGGGTTCTGTCCCCTGGCCTAGACATACCAGTCTGTTAAAACGGTAGATTCTACCCCTGAATTACACTTGGCATCTTTGAAGTGGGACAACTTGTTCCCCCGGTGTCAGTATAAAGCGACCGGGTGAGATGTCATGTTGCTTAACAAATGTATCCATGTATTATATTATATGTCCTGTACAATTTTGTATGTGTGTAATTCTCTACACTTTATATGTTTATGAGAAAAAAATCTTGTCATTGTCCTTGCTGGATATCTTCGGCAGTAGTAGCACTAAGTTCCGCGCTATCAAAAGGAAACAAACATCAGCATACCACAGTCTTCCAAAATGCACACACATTCAACGTACCAATGTATTTTGCACACGGGGGAGGCCGTCCTTAAATGACCATTCAACATAAGAGGCCGTCCTTCAATGACCATAGTTGTTCATAGGATGTTAGATAATGTCAAACAGCTACCTGGTTATTCCTGACCCAAAGTGGCATGCTATTGGATCAGCCGTGCCATGTGATCAGATGGACCGCGTCTGAAGTGTCATGTGATCAGATGAGCCTTGTCTGAGGAGCTGTATGTATGTTATAGTAATTGTATTCGTTTGGTGTTGATGTGACATTAAAATAAAACGCAAACATGGACAGAGCACCGTCAGAAAGTTATATATAATTCAGGGATATTATGTACTTTGGCAACGAAATTGATACCATTATATATCGTATGAACAAAGAAAAAGCGTTCGGAGACCTGAAAGAACCTTTTACAATCGGCATCGAATATGTACCTCTCTACCTCCCTCCCCATCTCTCATCTATTTTCACCTTAAACCATTATCAAAACGGATTTAAGCAAAATACATCCGTTAGTTTTACTTAGTGAAATTACTTCTGTATATACGAAGAATGTATATAACGTGATGTAAATTCAATTGTATATGTTGTATTTATGAAGAAGAGCTCGTAGGTTGTAAGAACTTGTCGTTCATCCATTTGTCATTTTTGGAAATGCTTTTTTTTTAATCAGTAAGGAAAGTGCAATCTGTCATTCATTTTGGACCAAAAACATTATTTTTACTTGATTCTGATTTTTGAGAATTTGGCTAGAACCCCGCACACAAAATGTTCAAGATAACTCTAGAAATTCTGCAAAATTTTCTACAAACTCTGTACTGTAGCATACAATGCGGTCTTCTAATCAGCTGCAGTTATTGTATATTGCAAGAAGTATTTCGGGGGGCCATTTATGGATGAGAGCATTATTGAAATTTAAATTTCACATTTTGAGTCGAAAATGAAGATCAGTATACCGATACTGTTACTCATTCGCGTAAGTTATTTTTATCCATTTGATAAAGAAAATTATATCTATATATAATTTACGTGCATAATTTCCATACGTCATAAACTACACTATAATCTTAAAAGATCAAATCTACAATGTTTATCTGCATATTTTAACGTCAAACATGAAATATTGCTTTAAACTCCTTAATCCCCCGAACACCTGTAATTTAGGTACTCAAGCTACATACTGTTATATACACATCTCGTCGTGTCCAACATTCGGGATCAATCAAGCGCTTCTAACAATCTGGCTAAAATAGATCAAGGTAGCAAATTACAATAGGGTCCAGTTACAAGACTGCCGGGTCGATGGACCCCTGGAACAGCCCCCTAAGTGGGTCCTATCTCCCTCGTGGTCCCACCCAGAGAGTTGACCTTACGACCTCCGGGACACCTCTGGCAAAACCGATCCGCCTGGGACATAGCGATAACGTTGGCAAACGCCCAAGAGATATCGAATGTCATGTTCACAATACGACTGTCTGATAGTCAATCAGTGGCTTTCAAAGACACCTCGCAATGCGTTAATGGTATAAAATTGTTCTCATTAGTAATTCAAAATATATATTCTATTTGTTCGTTAACTTTATCTAGTCGGCATTTAGCGATGATAGGCTTTCTTGACTAGGGGGAATATCATTGTTTTGTTTCGAACAGATATAAGCAATGTCGTGATGGCTTTTGAACAGAGCCTTGTTATGCGAATGGCGTATCAAGTTTCCCCAATTGATTTGATAATAGTTATAATATTCTGATAAGTCCTTCTTAATCATTATATACTGTTTCCGAGCTGTCAGCAGAAACTCACAGACACCTCAAGTGGTTGATTATGTCTATGTGATGATCCCAGCACTGTATTTTGCCATAATGACGGTCACATGACCCCTGCAGTCTGTCGTGTGTACCCTAGGGATGCATGGCTTTTGTTCTTTGCATACCTTAGGTGCCTAGGGGGTCTGCCGTCTCCCAAAACAATCAACGAGGTCTTTTAGTACTTCAATGAGCGTCTTCATGGTAATTAGTTGCAAGGACATTTGCTTGAACTGCGGAGGTTTCGTTTTGTTTTGTTTTGTTTTGTTTTATAGTAACGTGTCTGCATATTGTTCCTAGATTGTGTGCATATGATGTTCCTCACTGACCACATATAGCCAAATTCACTTGACTGACCTTGAACGAATGTGAAAGTAGAGAGTATAAGATCGCCTTATTTTATCACACTAGCAGAAATTGCCCTTTAGCCTAGTGGTAGGATGTTTGCCTTTTTGGAGCGAAAGGTCGCTAGTTCGAGCCCCCTCTTACATGAATAACTCTTTGTCTTTCGTCGCACTGCCGCGCCGTCGCACTGTCCAGTTGACGTATACATTTTGTCGTAATGACGCAATATCGCATTTGCAATGCGACAACGCGAAATGGTCGAAATAAGCCATCATGTTTAACATCCAAATTAAAATTTATAGTGTTATATCACTGAAATGACCGCTTTATAGTGCTACATGTATATCACTGAACTAGCCGCTTTAGAGTGCTGTGTTACTGAAATGACCAGTTCATAGTCGATCAAACAAACAAATATTGAAATGGAAATTTAAAAAAATGGTCGTTTTAGATTGTGTTCACTGAACCAGTGATACAGTGTGTGTGTGCTCAGCATTATTTTATGTTTTTCCCCAGCGCCATTGGTATTGGCGAAAAAATTTGTACAGCAAATATTTTGATATGACTGTAAACGGAAACACTCGTGATTAATGTGATAACCTTCTTATTCTCTGTCATAGAAATGGCGCATGTAACTGGGCCTCATGTAAACGATCAATGACTTATAATGAACAATCATCCAAAAGCACGGAATTACCCAATGGAGACAAATGCTATACTGAAAAAATTCAAAATCAAGAGCGAGATTCTATATCAACACGTTTGTTTGCTTGCTGGGTCTTTCAGACATTGAACGTCCAACGCCATTTTCAGGCGGGAATGTCTCGTAGTAGTTGGTGGCTACTACACTGAGCGGCATACAGGAAACTCCTTGTGTGCTATCGAGAGCAACTGGGGTAACGTTTCTTGTCGTCAAAGGTCACGATACGTAATAGGATGGTCCATAATCTTATCTTCGAATAAAGTCATTAAAATGGATAAATGGTTCTCGAGACAATAATGGTCCGTTTTATAATTTCTGCGAAATGTACCTTTAATTTTAGTACAAAAATAATTAAAATTTAAGCCATCAAAAAACATCATTTATAAATGTACTAATACGTTTTCAAAGTAAGATAATCTTTGTGATAACTATGATATACAAAAGATATCAGTTTGTCTTTGATAACATTGTCCAGGTTGTGTCACAGAGGCTGTTGGTGACGTATGTGCGGCTCCAGTGGCTATACGTATCTCTGTGATAGTAGACATACTGGCTTTAATCAACAAAATGCAGGTGACCCTGGTCGCTCACACACCGTGTTATATAACATACCTGCCGTTCCTGGACATCTGATCATGGCCACCTGTCTTGCTTGGCGGGTGTGATCGCGACAACAGCGATATATTCTGGCTTATCTGCTGAAATATATTCACCATTTAAGCTTGGTTATACGACCATGAAATATGAAACAAAAATATGTAAAATAATAAATAGAAAATTATGAATAAAATTTAAGATATTTATCACATATGTCATTTTAAGCGTTCTCCCTTGCCTGCGTCATAGGGAAAATTCTGTTTAATGTGGATTGAAATTTAAATTCGAGACGTGCGAAATTGACATCTGAAATGAAGTTGACAACACTATATACATTTCGTTTAAGTCGCATAAATGAATACCTATCTTTGAAACCAATACGATATAACAGGGCCAATCGGCTGTTAGAGTCAAAGCTAGTCTGATCTATATTTGGACAACATTTTATTGAACTAGGTATGTGTTGATTGAACAAAATGTGAGCACAACAGCCGATGTACTCCTAGCGGTGTTATGTTAAGCTCCCAAGGAGGCGATATTTTAGTCAACAAGAAATAAAACAGACGTATTAATATTTGGTGTCCTTCAAGTCGAGACGAATGTACTTATAGTCTACCAACTCCGAGAGTACTATAGCACATCGTAAGAACCGCTATATCTCAGATTTCAAACATGGCTAGCAATGAAAAACAGACACCACAGGGACAGATGGATGCAACTGCTGGCAATCAACATTGGAGAGAGGGTTCATCATCAATTTCGCTTATTATAATATACCTGTTAATGTGGTCCGCCAACTATTTTTTGTAGACAAGCCTGTCTATAACGGCCATTCAACGGACAAGAAAAATGTCGTTATAGGCAGGTGTCCTATATATTAATGCACGGAGTTCATATTTAATCAATTTTACTTCGCTGAGGATAAGAAAACGTGGCCTTTATTTACAGGTTTTTGGTATTTGCAGGTGGCATTTAGGGCAAGTTACACAATAAGTAGATGAAACGGTATTGGTGATTTGTATAAATGAAATTATTAATGATGCACAAAGCCCCGTCATAGATTTATGTTAATTTGTCGACAGGAAATTACAGTTGAAAAAATATGACATATTTAATAAAATTAATAATTAATTATTGTATAATTTAAGACATTTATTTATAAACAAATCACATGTTTACGTGTTGGTATGACTGTACTGTCTTTTATATTTTCTTTCTTCTGCACGCTGTATAACTTCAAATACTAATGTAATGAGGCTTTTGCGGGTTACTCTAAGATGTTTTGGTGTCCTCCATAACTCTGCATCACTTTTGGTCAAAGAGTTGAGCATTGACCTACGTTAATTGATACTTAACGATTCCGTCCTGAATCTTAAGGACTCACACACCTAAATCAGCCAATCAGTGACCCCGCCAGTAATCTTAAAGTCTCACACACCTAAATCAGCGATCCCGTCCTGAATCTTAAGGACTCACACACCTAAATCAGCCATTCAGCGATCTCGTCCTGAATCTTAAGGTCTCACACACCTAAATCAGCCAATCAGCAAGTGTTTTGTCTGATTGTAGTTCCTGTCGAAAACGGGTTAGTCACTGAGCCAAAGAGGTATTTTAATCGAGGACAGATGACAAATTTTTTTATGAAAGAACACGTATCTAAATTTTGAAAAAAAAATACAGTTTTGATAGATTTCCATGCCTTTGTGCGGATTAACACAGGGACAGAATTCTGGGGTCATTTCTGGGTTTTTTTCATCGGTTCTGCTTTTAAACTTCCGGTTGTCAACTTCTAGAGGCTGTGACACTGAAGTATGCCATTTAACCCGTCAAAAAGAATCAAATGAAGCAAATGATTTAGTTATGTGAGCCCTTTACGATGGAAAGGGGTACTCTAGGAAGTATTCCAGTGTAAGTATAATGGACCAGAAAAGCTTTTCCTTGGACATGGCATTTCAGTGACATACACTATAAAGTGGTCATTTCAGTAACATAGCACTCTAAAGCGGCTATTTCAGTGATATAGCACTATTAAGCGGTCATTTCAGTGATACAACTTTATAAAGCGGTTATTTCAGTGATCAAGCTCTGTAAAGCGGTCATTTCAGTGATACAACACTATAAAGCGGTCATTTCAGTGATACAACACTATAAAGTGGTCATTTCATTGATATCGCACTCTAAAGCGGCTATGTCAGTGGCAGTGATATAGCTTTATAAATAGGCGATTTATTAGACCTCATTCAAGAAAGCACAGTAATTGTCATTGGAGTTAAAAGAATGGCAACTATCATTTCAAGATTAGAAATATCTTACAATCGACTTCAAATTCAACTAAGTTTTGCTGCTTCAGTTCCTGCAACGTTCAATATCGTCCCAACAAACATATGAGCCTTCGGCGAGAGACAAATAGGCGTGAGAAGCTTCCGTTCTACATCCAAACCCAACCCTTGTTCGCTTGTTGCACAAAATTAAAATACTATAAACTTTTTATAGCATTGTCCTGAAAAAAAGTAATTATTTCCAACTTATTAAGGGCATCAACTGTCATAAAATGTGTCATTAAGTCTCTTACACATCCGCTGGAATTGAAATTATTTTTGTATTAAAATACACTTTTAATTTTTTCCCGTTTTTATATTTTCGTTTTAGTTGCTCTAGCGAAACATCCAACATCGACCTTAGTCCTACAAGGTCGATACAATCGGACATTTAATAATTACTTTGTTTTCAGTACATTTGTTTGCTGTTACAGCTTAAGGGCTTATCTCGACAGAATGATTTGATAAATACCACTTAATCAAATCATCCTTCTTTTTCTCTATCAATAATATCGAGATTTTAATGCATTGATCTACAACACTTAACAGACATTTTGCATTCAACTGACAGAATAAAGTAGTTTTGTTATAATTCATTATGATTGATTTTCCCTTATTTCATCGCAGAATGCGGCTTTCTGATTGGTTGAGGTTTTTTTTCACATATCCGAAAATGGCGCGAAAAATGTCACAATACCGCCATTGACGTTGCGCATTGATTTGTGAAAAAGAATCCCTTATAAGATCACTTAAATTGTATATAAAACACGTTTTAATTCTGAAAAACAATTCAAAACATTAATCATAAGCGTTGATGTCAATTATTTTCTAGTTTCATAGATGCATAAACAAATTTTGTTTGCATACACACAGTTTGCAAACAAAATGGTTTTCATACCCCATTGGAACTAAAAAAAATTACAATCGTCGTTACAATGTATATATGGAGGAGGCGCGTTCGTAATGTATAAAACAGTACTTTGCTGTTACATGCTGACGATAAGATATGCTTTATTGAAATTGACACTGACGTAGGTCCGGGATAGTCTATAGCCCCTGTGCGTCGTCCATCATGCGTCATTCGCCGTGGGCCGTGCGTCGTCCATCATGCGTCATTCGCCGTGGGCCGTGCGTCGTCCATCATGCGTCATTCGCCGTGGGCCGAGCTTCGTCCACCATGCGTCATTCGCCGTGGGCCGAGCGTCGTTCATCATGCGTCATTTGCCGTGGGCCGTGTGTCGTTCATCATGCGTCATTCGCCGTGGGCCGAGCGTCGTCCACTATGCGTCATTCGCCGTGGGCCGAGCGTCGTCCATCATGCGTCATTCGCTGTGGGCCGAGCGTCGTCTACAATGCTCCATGGGCAGTGCGTCGTGCGTCTTCAGCGATGCGCCATGCGTCGTGCCTTTGAAGCTTCTTCTCAAGTTCCACTGGTGGAAAACTGCTGTAATTTGCCTGAAATGATCCGAAATGGTCCGGAACAAGTATTGTTACTTTTGAGTGGGTCCTAAATCCGAAATGGTGGCAATGGAAGCCATCTTGAAAAACTCATTTTAAGCATCCTTTCAAGTCCCACCATTAGTATTCAGCTCAATGCTAGAAATGATTCCGCGCCTGGCCATGGAAATCTTCTCCAGTTCCATTGATAGGGCTTGGTTGAATCTTGCGAGTAATGATCCTATGATGGTCTTGATCAAATGTTGTTACATTTCAAACTTTTCCCTATTTCCACATGGAATCCCATTTGTTCTCAATATACTACACTATTACTAGGTTCTTTATAGTCCGGTGATCCTGGGCCTCTTGTTTTCTTTGTATGTTGACAATGTGGTATATTTTCCCCACGCTACGGTATATATTATCTCACATGCCCGTATGTGAGTGAGCTCATGCCGTAATGCGGCGTCCGTCGTCCGTCGTCTGTCTGTCCGCAAGCGTAAACTTATCCGCTTAAACAACTTCTTCTAAATAACCAAGAACCCCGTGTACTTGTCCTGTGACATGCTAGGGTGAAGTTTGTTGAAATGAACTACCTTGGCCTATATTCAAGGTCATAGGGGTCAAATACGCGAAAATATTCCAATGACTTCTTTTTGATAGCTAAGAGGTTCAGGTACTTGATATTCTGTCAATAACATACTGGGAGGAAGGGCTACCGAGTTTGTTCAAACGAATGACCTTGACTTACATTCAAGATCATTGGGGTCAATGATGGGTATATTTTTGTTATGGTTATTGAGCAGAATTCGTTCAAAGATTTTATAACGAATTCTGCTCAATAACCAGGAGCTGAATGGACTTGATATTACGCATGAAGCATGCTGGGGTGAAGGGCTAGAAAGTTTGTTCAAATTACCTTGACAAACTGTTCCGTAAGGTCAAGTC
Source organism: Pecten maximus (assembly GCF_902652985.1). NCBI lineage: Eukaryota > Metazoa > Mollusca > Bivalvia > Pectinida > Pectinidae > Pecten > Pecten maximus. Next base: position 36,028,732 of record NC_047020.1, read on the forward strand.
TGAAATAATCTTTTCAGGAAAAGAAGTCGTCTTGTCATGATACTGGGAGAGATCAATGATGAAATGAAGGACCACAAAATCTTTTTTCAAACCTATGACCTTGACATACTTCCAATGTCAAAATAGTGGAATTCTTAGTAACATCAAGACTAGGGTAAATGATATAGAGCGAGTAGAGATGGTGGTTTTAAAATCAACAGAAGAGCCTAAACTTTCTTGTAGCATCGGTAACAATACAGGCCCAATTGATCTCTTGTTTTCCATTGTATTGACGCTGTGGCATAAATTATCATTATGTGGACGCTGTGGTATATTTTGTCCTTGTGTGTTGACGCTGTGGTATATTTTGTCCTTGTGTGTTGACGCTGTGGTATATTTTGTCCTTGTGTGTTGACGCTGTAGTATATTTTGTCCTTGTGTGTTGACGCTGTGGTATATTTTGTCGTTGTGTGTTGACGCTGTGGTATATTTTGTCGTTGTGTGTTGACGCTGTGGTATATTTCGTCCTTGTGTGTTGACGCTGTGGTATATTTCGTCCTTGTATGTTGACACTGTGGTATATTTTGTCGTTGTGTGTTGACGCTGTGGTATATTTCGTCCTTGTGTGTTGACGCTGTGGTATATTTCGTCCTTGTGTGTTGACACTGTGGTGTATTTTGTCGTTGTGTGTTGACGTTGTGGTATATTTTTGTCCTTGTGTGTTGACGTTGAAGTATATTTCGTCCTTGTGTGTTGACGTTGAGGTATATTTTGTCCTTGTGTGTTGACGCTGTGGTATATTTTGTCGTTGTGTTTTGACGCTGTGGTAGATTTTTGTCCTTGTGTGTTGACTTTCTGGTATATTTTGTCGTTGTGTGTTGACTCTGTGGTATATTTCGTCCTTGTGTATTGACGCTGTGGTATATTTCGTCCTTGTGTGTTGACGTTGTGGTATATTTTGTCGTTGTGTATTGACGTTGTGGTATATTTTCGTCCTTGTGTGTTGACGTTGTGGTATATTTTGTCGTTGTGTGTTGACACTGTGGTATATTTTGTCGTTGTGTGTTGACGCTGTGGTATATTTTCGTCCTTGTGTGTTGACACTGTGGTATATTTCGTCGTTGTGTGTTGACGCTGTGGTATATTTTGTCGTTGTGTGTTGACACTGTGGTATATTTTGTCGTTGTGTGTTGACACTGTGGTATATTTTGTCGTTGTGTGTTGACACTGTGGTATATTTCGTCGTTGTGTGTCGACGTTGAGGTATATTTTCTCATTGCCGTTGTATGTTACTGTAACAAGGGCGTCTGGCTTTGCTGTTACATGTGTTTAGTAGAGTACAAAGTATCTGTTTAGATTAATACGTAAACAAATAGGAAGAACTTTTAGTACACACCATCAGCACTCCGCTAACTTGCCCTTGATGTTACCTAATACACACGGAAACCCACATAGCAAGCTTGTTTCTTTAAAACACATTCAATAAATATATATTTTCAAACACTTCATGCAGAAATTTTAACATATTTCCATGTGTTATTTCATTCTGAATATTTTGAATCCCATAATACGTATATTTTGATTTAATTTTTTTTATATCAAAAGAATATATTTGATTCAAATTTCACCTGTCCGGTTTATTAAGCTATGAAGATTAGGACCGACTAGGCCATCGCTACCTTACATTAAAGCAAAGATAAATAACGATTCACGAATTTAACACCACACCAGTGCCAAGCATTTCACTAGGGGCCACGTTAGGGATTGTACCAGGTTTACGACAACAGTTCCGGTTTGTAATCGAGTTCCGCTTTACGTTAGCCGAGAGCGTACAGTGCGGTCATTAACAAAATGAAAAACAACCGAGTCATGCAAGTGCGGAATTTCATATCAGAAAATTAACCGGAGGCTAAAAAATATGTATCAAAATCATGGAACGACACTTGAAAACACTTATGAGAGATTTTATCATTGTTAATGTTTTTTCTCTTTCTTTTTTTTTATCTGAGCGAATTGTTTACAAACAAAAACACATTAACAGAAAGAAATGTATATATAATGAACTTTCAATATTTGTTTGAAATATATTACGCGTTGTATTTCCACGATTTAGGTTTCACCCCTTACTTCTACGGTAAATATGATGAGAGCGAGCTAAATAAAGAGGTCCATGGGGCTGAACGGTCATCCGTACTATAGTGTAGTACACGTACTCAGTAGCAATATAAAGGTACTGAGAACTATTGTGTAATTTTGTATGTTTTCTGGAAAAATAACAACACATGAACAGGACTATCATTTATATAAGGTTTCATCTAACGAAGTTTAAAACGTTTCTTTACAAAAACTATTATTGCGCAATGATGTTAAAAAAATGACCGCCATAGCATCCATGTTGGAATTTAGGCCATTTCATCAGAACTATCTCAGGATCATTCCTGGTAGATTTCAATTAAACCCCACAGGTGGAACTGGAGAAGGTGTTTTTTGTGACTTTTGGATTTAGAATCGACCGGCAATTAACAACACCTGATCAGAGATTTCTCAGGGTTAGTCCTGGTAAGTTTCAGCTAAATCTTACAGGTGGACCTGGAGAAGAAATTGAACATGTGTTGTTCAAACTGGCGGTCTTGGCAGCCATCTTGGATTTCAAAACGACCTGAAAATGACAGCACTTGGTCAGGACCATCTCAGGATCTTTTCAGACAAGTTCGAGCTGAATCACATCAGCAGAAATCAAGAAGTTTAAAATTGATAGCGTTTAGGAAAGACATGGATTTCGCAGTCATGTAACAACATGGCCGCTATGGCTACCATGTTGAAGTTTAAGAAAGCAAAAAAAAAAAAAATAATAACCACTCTTTGTTGACACTCTTTCCTTAAAATGCCCAACATTTTTAGCTCAATGGCTCCAGTGGAACTAGAGAAGAGGCTTGACTTTTTTTTTTCAAGGCGGCCATCTTGGAATTTGGACGGACCCGGAAAATAACAACACTAGGACGATCTCAGAATCATTCAACTTAAGTTTGAGTGAAAACTTAATGATAGAAACTCTTTTGTTGTCCGGGTGTGACACACGTATTATGATGACCTAACAAACATCTTGTTTTAGCAACGAATTCATATGAAGTTTCCCTCCAATTCAATGTCTGTATATTTATTGACAACTTGTTTTTTTTCTGGGTATATGCACAGACAATTTACATAATGCATGTATGGGTCACGAACAATAGATATGTATTCGTTTAAAATCACTGAGACCATTTAAATAACTAGATTCAATAAAATCGTTCTGTGTCATAAATATTAATTAAACTGCACTTAAAATCCATTAACCTGAAAATTTTATGTTTTTAAAAGTGGGAAAATACCCCAATCTGCATTGAATTTTGCCGATAGTGGGGTATTTGTTGTCAATGAAAATCTACTTCGCGCAATGTATTTCGCCGGGAGTGGGAAGTTTATTGTCAATTGTTTATTGTTTTTTTTTTGTTTTTTTTAAATATTGCACACTCCGTCTTTCGCCGGAATGGGAGCTTCTTGTAGCCTCCACGCCAACCGTATTACGCTCTGTTAGAATACTGCATCCCGGCGTTTTTGCGACCTGTCAAAATTCTACATTTCGGCCTTTTTCGTCCAGCTGTTAGCATACTGCATTCCGCCCTTATTGTGTCCTGTTAAAATACTGCATTCCGCCCTGATTGTGTCCTGTTAAAATACTGCATTCCGCCCTTATTGTGCCCTGTTAAAATACTGCATTTCGCCCTTATTTCGCCTTGTTAGAATACTACATTTCGCCCTTATTGTGTCCTGTTAAAATACTACATTCCGCCCTTATTGTGTCCTGTTAAAATACTGCATTCCGCCCTTATTGTGTCCTGTTAAAATACTACATTTCGCCCTTATTGTGTCCTGTTAAAATACTACATTCCGCCCTTATTTCGCCTTGTTAGAATACTACATTCCGCCCTTATTTCGCCTTGTTAGAATACTGCATCCAGCAATCAAATATAGTGGATGTATATTGTTTTCGTTTAATTCGTAAATGCCCTGCAACAACTTTCTTCTTCCTAGGGGCCGCGGTGGCCGAGTGGTTAAGGTGTCCCGACACTTTATCACTAGCCCTCCACTTCTGGGTTGCGAGTTCGATACCTACATGGGGCAGTTGCCAGGTACTGAATGTAGGCCGGTGGTTTTTCTCCGGGTACTCCGGCTTTCCTCCACCTCCAAAACCTGGCACGTCCTTAAATGACCCTGGCTGTTAATAGGACGTTAAACAAAAACGAAACAAAATCTTCTTCCTAATATCTTCCTTGACACTGCTTCACTTTCAGTCCCTGTCTGGAATACATTGGGTTCTATCCCCTGGTAGACAAACCAGAGTCTCTAAAAGTGGTAGTTTCTACTCCTGTCTAGCATTTTAGTCGTAGAACGACTGGTTCGCCTGTTGTCAGTACAAAATGACCGGGGTGAGGACTTGGTGTCTTTGAAGTATGCACGAACTGCAACCTTCCAAAAACACAACACACTAAACACACGCATGCATCTTGACCCTAGCTGTTCATGGAACGTTAGATAAGAACCTAACTAGTAGCGAAAATACGGTTTATAATTCTCGGATATTTCATTCGAGAAATGATAAATTATTGCACTAAGCATGTACATGTATATAATTATATATGATATATATTTATATTTCTCGTGAAATGATGACTTAACAAAAATATTGAGCTTATGATAGTGTAGAAATTCTCTGTTATGTTTTCTTTTCTTTTTACCTTTTAAGCATGATCGATGGGCCGCCCGATGAATTACTAGATCTTTAACATCGAAAAGCTGAACACCTGTATAATACACGATATATGCTAATGTATTTAAATACAAAATCACTGAGGTAGTTATATTTTCCTATAGCGTCAGATAATTAGCCACTTTAAACTGGAAACTCCGTTTATTCAAAATAAATTTTATATAAGTAATCGGTATGCAAGCTGCAACAAGTCCAAGACAAGGAAGCTTAAGTATGGTATATATATATTTATAGTATATAGGTCGTCTGCCTACCTGTGTTTAGTCATTCAAAAACCCAGGTACATCGAGTTGAAATTTATACCGCCCAGTGCGAAATATTTCTTAATAATATATTTAAAATTAAATTAGAATTGCTGGTTGATATAACCAGTGTATATCGTTACTGCAAATCAGGATCGCAATTCATGTTAAGGGAGAATACATAAGTTGAAATAATGTGTGCCCAATCCTTCAGTAATTATTCTGCAATAACATATGTTTTAACTAATTGTGTATAATCACTTAGATTTCGCGAATACTTTTTTCGCAAACTAACCTCTTAAGACATGTTCGCGAATACATAATTTTGCTGATCTAGAAATGATTTTAAATTCGCGAATGATGAGCTTTAAGAGTCATAGACTATGCAAGGCTCCTATATATAGGTAACTAATAGCTTGGCCGCTATCCAGAAGTGTTATTTTCGTACTAATAATCGCGAAGGATTTTAATTCGCGATTGACTTTCATTGCGTGTTAATGCGAAAATAAATCCCACGAAAATATAAGTGATTTACAGTAGTAAGCCCGATTTTTATGAATAGGGTAGACCTAGGTGGTATTAAAGGCGCGTGGTTCGATTCCAACCAAGGGAGGTTTGGGTTTTTTTCTCATGAACTCGTAATCGCACACAGAGATTTGCTGTTTTGTCCTTCGACAGGACACTTTACCCTTTTCGCTCAGGAGAGATTCCGACGAGCCTCTCGTATAAGGTAGTGAGGTAGTCACCAACTACTACAAGATCCGCCTTAACCACAATTGCTCATACATACATCAGGATTATCCAATGTTTATGTATCCGATGTCGTGTTATAAAAATATCTAGTTATAGCTCAAAATATTGATTATTTGATACGTAGAATAGGAGAACTAAAGTCCATTAAGCGGCTTTAGCAACATCTTTTACAGATATGATAAAAACTATCCCTTTCTTAAATATGGCAGTTTTGATACAAGCGAAATGGAACATTTTATGTTACATTGCAGGTGTGAATGTTGAATACTTAACATCCTGAGTCAGAGAGGGACATTTCATATATGATATACATGCAATCGTACTTGATGACCTACATTATGTAGATAAGTGACATTTCACAAGGAAGTGGACATAACGTTCATGGCTACAGTTGAAATCAATACGTCGGCATGCATGACACAGAACCGTACGAACGTAATTGATATAAATATAAAATATGGAAAATAAATATTATCTTTGGTGATCTAACAAAGGGCATTTCGTCTTTTCAACATTTTGATCGATTCAACAAAGGAACAAAGCAAACGGCCAAAGAAAGAAAAAATATCAAAAACACATACAAACAAAAAATTTCTTAGTTTGAAGTCTTCTTGCTGACAAATTTAGAATATTCTGTGAAGAGATTTCAAAACACTCTTTTAAAAGCGCCTATATCGTGCTATTTGGGACCAAAAACTTGTTATTGCGTCATGTATGCCATGTGCTTTTATTAAAAGTAAGCATTTTCTTTCATTTATCAAGGGAATTTATAACAATCATTTCGGTTGTGTCTTGAGGATTTTTTTTTTAAATGGACACGATATCCTTGATTCAATCTTACCTTGATTTAAGCCGTATCATTACCAACAAGTGTTCCGTGTAGAAATATTAAAACAGGAGTGTTTAGATAGTCATTAAATGATTACTGTATCAACAGTGGCGCGTGTCAAATGGCGTGCATTGTGGAGTCATCCATTGTACAATGAGGGTCAACGGAGCTCAAGCAATCCTGTTCGGCAAATGTCATATTCCGGTACTTTTATACTACAGCAGTATATATATAATTAAAACAAACAATAAAATATACATATAAAAAATACTGCAGTGTCAGTTGAAATGTCAGAAGCAGCAATACGCTGCGATCGCCTTCTGCTGGTTATTGACAGTATATAACATTGGCCAACCTACGGAAGCTTGTTACTGCCGCATGGGATGTTTCTATCGACAAAAAAAATCGAAATTTTCAGATAGAACAAAAAATGCGATGGAGTAAGACATTTCTACAGGAGAGTTTGGTTTGTTTTTGTTTAACGTCCTACTAACAGCCAGGGTAATTTAATGACGTGCCAGGCTTTGGAGGTGGAGGAAAGCTGGAGTTCCCTGCAGAAAAACCACCGGCCTACGGTCAGTACCTGGCAACTGCCCCACGTAGGTTTCGAACTCGCAACCCAGAGGTGGAAGGACTAGTGATAAAGTGTCGGGACACCTTAACCACTCGGCCACGGCGGCCCCACCCCGCAGGAGAGTCTATATGGGACCTATCGTCAGAGCTGGTCCACTACGGCGTTTCCAGATCGCTTCCTTTTACTGCGCTAGGAGTTCTTTCAACAACCACTTTGGAGTTGCTATAGTCAACGACAAGATTTTGCTGTGCAGCATTAGAGGTACTGTAGGTCATTGACATGAGATTCAAATTCTGATCTGGTAAATGTCCCGCGTTCTTCGGTTTCATGATAAAATTTACTTGAGTGACATTTTTCACCTATTTGTCGGATAGATATTGTCTTCATATTGCTAAACACTAAATTTTACAATAAAGACATATTTGGCCATATTTTCGTATTCATCACAAAAGTTTCTAATATTTATGTATATCTATATATCCGCTGTTTCGTCTGTCTTGTCGTATTCCCCCATTTGACTTCCCAATCACTTAACTATATGACGTATGATAACCGTCCACCGTACTCATGTTTATACACGTCTAAATGTCACCAGGTGCCCAGACAACAAACTGACTTGATGAAGGTCATTACTTATTACTACAGATGTATCATAACCGACAGTCAGCGTATTCACTAATATTCACAGAAATGCGTAAAATAAAACCCATTGTAAAGAAATGTGTTATCTAATTAAAATCTACAAATAAATAAAAATAAAAGACAACGTCCTTTTAAGACCGAAAGTTACGAGTGGAATTTACATATGCAAGCGGAGCACGAGAGAGTGTCTTCGGTATGCAATTAATTATCATCAATTATAAATTCAAAAGATATAATTAGTAACTCTTTTTTTGGGGGGGGGGGGGTCAATCGATCGTAATGACTCTTTCCCGGAGATACGGGTACAACACAGCATCATCGAAATACAATGAGGACTTGTCGATCGCAACATTTTGAATCAAGCTGTGACGTCCAAAAGGCACGTGATGAATTTCATTTATTGCCATTTAAATCACACAATCACACTTTTCTTTCTTGTTTGTTTGTATCATGACATTTCTATGCATGTATATGTAAACAGTTTATTGGTCTTTCTATATTTTGTTTACTTTTTGTAACATTTTGTTTACATAATTTGGCATTGTACGTATGTGATGCATCTTTGAATTGAAAAGACGTCGTTCGATTAATATCTTAAGTGCTGTCCTTCCAAAACATCGGTATTTTTATGGTCTTCCTTTCGGATTCGGTAATTTAAAAAAACATGTTATTTGTTTCAACAGTCTTGTATTTTTTATCGATATAATGAAACGTGGATTTCGGCCTGGAGCAACGCAACGCTATCATAATATATGCGTATCGCTGACAGGGATAGGACGAAAACATATTCAATTATCTGTAACATTGAATCCAAATTAAAGAGTTTTACCTAAAGCATAAAGTAGGGAATAGTAGCGAAAAGGCCTTCTGAAAAAGAAATACGGTAAACTATTTTGTCTGTGCATTTTGAAAGGTACTACGGAAGCTGATATCGCGGCTTCTCTTGCTGTTGTTGTGCCTTAATTAAGACATTCTATCTGCTCTGGATGGCATGCGACAGGCCTCTCGTATGATGTTAAGTGAGGTAGTCACCAACTACTACAATGATCCCCGCCTGAGTATAACTCTGGATGTTCTCGGGCGATACTTCCAACAGACAGAGCAGACAGACAGTAGATGCTACTTACCAACCTTTGAAAGAGATATCCACATTTAATAAAGTGTATCGGTCAGTCAAAAGGGAAACAGGTTCATGAAATTTATAGACGGGAACATCGTCGTGACGTTGAATGAGCATTTAAAATGAGTGGATTGAAGAATTCCTGGTAAGAATCCCTGAATGCAGGATCGAGTAGTACATACCAAAAAATCAAATCTGGGAATATATTCATGTTTGGCAGGTTGATAGATAAGTTTCTGATGTTTGTTTGTATGTTTGTTGGGTTTATCACCCCATGAACATCCAAGGTCATTTTGAGGCGGGGACACCTTGTGGTAGTTGGTGACTACCTCACTGAGCAGTACCGGGAGGCCAATCTAGCCTATGTAACTTTTCAAAATGTTGATGAATCAAAAGTCGAAATTACAAATGCATTTTTTTTCCTTTTTACCTTTAACCCATGCAATATATATGTACATTTTATTATCTCGTTCAGCGAATTTTTATGAAGTTTCACAGGTCACAACTGGCTGTCTGTCAATATGTTTTATTTATTTGAACTACTTTACAATGTGTGATAACTTTCACGGCATGTGACACTTAATAAAGTAAAACTTCAACTTGAACTTAACCTGAACATAAACCCCGGAATGTAGGTAGCCACGTGTTACATCGATGACGAACTGTAGTTTACTCTGAGACATACATTTAAACAACATCAGACAATAACGACATATTAGCAAATTACAATTCTAATTAAATGTTGATTAAACGAAGATAAAATGCGAAACAAATCTATATTTAGATGGAGAATACTGATAATGAACGAGGATAACGAGACCAGGCATTCCGGTAGGGTAAACGTCTTCTGCTTCATCGATGACACCCGTCGTGTATATCCGGGTCGGTTTAGTTAGTCACGTGTCATGAGCAATGTAAAGCACGTCCTGTCTCGTCACGGATAAATGTCATTCTGCAATTCCATCTTTTCGTTATGAAGAGTTATCTACTCTTGTGAGCATGTATTGATTGTTACGTCATTTCGTTTGCGCGGGAAGATGTTTTATCACAAATCAATGACGTAACACTCACAAAACAAATGACGTAACAATCAAAACCTGCCAATAAGAGCAGATAACTTTGCTTTACGAAAAGACGGAATAGATTTTAACAAGGCTAGTCAAGTTTTTTAATTCACCGTATAAAATGATTAAAATATTTCAAATGTTTCCTTAAACAAGATTTCATTCAGAGTTCCATTGCGATCGTGCATGCTTTTACCTGATTACCGCCTAGTAAATTCTTTATTGACTTATCATTGTGAAGGGAAAATAGGGTTCGCTGTTAATATTGATTTGGAAAAGTCACATGTAAATATGTATATTTCGTATGAAAAGCATTAATAAACCTAAGAAGGTAAAGTATGTTTAGCAAATCTCGCCCAATCAACATTAAACTTTAAAAGTATTTTAACGAGCCTCGTGTTCCAACAATGGGTCTGTTTTAATTGGTATGTCGCAAAGTTTGTCGGTGTAGATATAGACCATGCTTCTCTCCCATTTTATAAATAAATATTCGGCGAATATCAAAGAACTGCTAATATTTTCCATGACATATTATTTGTATATGTTATATAGCTGTAAGAAGCTTATCCTAAACTTTCTATTAGTCAAATCAGAGACTAACTCGCGCCATGGTACATGTCTACGTAATTCAGGTATCAGGTGTATATATATATATTATATATATATATATATATATTTATATATCAGAACTTTTATTGGATGTATACCTATCATATACATTAAAGGTTTCCGTGACCTAACAGGCACGCCATTTCAGATTTTTTCATAAGTCTCTACCCTCGGGGTTTGAAGGATTAAACTTAAATGCGATCGATATGACCTGGTCATCTTGCCTTTTAACGTTTAACTAAATATTTCCCACGTATTCCAGCCTTTGTTGTTTTAAATCTGCATTACTTCTTTTCTTTAAGACTACTTGAAAGGCTGTTTGAACAACCAGTGATAGTCCCTCTTGACTTTAAATGGTTAAAATTAATATTATAAGTTCATTAATCCGAGCTGACTTATCAAAGCCTTGTTAGCTTCTGAAAATATTTTCTGTAAACGTTTCAAATCTAACATGTTGAATAATTTTGAAATGCATGGTCTAACTAAAGGATATATTTGGTAAGGACTTACATTGAAATAATTTTTAGATATATAAATCAAATATAAACTTTCTTTATTTTTCTATTTAAGAAAAATGTAAACGTTTAAATTCAAAATTAAACAAATAAATCTTTTTGGGCCAGTTTAGCACGTTGTTTAAATGTATTGTCTATTTATAGAGTTGTAAATCTCTCCGTGTATGAGGACACTCGACGTATCAGATATTTAAATGTTGAGGTAAGGTAAAAACATGAATGAAATCAGTTTTTTGCTAACATCAGCGGTTTTTCATTCTTTTTCTTTTAATTTCTGTTTTTCTTATATTTTCTTATTGTACTTTATATGAACTATCCAATACAAATCATTATGAAGAAGTTACACGAAATCAAGAGGCCCAGAGGGCCAGCATAACTCGATAAATCGCCTGAATATTTCATATATAATGATAAAACTAAGTACAGGAAACACTACCAGTTACTTTATTGATGTCCATTGTGGAAATGTCGGCTACAATACATTTGTTTCTAACTTATCATATAATAGAACTACATATTATCAAAAAACAAAACTTAATGCAGAGCGTGTGAGAAAGAATTGACCCTATGAAACGCGTGGAGGCGACTAATGTGAGAGACAATACAGAATCGCGATTTTTGCGTGATTTCCACGGAATGGACACTGAATTTTCTAAAACTTATCACATAGTTTGCCTGCTTCTATACCGATTGTAACCCGCACGACTTACATGTATATTGCATCGAAACTCTAATGAACTTCATATTATCGCTAAAGGCACATATTATTACTATAAATGGCGGATATCTCTGTTCACCAAAGTGTCGACGGCAACCCGCTGTCGTTATACCTTACTTTATCGGCATATCGAGTTCGGCAATAAACTTCACACTTAATAGCAAGACGGTTTAATAGACATTGACGGGGATTAATGGTCAATATATGTCCAGTCCAGTTTCACTGCCCCGTCCCAGCGTAAATCGATAATTTCGCACTGACCATCGGTCAAATATAATGAGCATAGATTATAAAAGGCAAGAGAAAAATCCTGTGGTATTCCTACAGGACACATCTAACGGAGACTTCCAATGGGACATAGAGGGAACACACTGTTCCGTGGGAAACCTTGTTGTACTCCTACAGGAAACATCTAATGGAGACTCTCTATAGGACACTCAGGGAACACCCTATCCCGTGGGAAACCTTGCCGTACTCCTACAGGACACATCTTACGGAGACTTCCAATGGGACACAGTGGGAACACCCAGTCCCGTGGGGAAACCTTGCTGTTTTCCTATAAGACACACCTAACGGAGACTTCCAATGGGACATACATGTAGAGGGAGCACCCAGTCCCGTGGGAAACCTTGCCGTACTCCTACAGGACACACCTAACGGAGACTTCCAATGGGACACAGAGGGAGCACCCAGTCCCGTGGGAAACCTTGCTGTTTACCTATAAGACACACCTAACGGAGACTTCCAATGGGACATACATGTAGAGGGAGCACCCAGTCCCGTGGGAAACCTTGCCGTACTCCTACAGGACACACCTAACGGAGACTTCCAATGGGACATACATGTAGAGGGAACACCCTATCCCGTGGGAAACCTTGCCGTACTCCTATAAGACACATCTAATGGAGACTTCCAATGGGACACAGAGGGAACACCCTGTCCCGTGGGAAATCTCACCGTTCTCCTATAAGACACACCTAACGCTCAGATAGGCTGACCACAGTTTCGTTGTAAACAGACGGTACAGCCTGGCGATAGAGGCCTTTGGTACAGGTGTTATCTAAGTATAGCATAACAACGTGGTTTATAACTCATGTGCCTTGTAACTTTAGTGAAACTTCACAGCGTCGTAAAAAGAAAACAGAACTTGGCCCTGATTCTCATTAACCAACGAATGTTAATGTCACCAGGTCGCCACGGACCTAAAATTAGTGTACGTCAGACATGCAGACAACGTAGTCAGACGTCTGTGTAAGGTGGGGCCAGACACACAGGAAGCCGGGAAGTTCCCACCTTGGTGTTGTCAAATTGTACCTCGAAATTTCATAGTGATTTTTATCACACGTGAATTTTAAGACAGCGTTCCTTGACCTTCACATCAAATGTGACCCCAGTTGACCTCTCTATGAGACAGTGACTGATTTATTTTCAATAACTGTTGCCCTCTGGATTAGTATCTATCGATCGATTGATTGATAGATCGATAGATTTTTTATTGACCGATCAATCGATTGAATGGTAGTAGGTTGGTTGATTGATTGATTGATTGATTGATTGATTGATTGATTGATTGATTGATTGAACTTCAAAATTGATTTACGCTGGACATCACTGTCAGTAATAAGCAGTTGGCCTCCACAATCAATGAATTGATAATATCAGGATCCGTGAATGCTGCTCCTGATATTTCCTTACTAGGTCACCATCACGTTTGATGAAATATTGACATGTGAACATTTTCTGCTGTACGCGCTTAGAACTATCACCAATAGATTGCCGAATTAAATGTGCTACAGAATGTGTGAGACGATGTATTGTTGTTGTAGTTGGTGGCTCCCTCACTGAACAACACAAGATAGACCATTCGCATGTTTTCCAAATCATTTAAGGTAAAGTGTATCGTTCAAGAACACAATCACTGTAGCACAGGACGCTCAGCGAACTCAGCTTCCTTAGAAACGCAAACTTCCCCGGTTAAGGATCGAGCTGTTTTGCGTATTAGATAGCATCGTTCGATGATCTCCCAACTGCGCCATCCCCTTATGGTCCGAATGAGCCACCATACTTGAGGGGGTGGAGCGCTGACATCCTATGTACACGGAAGGAGGATAACCCACTCACCTGTTTCACTCGGAGATGAGGAAACTTAAAATGCAATCAGATAGGATAACCATGTAACATCAAAGAGAAAACGCCATCTAGCGGGAAAACTTAACGAGAACTGGTTTAAAACCCTGCTATAGCGACTACACCAGAAACAATTTGTATTTCTTTGGAGAATTTAAATTTGAAAATCATTAATGTGTATCATCCGATGGTGTCTTTAAAGCAATAGTTTCATTTATACATGTATATAAAGGAACACAACATGATACATTCCAGTGACAATATAACGGATTGGGAGGGTAATAACGCAAATATACCTGCTACATGATATTTCAGTGAAATCGCACTACACAGCTGTCGTTAATTTGCATCAATCAAGAAATAAAAAATAAAAAATAAAAAATAAAAAAAATATATATATATACTTTCTAAGAAACATTCCGGAACTTTCCTGTTTTCCATTATATAATTAACCACAATCGCACATGACATCACGAGCTTAGTCATTATATACGTGATAATTATCCCATCGTACAAATAACCCTTAATTTAAAAACCGATGACTGTCTTTGGCATGATCTCAATGCCTTAAATGAAATCTTAAATGTTGTTAATTTCCATCCTTACTTCATTAACCCCTATGATTATATATCTACCACAGACGAAAACATCATTTATCAGATAGAGACTACATTATGACCTAAATTGACCCAGAATGACAAAACGTCTAACAAGCATTATTGTAGAATGAGGTCAACCGTCAGTCTTGTTAACCCTCCGGCGGTATTCTCTATCTACTTACCATGAAAACGTGTGTCAATAATTGTCAATAAACTAACACTAATTGGGATACAGATTATGTTATCGGTCAGTATTTACCTCGCCGATGGTCATCTAATCGAGCCTTTTAATGTGCTGGTCAGGGCCGTATTGGTGATGATCGTGCAGAAACGTTTAGACTTTGCCTTTGAATGTGTCGACTAAAATCCCAAACTCCTGATCACGGCGATAACTGTAATTACTAAGCATTACGTTCCAGCCCCACCCCAGGGGCACCGTAACCCAACGTTTAGGATTTATCTCCTAGAATTATCATACTAATAGTTAATTATATTATATATGCTTGTCGGTCGTTTCATTTACCCTACATATTTTGACATTACTTACGACATCAGACATTTTACGAGCTGGAGATTATGATCGTGTTAGCCGGAAGGAATTTAGAATAATTTCTGATGTTTTTTTCCCCACAAATTAAACAATAGGCTTGTCTTGGTTGTCTCGGTTATTATAAAACAGCCTACATCAAATGCTATGCATCAACATCAGTGTTAATTTCATGGATACCAATTTACGGCGAAGGACACATTTCTTTTTTTCTAAAAGAATTACAAATTCTCAGAAATATCAATATTTTTTTGTTTATGTATTTGTAACCATAATATCAAACTTGAAACGTGATAATTCGGTGAAAATAAATCTTTTTTTAATGAAACGCATTTCCTGCACCACAAATGGTGCCCATTTACGTCTTCATTTTACAAATAACAACTTATTCTACGGGGGAAACTTGTGAGTGTTCTGTGGAGATTTTATCCATGTGCTATTGTTTTTAAAATGTGGATAGAAAAGCAATTTATCCAAGTCTGATTTTCGCAGGATATTGATTATACTTCACTTCTTAAAACGATATCAAAAATGCTTTTTTTCGATATTCACTTGAAAGCGACAATAATATGTTCCGTGTTATTTTTTTTATTTTTCCGTTTTGGTAGTTAGATACATTCGAATCTCGTAACTTCGAAGTCACTGGGGTGATGAAAATTACCCTCGAGATATCCAAGGTATCCGAGGTAGGCGGAACTGAATCTCTTACGAGCTTAACTTCGAGTTATGTAGTGTCTTCCAGTTATCAATGTTCGATATAACAAATTTTGACTGTAACGCCAGCAATTGATATATATTGTATATGTTCGTTTCAGTGACGAGCACAATCCTAAGATCGCTTATCTTCTGATGCAAATGTCATTTGATGACTCACGCAGACGTTAAATCTCGCGAGAGCACACGTCATTTCATCCGTTATCCAATAATAATCAATCATAACATGAGCCAGTTTCAAGAAATATGATATATTTATGAATACGTATACAAATTACATAGGTTTGTCAAGGATGAGAAAACGGGGAATATTGAATATTATTCCCAGGTGAGTGAAACGCATTGTCCATTGTCTACGATGGTCTGTCCAGTGACAGCCAGGACCGGTGACGTATATCAAGTTGTGAATGAAAGCAACATATCATTGCAGAATGACATCACTCCCACTGTGTCTAGGAAATATTAATTTATAAAGAATTAATATGGCCATTTATAGTTGAGACAGGATGGTACCGATCCCTGTTCATTAGCCGGGGTTCTGCGCGACGTAAATGAAATATTCGCCCTTCCTCACAGCAAGGCGTGATTTGATTGGTTGAAATAATGGGCACGGAATACGGTATTTCCATTAAATATCAATGAAATGTAATGTAATTATGTATTAACGACTATTTTTTTAAAATACTGGTACAGCATGCAACGAAACATAAACAAAAATCACGAAAAACTCAGGTCGAAATGACAATACACCTGTTTACCTACATCTCCTTCACAACTTGACAAATGACCCTGAACACAATCCGTCATCTCATCTGTTTCCTCAAACAAATGTGTGTTGATCTTGTTAAACAGGGGACTTAACAGAAAGCTTCAAGAAAGAAAGCATTACTTCTTGAATTGTCAGAAAGACTATTTAAAAAAGTTACTGATTTCCATAAAGTGTTCCCGCATACGGAAACGGTTGACATATGACGTAGGTTGTTCTAGAATGTGTGCTTGAGGTTAACGTCCTAACAACAGCCTAGGGTAATAATTATGATGACGGTGTCCACAAGAGATGACAGGGGTTTGTTTGTTTGTTTGTTTGTTTGTTTGTTTTTGTTTAACGTCCTATTAACAGCCAGAGTCATTTAAGGACGTGCCAGGTTTTGGAGGTGGTAGGAAAGCCGGAGTACCCGGAGAAAAACCACCGGACTCGCAACCCAGAGGTGGAGGGCTAGTGATAAAGTGTCGGGATACCATAACCACTCGGCCACTGGGCCCCTGATGACAGAGGATTTGTGGGATAGATTTATAGTGCGATCACACTGAAATACTCTGCCTGGATACGGTAGCATGGCGCCACACGACGTCACATCTTAACTTAAATAAAATGATCCTGAGATGGTCCTGACCAACTGTTATTATTTTTCGGGTCGGTCCAAAATCCAAGATGGCCGCCATGGCAGCAGTCTGGAAAATCACATTTTAAATCTTCTTCTCCAGTTCCACTGATGCCATTGAGCTGAAAATTGGTGAGGATGCCATGTAATGGGAGCCAACAAAGTTTTGTTTTCTTTCCAGCCTCATAGAATAATTTACAGGGCAGCCATGGCGGCCATTTCGTAACATGATTGGGCATTCATGGTTTTCCTGAACAACACCTATTTGAGACTTTTTCACCGGTGGGATTCGGCTCTAACTCACCTGAAATGATCCTGAGATGGTCCTGACTAAGTGTTGTTATTTTATGGGTTGGTCTGAAATCCAAGATGGCCGTCATGGCCAACAGTATCACTATACTTGCTCCTGAGAATGTATATTACAAGAGTACAAGAGTCTTTAGAGTCAGATGACCGATAAGGCCCGTGGGCCTCTTATTGATCTGTAAAACGGATATAACCTGATTGCATTCATGCGGACATGAATCTAATTCAGTCTCTATATGAATGTTATCTGTAGATAACAAATTATAAATCATTATTATCATTTCGTGTTATTTGCCATCGTCAAATGGCATTCATATTAGCTATGAGTGCCAATTGGAAAATAGTTTAATACTTATATTTACGAAATATGTAACATACGTGTGTATAGATCATTTATGTACATATGTATGTGTGCAGGTTATTGACGGGCGTGTCCTCCTATTACTATCAACTAACTGAAATCCAATTTAGACGTCAGATGATGAATAGGGCAGTAATTTGTCAAGAAAAAATCTTACACAGATTTTACGGTTCCTTGCCTTCCAATGAAGTGATGTCACGAAATTCTATTTATTTATGAAAAAAACGCATATAACGCAAATTGTAACATTTTGGACAAAACACGGAAATTGATTTCAAATTGTTTTCAATTAGCGGAATGAAATCTTCCAGTGATGGTATAAAATACATACAAACCGCTAATGGTCCATTCAATATTTTTAATGGTATTTATTTGTACCGACATTCTCATGGTACTTCTTCCCGTAAACATCGTTAATAGCGAGTTAACACCATGTTAAATTACATATAGACATGGTTCGTGGTTTTGACGTCGTTCTAAGATTATCCTTGCTTCTAGTGCCGTATCTTCTTGGAACAATTACCTATGATTAATGGCATCAAGATTGAAAAAAATAAGAATTTATATACTTATTATTATTAATATCTTTTGTAACCTTACCATGCTTTATGCCATATTAAAAAGGGTTTCTAGGAAAATACCATCTTCGCTAGCGAAGAGTGTTCAGTACGATAAGGGGCCGTTATATCTCAGTCGGTTACAGTGCTGATGGAGTTCCGAGTTCCGAGTCCCTACCTACCCGTGTCGGTTTGTGTTTCGCGGGAAGGTCGGGAACAGGCCGGTTTGTGCTGTCGTTGTTGTGTCCCTGGGCAAGACAATTTACCCTGATTGCTCTGGATGGCGTGCGAACGGGTATTCCATATGTTGTTCGGTGAGGTAGTCACCAACTACTACAAGGAGACACCGCCTCAAAATGACCGTGGCTGATCATAGGACGATTAAACCAACAAACAATCAAACAAAAATCATTGCGATACTCTGCATTTCAAAAGGAGTGTGAAAAAGAAAGTATTTATTGAACACGCGCTTGGCTAGCGAAGATGGGAATACAGACACAAATAAGGAAAAGACGGGAGGGAAATTTAATTAAATTCAATTTTATTCTCTTTCACAAAACAATGTAAAGAGAAGCATATTTACAATATAGTATATACAATGTAGTAACTGTAGTGTTCGTCGTTCTAAAGTACACGATATAATTTCGTAATAAAATCACATTTCCATCCAGGAGGACAAATATTGCTATCAGTTATTCTGATGAAAGTAAAACAAAAAAAATCTTCATTGTTTTTATATTAGTAGTATTCATTAATTCACAGAACTTGTCTCTGTCTGGGTATAGAATTTCATACACCGAAGAATATTGTTGATGTTACCAAATGTAATCAAGTTCTGTTCAAGTAATGGATTCGTCACCAATTTGCTGACTATTACAGCGTAGCCATTTTGTTTCATTATAATCAATATCATGCTATCTACCGGTTTCAACAATATGATTACTCGTCCTAAATGTACCAAATGTAACTCTATCGTAATATTAAAATAATTTTCAAAATTAAAATTGTTTTTAAAACTTCTATAACATATAGCTTTTAATGAAGTGTGTACATCACTTCTGCCATTTCTGGAAATACTTGTCGTGTAATTTTGCTTAAAAGAGGGAAGTTTCAAGGGAAGCTATGGGACTCGTGAATCACTCATTTTTCCTATATGCATTAAATTGACAATACAAATGGAAAAGCCTATTACGATACGATAGTTTAACCAGCCTTAGTCTAGTGATGGTGACTTTTCGTCTGTGATCTGTCGTCCGCCTTTTCTTCCTTTGTCGACAAGTACTGTAAATATGTTTTCCTAATTATATCAGTAGGCATCCCTTCATCCGTTTATAAATGTGGATGATCAATTTAAGGCTGATAAAAAAGCAAGTACTGTAACTTCATTTCAAAGAAACATGGCGATACAAAAAGGAAAGTCTGAGGAATGGAGAGAAAAGTTGAAACAATCATTCGACGGGCGGCAATAGTCTTTTGGATTATTACATGTCAGTACTTATTTAGAATGTTTTTGTTTTGGGGGGTTTTGTCTTTTTTTTTCTCTCTTTGTTTTCTCATTATACAAATGTACAAAGATGCATGCACTTTGAATAAAATTTTATCCAAACGGTTACTGAACATTTTGAGTTTTCAATATGGATGTAAATTTTCTATTATATGTTATCAACTTTATGTGAAACGAATTCATAGGAAAAATAATTTCAACCCTTAACCAGAGACCTATATATAGGTCTCTGCCTTAACTAAATATTCTTTTTTTGTCAGTTTATCTTCTGCTCTTTTTGTCAATTTACCTTCTGCTAAATGCTTACAATTATACAACCAAATACTTATATTCGGGAACAATTGTTACTTTATTTGTTTTCATCTGACAGTCAGGTTTGAGAGATTTTGTTTGCAGAATTGAAGAATTCTCGGCTAATACTACTCAAACCGGCTGGCTAAACAAATATTGATTTGACTAATTCCGCGATGTAAATTACATCGTCTATACATGTGTTTGTTGATCTAAACAGGTGTATTTGTTGTTGTGATTTCCTCGTATTTATTTCGGAAAGTCCGGAGTCCATGAATGTCCAGTTAATGACAGGTATGGTCACTAAGTGGGCGGCTTACTACAGGTGAGTATCGCTAGGCTACGTCATCGTTACGTCACTAACGATAATACGTTGTCAGCTAGTAGTTAAAGTATTACGCAAGCCCAAATTCCTCTAAGTGCTAGATTTAACACGTGGGCCGATCTCATGAGTCACCTTACATATGACCGGTTCCTGGCCGGAGCCTCGGGACTCCCATTGTCCAGCCATCCTACAGTAAGGTGTTTGGTCATCTCAACCGTTGAATGAGATGGCCTTACAGCCGCTTGGTCTTCATCAGAACGATGTCTGCGTAATTTTGTCAAAAATTAATCATATAGATACATTTCTTTGTATTAGCGATGTCGGGAAATGTAGACTTAGCAAGCGGAAACCATGAATCATATCCCATAGGGGGCGCCACACAGCTCCACGCCTGCAAAACCATTCCATCTCGTACAAGACGAATGTTCTTAAGTACAGTTCCCTAAAAGGCCAAGATATGTAAATACCTTTCTCCTGTATTATTGACAAGATGCGACTCCACAACTTGGAGGAAAACTCATTAGTTGTCGGACTAGGATAGATTAACGGTTGTAGAAATGACGGCCAAACATCGTCATCCGAAATTGACTTTGGTAGTATGCGTCATGGAGGTTTTTCCTGTTCGAGAATGCAACGTCAGCAGCAGCAACAGCTTTTCAGCTGAATCTCTGATTAAACATACAATTTAAGACAACGCAAATCAATACTCACTGGTCTACCACGTGTACGCGCCCAATTTGTATGTTATGGATTATACAACATTTACGATTTAATATTCTGAGATTAAAATTTGATTGTGGACGTGATGACAATTCAAGTCTGTTTTTTTCTTCTTAAATTAGTATATGTGCCTTAGAGCTGTTGAATGTATTATATTGTATTGATTTTTGGATTTTGATTTCATATTAATTTCAAAATATATTCAAAACCAGCCATTCCCCATTGCATATTCACTATGAATAAAATGCTATGTGAATAACACCAGATCTATAATGAGAATCGAATTCATCTCAATTAATCTTTTACAACCCTTGTTAGGTTAGGAATGGTTCCTTCGTACTTGGACCAAATTTGATTGTGGCCGTGATGTCAATTCAAGTCTGTTTTTTTCTTCTTAAATTAGTATATGTGCCTTAGAGCTGTTGAATGTATTATATTGTATTGATTTTTGGATTTTGATTTCATAAAAAATTCAAAAACATATTCAAAACTAGCCATTCCCCATTGCATATTCACTATGAATAAAATGCTATGTGAATAACACCAGATCTATAATGAGAATCGAATTCATCTCAATTAATCTTTTACAACCCTTGTTAGGTTAGGAATGGTCACTTCGTACTTGGACCAGATTCGCTCAGACTGCCCCCCCCCCCCCCCCCCCCAATCAGAGTGACACCCCCCCCCCCCCCCCCCCCAAATTATATTGACGTCCCCCCCCCCTCCCCCCCACCTTCACATCTTATCAAAATGGGTCGCACTGGTGACAAAAGGAGAGTTTTTAACTGAATCCGTCAGCATTCTAGATTTGTATCTTACTAAATCTTAACACTATATTTTCCTTTCATAAATAAAATATGTGTTTTTACTTTATCGCTTCCATGGCACACTATATGTCCACGTGGCGCCGTTAGATCAAATCGTAGCTTAAATATCAAATGTATCTTCCAAAGTTGAACATATTTTATTTTAACATTTTCCTTTCTCTCACAATAATTCGACTTATTCACATAAGAAATAAATCTCAATGCATGAACTACTTGACATGTATTTGTCCATCTAATCTAAAGCCTACTTTTCTAAACACCTGATTATCCGGAATCTCGTTATTCCGAAAAATCGATAGTCCGAATGGACATTTAAAAGTACATACAAAATTCATTCTTAATGGTCATAATGTAATGAGAGGAATGTTACAGTAACAATATTTATACAACGTTTGATTATTTGAAACGTTTAATGTTTACTCTGTTATCGAAGTATTTCAATAAAGCAAACGTATGAAACCTCTTGATATAATTTTCAGCGAGATTAGGGTCACACAATGATTGATTAGACGGAAAAGAGTGACAAGTCTTGCTAAATACTTCAGAATCATTTTGAAAATAAGCAGATTAGAAAAAAAAAATTGATAAGAAGCCCTTATTTCGTATTGTTCCTATGGCTATATGCCGACAGATGTTGAAAGGAAAGCAAAGTCAACGTTTATACCAATGCAATACGTCTTTAGATGTTTAGAGAATGGTTAACATTTGACCTGCCACCTAAACCCTACTTAACACCCCATTCTCGCCCACGCGCCTGGTCCCGTCCCCGGGGCAGGTCTGGATTAACGACATGTTTCAGGTAAACGAGTCTCATTATGCTCAAAAGAAAACTACGCAGTCATACGTGTCGACAAAAGCAATACACATATATCGTCCGAGAACGTTACTTAGGTAGGTATAATGTTATTCAAGACCACCTGACATTCAGTTCATGACCTCTGAGGTCAAATTGTGAATAGCGGAAGAAGTAAAAACCGGAAGTGACGTTTCTGTCCAAACTGACCAATGCACATGGACTAATTGGTATGAGTGGCATGTTTTAATAAATAGTCAGAATTCTGATGCGCAAGGTGACGTTAAACAGATCACGTGACAGTAATTAATTTCTTTTACATGCATATCCGTCACCTTATGATTCCTGGGGGTGATTCGGTCGACGTAATAATACAACTCGAGGACTGAATTACTACGACATTTGACCACTTCAAACGGATTGGTAATTTAAATAATCCCGGTAAAAGGCAAATAATGGATTTCAGATAAGTCTGTGTTTTCCTTGTAAAGAAGATGTGTGTGTTGCTAATCTTTTGGAGAGTTTTTACATCCGCGTGTTTGTATTGAATTCCACGGACGCGAAGGACATATTTGTGAATCTCACGGTATACGTACGTAAAGTGTAGGACAATGAGTGTACACTGTATATATGTCTATTTATCACATGAGTGTCCTGTTATCCAGCAAATTCGCCTGTGTAATATTTTAACATATGTCACAATTGTGATATACCCTTGAGCATTTTTCATTGGTCGTGCCAGTCAAAATTTGATTGTGACGTCATAGTCTGGACAATGGCTTGACGTCATGAATAACGCAACAAAATGGCTAACACCGCTTGATCAAGTCCTCCACATCTTGACTCTAAACATGTCCAAACGTAGGTCTTCACAAATCAAAAACTCAATATACCCCTTAAATCTGGTCGCCTCTATCACATTTCATATACAGGCCTATTCAGTAGACATAGAGAATATTTCAATTGTCATTTTAGCGAGACTTTGATTTTCATAATTTTCATAAATCTCAATGGAAATTATGTTAAAATGAACAAAACGAAAATCGCGAAAACATGGTTTTAAAACGATATAAAATCTTACATGGCACTCCCCAATTCCTTCTTTGACGCTCACCCCTTTGGACCGCGTGGTCTTACTCTCTTAACCTTGTTGAAGAATGTCTTTGTAAATGAATGTAAACGTTTCGTCCATATTCGCTCTCGTTTTATCGATTTTGAGTTAGAATTACGGTTTCGTTATAACGTCGATATTCTCTGTTGTTTTTGTATCATCACAACATGTGACGTCACAACATATTGACATCACTATATAATGAAAGAATGGGAACCTAAAACTAGTCAAAACTATTTGTGGTAGAGGCTTATTGGTGTTCTGTTTTACGCAAGACCGTGCTTCAAGCGACACGTTGTCGCTTGAATATTACAGGCAAGACAATGCCGTACAATCCAAGATTATTTTAACTTCATACATGTACGATTGTTTATATGGCAAGGATTGTAAGACACACAAGAAATGTTAGTTACATTAGAAAGTAAGTAATGACATTATACAGCTATCGAGCTCGCCGTTGATGGTAGGAAACAATACAGTCAGAGTGTATGGAGATCAAAGTGAACCTTTTCAAATGTTTGTTGACACGACCGAGATATGAATGCCGCTTGTCGTCGACACAGAAGACGCTCATCCTATAGGAATGCTTGGTCTTGTACTTTTTGCAAGGCTATCCATGCAAATCTATAATTTGTTCATATTTTGACCTCGTTCTATCTATTTTAGAATAGAATTACGATTTCGTATGCATGGCGGTATTGTATAGTTTTTGTTGAAAACCCATTAGGAAATGATAAAAATATAATTCGTCCTTGTCAAATTTAGTGGCGTGAATAGACAGTAAGAGTGGTTTTTTTCCCCTAAAACTGTTATTATTTCCTACAACTTATACATTTAACCTTGACCGATATAACGCGCGAGACAGAGCGTCACTGATGCATGCCAATTGTTTACATTCGTGAAAGTTTTACTAAAATGTTAGGTATAACACTCAGAAATGTGTCAAAAATGAGAGCTAAAATGATGGATATGTACAGCTCTGCCTAGACTGTTTTGTGATAAAGCACATTGAAAGTGTAATCAGAGTCGAAAAGAGTTCCTCGTGCATCCAAGTATTGCCAATTTTGACGGTCGATGATTAACTTAAAAGCTGTGCTGTATGATATATCGAAGTAGTTCATTTTGTACGTGATTTTGTCGGCTTTGTAAAATAAGCATAAACTATGGGAATGTTTATAAGCGTGCACATAACAATGATCATCTGTCATTTTGATAGACATTGTCGTCACTAGTGTCTCCAAACAAAGGGCGGTGTCCATTGTCTAGTTCTTGGCGACAACTAAACAAGATAGTTTTACTGTTTCAAAGAATATAACAAAAAATCTTATTTCCAAGACTAAGCTAAAAAATATCTTGATTTCTTGAAATATATTTTAGTACCAACTCTAGATCTTAAAATGTTTCTCAGAATACTAAGGACCACAGTAGTTTCATTTATACTCTATAATAAACATCGCGAAATGTTAAAAGATGCTTTATCATAAAGCCGTCTAGCCCCATATATATTATATACAAGTTAACACATTAATCTTGTGTGAGCTTAGCACTGTTGTATATATGTTTACGGTTCATAAACAACACATCCACGATTCTAGATAAAACGTATTTATGGCTGAAACAAAAAAAACACTTATTGAAGGCTATGAAATCTATATCTTTGATCTAAATCTCAACACAACAAGAGTATATGAAACATTTATAAGAGTTTTGTGCCTTGTCTAACATTGGGATCGAAACCCTGCAAGAAACTATCTGGATAACTGAATCTCATGATTATAAAACATTACGTGTATATGTTGTGTACCAGGAAATCTATTAGACGCCAAAGGCTATAAAGCCTTCATTTATGATGAGCATGGAAAGACTTGTGAGATAAAGAAAAAATAAGCAAATATTATCATGGGTGTTTAAACAGCAATGTGTGTGGTAGCCCAATAGGTCTACGGGAGGGAGAATTTAGGAGGAGGTCAAATTGGGTGCTGGTTTCAACAACAAGAGGGTAATTAATCTAAACAGTCATTGTCATCGCGGATATTTAAATACGCTTAGATGTGAATCAGAGGTTAAAAGGCCTGTTTCTTCTTAAAGAAATTGAAAGGTTAGCTTTAAAGGTGATATTTGGAAGAAAAGCCGTTCACTGCCTCAGATGAAATGTGTTACATTGCGTCCACTACATTCCTTGTTAATGACAAGTTTATTACAAATAAGCTCGAGGAATAATAATGCTTAAAAGCCAAGATTTGTGTTTGGCTGTCGACGGGCTTCAATATAAAATTAATGATGTGTTCTATTATATAAACATTGAGAAGAATTCCAATTGTCTCACGCGAGACGTTAGGACTGTCCCTAATCCCATGATACTTAACTCACACTGTCCGCTCATTACCATATTATCTGCATTATCTTCTTAATCTGTGTGAGATCTTCCTTTCATCCTTCCTTCCAGCACTGCTAAAACGTGACGACTAGGAGAGAAATTCCATGCACTTATACATGTAAATACATACATAGATAAGATGCGGTTTTTCGTAGTTCTCATTGGCTAAAACCTTATATTTCTATGGGTTTTTTTTTAATAAACACCGAGTCAGTATTGCGTTTAGGACGTCATAATCATTGTGATATTACAATGACCCAATGTAAGTTTCCTGTTATTGATAGAACCCTCAATTCGACCCTTTTGCAAACAAGTTTCATATCTAATATACAACTTAAGGACCTTTGATTTGGATAATATGGTGTTATACTGACCTGGTTTAATCTAAGATATTGACCGTATAGGCTTCGCACTCGGTTAATATTTGGTTCTACCAGGTTGTTAAAACACCATATTGACCTCACCAAATGTTCATTTTTAAAAGTATATGATTACGAATATCATACCTTAATATTTCAAATACTCTTAAGCTGTACAAAAGTGTACTCTTAACCTGTACAGAAATGTACTTTTAGCCTCTACAAAAGTTGAAATATCATACATTTTTCTTTCAAAAGAAATAAACTAGGTTAATTTACATTGGTAAATTATCGTGTATGTTCATTTTAATGCTTCATAATACAATTAAATAGCCATGATATTATTTTTCATATGAAAAATGAGCAAAACAAATATATTATTATAAAAACCATTCAGGAGGTAACCTCTAGCAGTGGCGTCAGGTGTTTCTCTACGTTCGCGCATAGTTAGCTGATCGGTAGAAAAACAGATTAAATTTTGTCTAAAAAAGAACCAAACAAAATGTTTATATTGTTTTTTATTCATATTTCTTAAAATAAACATCTTCAAATCGAAAATAGGCGACAGTATATTAAGATAACAAGCATATCATTATTGATAACAATTGAAATTATCCAGATAACATTGTCGAACAATGCAAAATGTCCATGAGATACCAACACACACGTGTCAGAAATGAATTCTTTGTAATTGTTGAGATATTCAAATTAATTTTCCTTGTGGCTAAGTCCGTCATTGTGAGAATATTTATAGGAGGTCGACACAATACAAACACTATACGAAATAAATACTGGCTAGAATCTGCTTTGTCATTTATAAACTATCAATTTAACTTGGCTATAATGTGGGTTACAACACAGCCGTTACTCGTTTGGCTAGACTGTCAGAAATACATATATGGTCTAGTCTATCACACGTAACAAGTGAGACAAGCACACACTCATACACACACATATGTGTGCAAATATCAAATATGTGCATATTGCTTGAAAAAACCCACTGTGGATCAAAGAATAGGCATATTTTCTAAAAGCCTCCTGGTGATAATGGTTAAATTCGCTGTTTTTGTATCGGTAAACCTAAACTTCCTTGTTCAATTTTAGGACAAGTATCTAGGGCACCACCAACCAACGAAATACCGTCCATAGGTCTGAGTCTGAGTCTGAGGTCGAGATCTGAGCCGAAAGTATAGGTGAGTTTATGCCATGACAACTTATTTCGACTTCTGAATAATCAAGAGGCCCGACGCCACGATGGAATCAAAGGTTATCAAATGAAGGACCCATGTTTAGGTTATATTAGTCAGAATTTATCAAAATCGTAAATTTCTTCTGAATGACAATAATAAATAGCATGTTCGGTGTCATGGCGTTTGACCAGTGGCAAGATACGATGAAATATTGTCAAGTTCGTTCAAATGAAAGACCTTAGCAAACTGTGTGATTTCGCTGGTTAAATGTGAAAAAGTGTGAAATTAAACGAAATTCTCAAACAGTCACATTTAGCGAAGAGTGCAAACATTTGAACCATGTTCAAGGTTACATGAGTCATATAAGTGATGTATATATGTATTACTCTTTAATAGCTATGATGATTAGTCATGTTGTTGGAAAACATTAAAATCTAAACGACTAATTAATCTAATTAATTAACATTGTTCATCTCAGCATACCGTTTTGAAATGATGTCATTTGTGCCTAAATATCATTCAGATATCGTCATAGAATTTATTGGAAGATGGGAAAATTGGAACCATGATTCTTAGAACAATATAGAATATAAAGAAAATAAAACGTTTGCACTTTTAGGCTTTGTAGGCTAACAAATTTCCAGTGAAAAAAAACTTTTTTGTAGATGTGTAGCCTAACAAATTTCCAGTAAAAACACTTTTTTTGTAGATTTGTAGCCTAACAAATTTCCAGTAAAAATACCTTTGTAAGTTTACGCCTGTTTTGTATCAGCTGGTTGATAGACAGGGAAATTGACAATGAAGTGAAATCAAACCCCACCTGTAGGACTGATATGGCCCACAAACCGCATAATTGTCAGTTACCAATTAATGTTTATTTCTTACCATTGAAAACTATAATTTGGACGTAATGTATGTATTTCTTTCTGTCCTATTTAAGAAGTTCACCTCGCCTATATTTCTAAAATGTTGTTTTCACCTTCTGAATTAAACAGCTGTATGATGGAGTCTAAATTTCCTTATATTTACTATTTCTAGCACTGAATGCTTCAATTTTACTGTGCTATTCTTTGTGTGTAGAATTCTTGCTTCGACATAGTAGTCAAATCTAAAAAAATCTATGACAGTAAATATTATATATGACAAGCATTTTATCAGCTATGGTCCTCGAAAACTGAATATTCTACACAACAGAATAAGAAATCGAGCAAGTGCACTGAGCTATGATCTTTTTAGAGCCAATCTCGGTGATTCACCTGCTTGTCAATGTGGACATCCCTGTGAAGATTCCCATCATTTTTTCCTTAACTGTCCCCTGTACAACAACTTAAGAGGAACTCTTATTGCTGATTTAACCTGGTACGGTCCTGTTAATGTAGATGTATTGTGCAATGGTGACACGAATATTTCCTCAGCTGACAATATAAAAATCACCAAAGCTGTGCAAAACTTCTTGAGAAGGTCGGAAAGATTCGAGTAATTATCACTTCCTACCCCCCCCCCTCTCTCTCTCTCTCTCTCTCTCTCTCTCTCTCTCCTCTTCCTTTTTTTCATGCCATTTTCCTATAATTAAAAACAACTTAATCCAAAATGTTCAATTTTTTTCTACTCTTTTCTTTATCACATTTTTGAATTGAATATTATTGTATATACCATCATGTGACTTTGTTATTGTTTATTATTTTGTTAATTTTACGGGAGAAGTCGTTTATAAGTTGGTAAAACTTGCTGACTAATCCCTTTGTCATTTTTGTATGTCAATACAATATGTTTAAACTAATGAAAAGAGCATGGCATATTTTTGTTTTGTTTTCTTTCGTGTATGTCAATAAAGATATAAAGAGAAAACAGAATTAATCCGAAATCCACTGATGCATATTCTCTTTCAACATTGTTAAATGACCTGAGCTATGTACGTATATAAATTTACGGCTTGATGTTACTACAGCAATAGTCATAATAACTACAGATCGAAGAGCAGTAAACTCTGTGATATATCGCCTTCAATTAAATTAATGTCTTCGGATATTTTCATATATTGACAGATTTCATCTTAAAACCCATTTAAATAATAAGATATCTTCCCCTAAACGAGGGAGATTATAAATTTACATAAGACCCACCCCAGCGAGTGTAGGCTAGTTAGGGTTTCCTTCCCGCTGTGACACAGCTATGGACAGGCCATTCCGATGAACGGTTTTGAATATATACACGTACAAGATGTCTGCCAGTCTCACCTGTGACCTGAAAAGGTCGGCGACAGTATTGTGTCACAGTAGTCTGCAGGCTATAGGCCAAATCAACCGTCCCGTTATACAGTTGATTTATACAGGGTACAAATTACTAAGTATAGTAACTACTTACTGGGCGGTAGTTAGTCAGAATTCAGCCAAGTAGTTCGTTATACGTCATTGAGAACTCTAGGAAACATTCTTCTTAAACAAACAATACAAATGAAATACCAAAATTATTTGAATATGCATCCACAGTTCTTTGTTGTGTGGTCAATGCACTTCTATATCGGTATATTAAGTAAAAAATCTTTTTTTGATTTTTCTGCTCGTTTGTGATATTAGATGGTCATAGTAGTTGCGTCCAATCTGAAAAAGATAAAACAATTAATCTTTACAAACAGTAAGAGTATACCGATGTGTTTAAGAATATCCTAATCCTCTTCCTCTTTTTCCTCTTCCGAAGACCTTGCGACCTTCAACAAAACAATATCAGAATTATTCACAATTAACGAAGTTGAATATTTATGAACTGCACAAAGAATATATCATTAAAAATCGATCGATAAAAATTCGGAATATTCTCGTAAATGACAGAGCGGCTCCAATATGTGCTTCGTCGGTTGCGCACAATTCGAAATAATTACGAATTACAGCGATTTGAATACCAGCCCATAATGCATGCGTAAAATGCACTGTATGCAGTAAGTATATACATGAACTCTAATTATCGGGGTAGTATTTCTTTTATAATAACGCGTATTTTGCTTTGTAGTTCTTTTCTTTGTAGTCAACAGGTGTCTACCGTAGCTTGAACAGGAAAGATATAATTTCCGACGATTTTTTTTCTTGTCGGATAATTCAATATTTGAGTAAAGTTTAGTAAAGAAAAGAAAATGACCTATTAACCGAATCGCTTATATTTATTTCCTAAACTTGGTATTTTGTTACAGATGATTAATATATTTTTGAATCGCACGAACATATGTATCTTGTTAGGATGACGAGATCGAACAAGGTTTCAATTGTAAGTACACGTTGCGAGCAAACACGCTGGCGTTTGGTATGTAAGAAAGGACATGGCAGACGGTTCTGAACAATACCGGAACATAGTGGGCTACATGCTGTTCCCAAACAATGGTTTGGAGTCGAGACCACCGGGCGAGACATGCCCAACGTCTTTGTGAAACACTCCTCGCTCAAAACCATCTTACAATTGGAAATAGATAAAGTATGCTAATGTTTAAAATCTTCAGGTTTTGCAGAACTTCAAATACGTTCTTTCTTACCTTCAAATTGAAGAGTTAAAACCCTAATATAAGTATTTATGAATATGATAATTAGTAGTACTAAACAAATGCTATTTAAGTCCGAGTTCAACTACAATATTAGAGTCCAGTGGTTTTTTTGTGTGTGAAATTTTAGTGTTTTGTGATATAAAAGTAAACTCTAATATAAGTATATAATCTATCATTCTATTGTTACTTTAATGGCGATGTCTGTTCACCAACTAAAGATTACGGTAGATTCAAAATGGATGCCACTTATTCTTATCATTTTTATATAAATATTCGCGAGGGATTTGAAATCGCGTTTGACTCTCCTCGCGAATTAACGCGAAAATTAATCCCACGCGAAATATAAGTGATTTACAGGCTATTTTAGGCTACAGTAAGTAACACTGATATTCCAAATATCTCTTTTGTGTTCTATAAGCTGGTGACCTTATTTTAAATCAAGAATGTTATATATACATATATTAAAATCCAATAAAAATCTTTTGCTGAATTTTTCGTTTTGTTTATTCCCAGTTTGCTATCTCGAATTATGTTACATATGTGTTTAAGAAGATGATTAGAGGGGTTTGAAAGATGTGCAATCTAACGTGTAGGTCGACCTTGTTTCTAAGGTTACGTTGTATCGCCACTACGAGAAGACTTTTGATCTTTCAGCTTATAAAATTCTACGTATATAAGAACGGATATGTAAACCTATTCAATATTAAGCTTACTATCATACCACGCGTTTGCATACATCATGCAAGGTCGGCGATGCACGGCTGACACTGTTGATAGGAAGGGACGCGCGTGCATCTTTTTTATCAGGCACCAATTAAATTCTAAGAGAAAGGCGATACACTCGTGTATGTTTCAGAACGCTCTTTCAGATTAGTCTATCCTGTTATGTATATACGCTCCAGAACTATTTATATAAATATTCAGATATTTTCACGATTTTTTTCCAAGTTTTGTCTATAAACATGTCAACACGTGCGATGCACAATCTAATCGTGTGCATGATATTGTTATAGTAGAATTTTCATATGCCTTAAGTATTCTCGACATTGTCAATTTTATCATCCAAGTGACAGCCAGATAATTTTATTGAAAATGGAATAAAAAGAGCATGAAAACGTGCGATAAATCATCCTTAATCATCCACGAAATCGTAGTAAAATTTTGAGACTATCAAACCGTTCACTAATGAACATCATATACATATGACGGGGCCCAGGTGCTATCACGTGTCAAGCAAAATTGACGTTTATATACAGCGTTAATTGACATTCACTAATTAAAATCATCATAACCATGATCATTTCTTTAATTTAGAGTGTCACATTTCAATTCACGTGTAAAATTAACATACAATATATTAAAGTATAATTAATATCTGTCCATACACTTACGTCTAAGACACTATAACTAACAGTTTAAAATTACAGATTTGCATTATATTATAATTCAGGTGATGTTGTGAATAAAACGTTTCATCCCCTGCTAAATTTAACGTGCAGTAGACTGGAGCAAGTTAAAATATTAATATGAGTAATACAGCTAAGATATGCAATACTGACAGAGTTGCATAAACATATAGGTTTTTGTTTATGCTATGGTTGCTACCAAAGATAAAAGTCGGCCTCATTTTGGGATAGGCCTGGTTGCTTTCTACTAAGCTGTCTGAGACTTCATAGTAAACTTTTAGCATGTGAGGAGGGTTTGGGATACTCCCCGGCTGCTTTCCGCGAACTATATATGATACATAGCTAGGTGACCCCAAAACTGATCAAGTTCATATCAACATTTTGAATAAAACAGAAATACTAAAAGAAAAAAGAGCTTATCCCCGAAAATGTACGTCATTAAGAGGACGAAGTAGGTTAAATTCATAACGTTATCCGAGTTAACTAGAAGAAGAAATATGATTGTAGTATACAAGTTAATCCATGGACTTCGTGACAAAGGACGCTTGGGATTTCTGAGCCGATAGAAGTATTTCTTCCAATGGAAAAATCAGCAGTCTTTATTAAGTTATGATGTTCCAAACACCAACTGTTCTTAAACTGAATCTGATGTACAACTTTCGTCTTAATTAGGCGTTATATATAATATGTATGTTTTTGATGATAAGCTTTGGTCTTATTTCGTTGGCCTTTGAGGTCAGCCCGCCTGGTCTTTACTTCAAGCCAGTGTCTCGTAAATCCAGATTTCTGAAGTGGTATTTCATTTGACGAACATACGCTTCTTTTTCATTTGGTGAATTATTAATCCTATTTGTTTTTGTCTTTAATCCGCATTTCCTAAATTACTTTTTTTACTTTCTTCTTGAACTCTGTTTTATTTCATAACGTGATTCCCACATTAGTAATGCTTTCCTTTGTTCAGTTTCATCTTGTGGTTTCTCTTATTTGATATAATTACTTCCCGATCTCCGACTTCGTCAGTTAATGCTTTGCTCTGCACCAATAGTAGAATTTCTATATTCCCTGTATCGTTTACATAAAAGTAGAACACGAGATACACGAAGAACTCGAGAGAGCGCCCTCTTCCTACAACCTTCATAGTATGATGTTCGTTTTCAAGTGTGAACTCACATTCATATCCTTATGGTAGCAAAATGTAGAACAGCATCCTTGTCGATACCATCTATCAACTTCATATATAAATCTAGAGTAGATATGGTACAGAGATCCTACTGAACCTAAAGCAGGCCCGAGTGACTGACTTATATATCTTAAACCGCCTAGTTAAAGAAATCCCCCCTCCCCACATCTTCCCCACGATATCCTGGTGCGTCTCGATGTTAATCTTATAGTTCCAGAAAATGCACAAAACATGTACAGGGTTAATTTGGGAACGAGTTATTTATACGAGCTACTCCATCGGTCCTCTTAAAGTGCTGCTAACTTCATTTTCAAGGTTTTCTCAGGGCGGTGTTATTTCTATCAGACATTGAATAGCGAGAAGTGCTAATTACTCTGTATGTAATTAGGTCATTTATCAAGAAGGTGTTTATGTCTGTCTCGTTTACAAGAACGTTTTTTTTTACTACGGAGGTCTACGCGTACCGTAACTATGAGTATAACAGGTGCACTGTAGATATAAATATATGGTTAAATACTCGGGAAACTTGGCGGATTTATTATCAACAAGTAACATCGAGTTACCAAAACGTTCAGCAATGTGTTTTGCTTTTTTTCTTTTTTATCTTATTCCAATTAAAGAGCGCACTCATTGACACACATAAAATCATCATTTGTGAAAAGATCGCTGATTTTAAGATATCGCGAACCCTGATCAATATTTTTTTTATATATTTACCGTAACAGATGATATATAAAAGTGGTCTATGTCTTGATTGTTCACCTTTTTTGGGGGAAAGAATGAAATTTAAAAAAAAAAAACGGAAAAAGAACAGAAAAAGAGGAATCATTCTTCATTTAAAATTCCGTCGCATGTTTAACGCACATCTATATGTGAAAGTCCAAATTTTCTGGAATATTCTACTGGGTAATCGTGGACATATTAATACTTGGTACAGGGTAGCTGGTTCTTCCTGATCAAGCATACCAAAGGTATGAGTACAGTGTTATATACATGTAGGCATGTCATAGTAAACCGAACCTCAATGTATTCCTTAAGATCACGAAAATAGTCGCAAACTCTTGTGATAATCCATGCTGATGTATCTAAAAATAGCTGATTTCGACTTTTTTGTCTATTCTGAAAATCGCCAAAATGAAAAAAAGGAGGAAGAGAGTCGGGGCTAGGAGTTTTTTTTTATTATTTTAAAATCAACATGCTGCTGCAGTATATAGTAAAGAGATTAAGTAATAGTTTGACTGGAAGAGGATCCACAACATTTTACATGATATATCTGATATGAAACCGGTTGTGTATACAACATATATTTATTAGATAATTATAAATCTCCTTTACTTCCTTTCCATATCGTCCATCTCATAAAGCATTAACGAAGTGTATCCCATAAAATTATCATATTACTTTCGAAGTGGGGCGCAGAATCCGTCTTATTATACATGACAACATGGTAGACGATGATGTAAATTCGTAACACCTTCCAGCGTTCGTGACTTGGCAGAAGTCAGCAATGAAACGAATAAATATGTCTCAAGCGTTCCGATGATGCCAATATTCGTCAATGTGCAGTTAACACGTGTTAGGGAAACCATCCCTGGGTCTTGTATATTTGTTGCATTATAACATTAGAATCTGATAAATAATTCTCGCCTTGTAATCATTAGCACTTGTAAAAGGATATCTTTGTATCTGAAATGATATTAGCTCGTAGACATGTTTTATTTGTAAATAATATGTTTATTTGTGTGTTTATTATGTTCCGTTGCATGTGATTACACCTTCGCTCACAGTATCACTTTACCACGTATAACGTACAACCCACTTATTACAAGACAAAAGACCAAAGATTAGTCAAAAGACATATTTACAAGGAGACGCTACAAAACGTTTAAAGATAATGAGTCAATGCCATCCGGTGGGATGGGCGTCTTCTGCTTCATCAAGGTATGTGAATCTAGGCCAAACCCAAGTAATGCCATGTTCTCAAATTGAGAACCGGGGAAGTGATGCAAGAAACTACAATGTCTAGTAATGAACATCGAATACGTAACACACAGGAACAATATGAAAATCTCCTATGGGATCATGATGTGAAACACCAGTTTTTAAAGTAAGATAAGTCATTCTGAGTGATTGAATTGTCAAATGAATATCAGACTTTAAAGACGTCGAGATAATGATGGGAAACTCACGTTCTTCGTATTACTGGGTCGTTGACATGATCCCGACAAAAAAAAAAAAAGACTTCAAAACGACAGTTCGAAAGTGTTTTTCTTTAATTGGTGAGAATATCTATTTATCAAAAAAGGTAGCCCATTGTCAAATCGATTATGAGCTGTATATAGTATGTATGTATTACCAAAAGAACAAAATGTTTTGACTAATATACTTTAAACCAGTAATTAGAATAATTATCGAAACTTTCGTACTTTTATCTTAATTGTCTTTCGGGATATTTTAATGAAAGTGTTTAAATTATTATCATTATACTTTTAATTGCGTATTTATCAAACAACAAACGTAAGAATGCTTGGCTTTTGTAAGAGAATTCAATATTGAAACTCTGTTGCATGTTGGTGTGAAATGAGTTTAAGTAATAAACTATGTTTAATATCTTAAGAATGCTAACACCTGAAATCAACAATACTGTAACAACTGTCAATCATCTTTTGAAATCTATATCATGAAAACGTACTTTCACTTTCAGATTGCTATTGTACTTTTGTCGTTTATGATTTTCTTTCTACTTTCAACAAAAGATTAACATGATGTATGTCTTTATTTTCTACACTTGATTTATTTTCCGATTTTATCTTAACTAATATTTTAATTATCCATATTGGTCTTTAAAAAGATAGTGTTAGTTTGATTTTACCGGTAATTATCAAAAAGCTTATAATTTTTGTTAATTTGTCGTGGTTTAGGTAATAATTATATGACTTACGTTTAAACAGCTGCATGTGACACTAAGTATGTGTAATTAACGTTTTGTATACAGGGAAAATAAAAACTGTCTATTCTACAAAATTTCTTGTTTAGTTATTTCAGAGAATTAACGAAGACGTATTCTCTTGGGAAAGTGGCCACACCTTTCATGAAAATCACCTGACGTAACATCAACTGATAAGAAGAAAACAAATTTAAAAATCGATTTGAACTACCTACATATTTTAGAATGACCTTGACCTCGAAAATTCTTTGTAGAAATTATGAATGAAAAGAGTGTACCAAAGTATTAACCTGTATTATCAAACAGACTTTGCCGGCAGTTCCCAGGAAGTTTAAAGACCACACTTAAGCTGAAACCTTGAGAGGAATGTCGTGACTTCGATAGAAAATTAGAGACCGGTATCGCTAATCCAAGATACGCCAAAAGAACGTACTTTGACTAGCTTAAGACACGATACGTGCGATAAGCCGATACAACTAAATCAACTTTGCCTTAATCCGTGAAGGTCCCAGGGAGACGATGGGGCATATTTGGAATAATCGTCGATGTATTCATCTCTTCCTCACTGCCAATCTCCCTGTCTTGTTCACAGATTAATATATACATTTCCTCAGCGAAACAGCTGTGATGCAGTTTTATTCGTTTTGGCTCCAATGTATCTCCCGAATTTTGTTAAATGTGTCAATGTGTGTCGTTCGTACAATCCCTTTTAAATGCTCACAATTTTGAGAGAGAAAAATGACAAGGTACCGAAACAATTATAGAATGTCGACGTGTTAAAAATATGGAATTGTGATACAAAATAGATGAAACGGGGTTAATATGATGAACATATATAAACCGCTGGTCGGGTGGCACAGTGGTAACACACTTGCCTTTCACCTAGACGGCCGAGGTTTGATTCCCCGATCAGACAGGAAAAGGTTTGGGATCACCTGCCCCGACCACGTAGGTTTTTCTCCAGGTACTCCGGTTTCCCCCACACTAAGACCCCTCTCGGGTCAACATGTGTGATTAATATAAGTTGATATAACTTATTAGCAATTGTTGTAAAATAACTAAAGTCTACATAGATTTACACGAAGATGATTGATGAAGTTAAATACAAAACCCATGCGTTCCGGGAGGGAAAGCGTACGCTGTTTCATCGATAACTTCCGATTTAGTAGTCAAGTCAAGTTCAAACTACAAAAAAAAATGTAGTTATATTATCTCAAAGATACACCAGGGGTTACGTTCGAGCTATCTACACCCCGGGAATATGTCACGCAGAAATCGAAGGCACACTACTAACTATTTGATTGATGTCCGGGAAAAAACCCTTTCTTGATTTATACACTAGCTGGAGGTGAACTAGTACTCCATTTTGTCATGGCATATTTTATGCTGGCAGTGAGTGAAAACAACAGAAAATACCTACATAATAACAAAAACTTAAGTCTAACCCAAAATAAATAATTGAAGGCACCCGCCATATAAATTTAGGTCACGGCGATACCCGCCATATAAATCTAGGTCACGACGACACCCGCCATATAAATCTAGGTCACGACGACACCCGCCATATAAATCTAGGTCACGGCGACACCCGCCATACAAATCCAGGTCACGGCGACACCCGCCATACAAATCTAGGTCACGGCGACACCCGCCATATAAATTTAGGTTATATCCGAGTTTACTCGACTAGAGCGGCGATAACGGAACACGAGGGATTAAAAAAATAATCGAACACATCTGACTTCATATCAAACAAGAAATAGAATAAATCATGATATCGACAACAAAATTTCCCCGTGATCATCATCAACTTGTATCTCTCAAGACTTGTGTGGTTAGTTTTCCGTCAGGAGTCAACATCTGTCACGGAAATCGTGATTACGGAAACAAATATTTGAATATTGAATCAATTGGGACATGTAAACGCCATATGTAGGGGAAACGGGGATGTTACTACTAAGAAATGGAAATTGAAAACAGCATACGTTAGTGGGAAATTAGTAATGCTACATCGAACTCATTGCACTATGAAATTAAATGTTTTCACTGTGGCATAATGATAGCTATCATAATAGTTTAATTGCCAACTTGTAATTCTCGAAATAATATGTTGAGAGATTTAATTCTTCGTCACCAGTCGACATCTGTGATGAAAATCGTGACAATTTGAACACGTGTTTAAACATAAAATTTTCAATTTTGGAGATGTTGAATTTTAAAATATCCATTTTACATCATTTTATTGCACAATTATGAAAGTTTATTTGGAATAGGATAATTTCGCCCACAAAACTACGTAATCATAAACATTATGAAAGATTTATCGGTACATGATCCCAAAAAAGGTCATGTAAGAGTCATTTAATAATGAATAAAGCACAGATGTCTCAAGATGGACGATGACGTAATACAGAGGAGAGAAATTAAAAAGAAACGAACCGTGAAGAGGAATTGTAAAATGATTAGTGATAGAATAAGTCGGTAAGACAGGCAATCTAATAAAGACTAATGAAAATATAAATTCATTAAACGAAGCCAACAGATGGCAATTCTTAGAAGTCTGTAACGGTGTAACAGTCGGGGTTTCGGTTTTGAATTTTTAATTGTAACTTAAGGCTGACACGGACTATTCTTATGCTGTTAATATCCAGGGAGGTGTGTGATCGCTATTTTCCCAATAAATAAATAAATAACTTAATAAACAAACAAACAAACAAACAATTGAAACAAACAAATAAATAAATAAATGAATAAATAAATAAATAAAGGAAAAATAAACAAATAAATAAATGACGTCAATCAACAATGAAACTTTAATATGATGAAAAACATTATTCTAAAATGAAGTGTACTTATTTGTTATGGGTAATTTTCGTGTTTTAATAAGATTGCCAACTAAAACAGTCTTAACACCTGTGGATGGTAATCACCCCTTTTAGCATTTTTCCCCTCTCAAGCTAAACTCATTTAAAAAAAACTGCTATATTTATCAGAAATTAAAAACTGTGATTTAGGTTTCATTCACGTTCCTCAGATTTATCTTCAATAAAACTTGTCCCATTCATTTTTATCATTATCATCAGTTTAGAGTTTGTTCGGGCATGTAATAAGTAGGAATTTAAAATATGTTTAAAAACCCCGTAATTTTTTTTTCGAAAGTGGGTACCATTTTGTATCTCATTATATATTTTACAGCCAGTGGTTTTGTCCGAACATGCGGCTTTATTCACATCTGCTTATCGTAGATACCGCTGGAGTCAATGAAGTGTGACCAACTGTTATTGAAGGTCTGGGATACCATATATCCGTACCTGGTACAAAGTCGAGAGATCTACAGTGCAAATTAATTGATCTATTTGGAATTTTAACTTTCCGGGTTCAATTACCAGTCAGTCCGAAAACACTGTATGGTCTGTATAGCTGGCCTCGGAAATTTTCATTCACAACGCGAAATAATCTTTACAAAAACAAAATAAAAATAAACAAACAAACAAACAAAAATAAAAAAAAATAAAAAACAAAACAAACAAAAAAACACAAAAACAAAAATCAAAAACAAACAAACGAAAAAACAACAACATTTATTTCATTTTTCACCAAGTTCTTTCGTCTGAGAAAAACAGACTTAGCACATATGGGTAGTAACCGCCCCTCCAGTTGCATTAATCAGAAACTAAAAACTGTAGAATTACTATTTTCATACACAAAGTAAATAAAGATACCAATAAAAAAATCTTTTTTTTCACCAAGTTTCCTTTGTCTGATGAGATTATGTTTTGGTATTTTGATCAAATGATTTATTTTTGTCTTTTGAAAAATAGTGTTTAGTGTGCCTTAATATGTAGTAGATACACTTATGATTTGTCATGGGCACTCATACGTAGATATATTGACATTTAATTTATTGACAAATGGGTTAAAGTTAATGTCTACATATGTACACTCATTTCTAGTCTGTGACATTACAGAGTCGTCATATTGAATCCAATCAGTACGATTATAAACTAACCCCACAAACCGGTTTGGCTGGCACTGTGCGTTCTCTTACGAGTTCGACTGTTCCTTTCTGGTACAACGGCACAATCCTAATAAAGGAACGCGCGCCTTCGACTCAAGCTTATTCGTCTTCTGTATACTTTGGCTTGAACATGTATATGTTCTGAAACCACCATGAAAAAGCTGAGATGTACTCAAAATCTTTGGGACTTCCACGGCTCTCATCTTAGGAACGTGGCATTTGTTGAATTTGTTCGGTGTGTGCCTTCTAAAC
The DNA here is from genome assembly GCF_902652985.1 of Pecten maximus. Classification (NCBI taxonomy): domain Eukaryota; kingdom Metazoa; phylum Mollusca; class Bivalvia; order Pectinida; family Pectinidae; genus Pecten; species Pecten maximus. The sequence goes on from NC_047020.1 coordinate 36,070,009, forward strand.
ATCTGTTCTTATTACCACTGAGCTTTTCCAGCGGGATTCGTTTAAGTCTATCCTTTGTTTACTATCGTGTTAGTTTCGTTTAGATTCAATCATTTTTCGTGTATGTTTCGATATTTAGAGAAGCTATAATGAAAGCGTAGTGAGTCATTTGTTTATCATTAAAGGATGTGCAGAAACTAATATATCATTCTCCTTTTCATCTCTGAACATAGATACTATTTTACAGTGACAACTTCCAAAACGTTGCACAGGTCAGCCAAAAATTGGTCGACCCGATGAGTTTCTTATAAACAGTATTTCACATCGAGGCAGATTATACATGTATATTTAAATATCCATAGTTTGAGATAGGTCATATCTACTTCTCATGGTAAGTTTTGGGCATTCGCAAGGACCTTCATGATTTTTATCAGCGCCATGTGCTGATTGATGAAAACGAAATATATCAATAATGTTTTACGATATTTAATGTATATAAAACAGGGATTTTATAGACGTAAATCTGAGAGGTTAGAACATAGTTAATTATGGCCTGGGTGGGGGCGCGCGAGGAGTCTCACTATGGTAGGAGACCGGAGTACCAAGAGAAACCCACGTGGTCGGGGAGGCGACTCTATACCTTTTCACGTCCGCGGAGTCGAACCCCCGGCCGGAAAGGTGAAAGGCAAATGTGTTACCACTTTCCCACCTAATCTTCTCTATAGTAATTAATTTAACAGGTCTAGAAAATAGGGTAAATGATGCATCTTCTACTTATTTAAAGAAACTAAACAAAATAAAAAATATCTTGGGGATCAATCCTCATCTAGATTTCCTCCAGACGATATTTCTCTAAATTACCCAAGGCCACTTTTAGTGTGTCAAACATCATGGTGACCTAGATTATCTACAGACGGAGCATATCCAAGTAACTAGCCCCTTTAAGAGAAAAACATGTTCCAATCTGTTTTAATCAAGAAAACAGATTACTGTAAACAATTTATCTCTCAAATTCTCTGTGCTAGAACAAATATGTACCAAAAATGTACCAATATTATCACCAGCTACAAGTTTATGGAGAGGAATCGCCATTCCACATCCGATTCCGACGTCATATTAGACCCCAGACGGTGTACCTCCAAAATACCTACCACCTCGATTCTTGAACATTTGTATAGTATCTTCTGGACAAGCAATGACCCCGGGCGTGACCTCCTGTCTGTCTGAATTTGTGCCAAAATGACGGGACATAATTATGGCGACCACAAGCACCGAGATAGCGTAGAAAAATCGCTCTCGATATCAGCAGAGAAATATGGTGTTAGGCCGATCGGGAGAAGATAAACACGAACCCTCACAACACATTGATGATGGAAGCGCTCGCTAATTACATGGACCTTTTCAATGTTTGTAGATAAGTGTTAGGGCACCTAGTATATATTGTATACTACCAGTAGGTATTGCGATAATGTACTGTATATTGCACTGGTGAGCTTTAATAACATACACGTATTGCCTTTACACGAGGGAGATATGACTATCTATTTCCCTTCAAATTGTCCATATCATATGAAATACAGTGTACCTATAAGCTCGCACAAGAAGCAGGTCGCGTCACATGGAGGTTTTAAAATAAAACTATATATTTTGCATACTGTTGACAAACTCAGTTTAATGGGCATTTGCATTTTAAAAATTATTATCCAATGTTACATTTCAACAAAACAAATCTTTAATTTTAATTTTCTTTTTACGACAAATCAGAACGTCGCAGACATTGTTGACTCTCGTATAGATAGGAAACCATGGTAACCGCCAATCAGGTCAATCTTTAACTTGATTAGCTTTAAAACGTCGGGGAAATCCAATTTTGAATCTGTTTTAATTTAATCGTCACCAAAAACTTTTATCAATTTAAATAAAACAAGAGAATAACCATGTTTAAATGTCCGTGCAAAATGTTGTTAAATCCTTCTGATGTCTTTTTTATCAGTCATCATGATGGAAATTTTATGGAACTTTCTGCACTAGAAAAGTCTCGTCATCTATATTAGTTTGTATATCAATTATGTATGCTATGATTTATTTTGAATCAATTTGAATTTACACGTCCACGATACAGACAGATTTGACGGTTGTTAGTATAATGTAACCGGTTGAGGTGTTCTGCTGGGACGTCTTCGGTAGTATATTTCAGTGAGATAACACTATAAAGTCGATATTAATTAGTTTCTCGCTATTACCAGAAGGAAGCCACATCCACACAAACGCGTACCGCAGCCTCCCAGAATAGACACACTCACTCTACACATGCATCACACATGCGAGGGAGATCGTTCTTTAATGACCATAGCTGTTGATAGGACGTTAAACAATAAAAATCAAAAACAAAACCGTGAAATTCTCACCAGCGCCGGCCGGCAAACAACAACACACAGTTTGGGGAAAGAAAAGCTATAATTTAAACATTAAAACCATTATCTGCTGATACAGTCGTTTTATTTTCATTTCAATTTGAAAAAACAGCGTCGATGATATAAAACTGTACCGTTCAGATCCTGCATTCGAGGGCCTAAAGAATTGGATATCATTTTGATGATTGGTAGAGGCAAAATGGGCCTTGAATAAACGATAAAATATGGCGGAAGGGTTTTGTAAGAAACCAAAGTTTTTATTCCAATTCATATATACATGTATATATATTTTTTAATTGGATAGTTTTTACAAGAAAGTCTACACTCAGCAATCTCAAAGGATTGCACAAAAGACACACACGTGACCAGCACCATACATTTAAGAATATGTTATTGTAATAACGAATATATGAAGGAGCCGTCATAGTTCAGTCGATAGACCATCAGACTAAATAAACCTCCAGTCCGGGTTGTGTGGTTCGAATCCTATGGATGGTTTAGGAAGATGTGATCCCGGATAGTCACGTGTTGTCTTGGTTATGTCCATATGTAGGACACGCTATTTCAGTTGATCTCGATAGATGTGAGGTACAGTCATATTCTCTTCAGTGAAGTAGCCACCAGCTACTACAATAAGTACGCGCCTCAAATGATCCGTAACCGTTCACAGTTGAATAGAGAAAAACAATTAAAACGTAGCAATGAATTGTTTATAAGGCAATAGATAGCCATTGTATTTAAATACAAAAGTAGTAACGATTTTCGGGTCTATACAATGACTCCCTCGCCCATATATTGTTTTTTTTAATTATGTTCGTTGGTACGGTATGTCTAATGCGTCCGTTTTCACTAATCTGGTCCTATGAAGGGTGTTGTCGGTGAAACATAATTTAGGGTTCCTTTGCACAATTGCATTTTTCTGTTTTTATTTTGTTTAATGTGTATGATATACATTTCTCTTATCAAACTTTTGGTTTGTCTACCGAAATGTTCAGGCTAACGGTTGGGGAGGGCGTTAGGAGTTAGGGGCCAATTTATGCCTGTTTAATGTGTGTATGGGTGTAGGGGTGGGGGGTGGGGGGGGGGGGGGGGGGGGTGGGGGGGGGGGGGGGGGGAGGGGTTTAATGCGTGTAGGGGTTGAGGGGAGGGGGTTCGTTCTCCCTAGAAGTGAGACTGCCATAATTCAGGAATGGATTTGTAATGTTCCAGTAAGTAAACAAACAGTTCACCAGATCGCGTGCAGACTATGTTTGTTTATAAGTAAAACTCGTAAACACACGCCAGTGTCTCTAGTCTGGGTTTCCCAGCATGGTGAGTGAGGAGGCCCACACCAGCCCCGAATCGTTCTTAGCGTGCGTGAATCTGGGGTAGATTTTGAAAGTCGACATTTGTTTGACGTTTTGAGACCTAGGAAAAGCTAGAGGAAGTTGGCCAGTCCTGGGTTATTATAGTGGCATCACTCTGAAATGACAAGACCCAGCAACAGGTTTACATATTACCTCTATGATTAGTTAAACATGAACATGGTACATCATCGATACGTCAAGTAGGACGCGTACACTTAGATGCCTAAGAATGTACAAAATAACCATAAAAAATTAGTTATCGAAAGTTTTAATTCAAGATGATTAGAAATTTATCATATCAGAAAAGGGTCGATTCTATCGAAATCCCAGATTGTCAATCACAGAGCATGCCGTACAACAAAGGCTTATTGTTAATTGGGATATTTTCAAAGTTTCTAACAGAAAAAAATCTTAATTTAATAGATTTAGGAAAAAGTGGTATTTTTGGCCGAACCGTGTTTAAATATCAACAGAATTAATTTACTTTCAATCAACGATCTATTTTTAAGTACACGCGCGGTTTTGACTCTTTAGATGTCTGGAATCTTTTGTTATTATCAATAATTTACAAATAAATGAGCGGAAATTAAGATAATTTCTATTGCGCATTCTAAATTTATTTTTTGTTTTTGGCGACAGACGGTTTTCAGTACAGAATAGAAGTAGACAGATTATCCTATTTTCTTACGAATGTTTGTTGTTTTAAGGAAACTTTTGCCAAATACCGGTCGGTATAGTCCATCGCCATTGTGCTGTATTGTTTATATAATACTTAGTACTGTGGCGCGCCTGTCCTTTGTGTACAGGTAATTGACATCACGGAATGTCGCCTATCAACATTGCAAATCCTAATGTGATTTATAAATAGACAGTAACCACTCTTAATTATACATAAAACATCTCAATCTTGTTATATCGCCCTTTTACGTTTGACTCAATATTGGCACGCTAAAATTGGACATAATCACTGCACATCTTTGTCATCGTCATAATACCGTCATCGATAGGTAGAAAGTGTCTGACAGGCTTTGTTTTGTTGTTCCACATTCCTGTTTCTTTGTTATTTAAGTCCTTTGTTTTTGAACAATTCGTCTGAAAGGTGTGGTAACGACAACTAATTTGGTGATAAATAAGACTCCTTTTCTTTTTTCTTTTTTGACTAATTTACTGGATTTTCAAAAACAGAATTCCGGTATTGCATTGTACTTTATCACGAAAATCGTATATTGTTCATGATTTGATTGACAGAGGAAATAGGATTGTACTTTCTAACATATTTATCTTGTCAAAGAAAAAAATATTTCAAAACAAAAGAAATCTAAATGTAAAGGATAATTCATGTAAATTTCGTGAAAGGAATCTTTATCGTTCATGTTCGTTTCTGTAAGAACTTGGGAATTTGTTTCATTTCACTTTTGGCTTGCTCAGTCGTGAAATCAACAACAAAGAACTCAAGGTGTCAATTTCATTGATCATATGTTGACAACTAATGAATGAAAACAACACCGCCATCTGTTAAAAAGGGCACCGCCAATAGAAGCATCGAAAACAAGTTGTGCCTTTTTTCTCTCAACAATTACTTGACGAGTTGATATGACAAATGTCCGTTATCAAAAAGTTATTTTCAAGGAAGCCATATACAATTTTTTTAGCTTGGAAACGTCCAATATAGGCTTAACCTGTTGTCTAATCCATTTATTTAAACATCTTTATGTAATTGTTCATACATGTACGTGCATTACTTGATAATAAAATATTTTGAAATGAAAAATACAATTGTATAAGATACTAATTTACATTATCTTATATAAAGCTATTTGACCTCAAGACACTGTTAAAGAAATGTTGTTTCTCTCCAAACACATCGGATGGCAATGATTATCTACTTATCACATCTCTCAAAGTTCGTGTAACAACTTCACAACCTCCAAATACACATTTAGGATTAAGTTCGGGAGTCTTGTACGTACAAGTTTATGATTGTTAAACTGCTGATAGTGACGTGTCTACCACTATGACGAAAATTTAAAAATTGTATTTTAATATCAGTATTATTCATTCCTGGAAATGAACTGTGATTTGAAAAAAGCGCCCCTTTTCTAGTAAGAATTTTATTATTTTATGATGTAAAATATCTGAAACTATTTCACAGGTTATAATTAATGATTACGTCATGGTCAGCGATGGTAGCGAAACATTGTACACGCATGCGTAGTGGTATTTAAAATTATCTCGAAGGCGAACAAACATGGTTCCGTCATAAGTGTGCTGGCTTTAAGCTAAGTTAGCCCGAGACTTACGTAAGTCGAAACGTGCATTGTTTGTCCAGGGCTTTCTAAGCGCGTGGAAGAGTAATTGTCAATAATCCCGAGTACAAGTTCGGGGCTCCAACACAAACACTTGGGTAGTATCTTTGGCCTTGTGCTAATCACAGGAGATGCCAGCGCGATGGATCGTGGAAGCCGACCACGTGTATTACAGCGTCCGGTCTGCACAGTGCATGGACATCAAAATATTATATGGCAACACATGTTTGAAATGTGGCTGTTTGTTTGTATTAAAAACAACAATAATACAATCTCTTGCCCCCCCCCCCCCCCCCCCCCCCCCCTCAATTATACATAATCCTCATATAAACATCACACATCCTATTCCAAGATTCTTGAAAACATTTTTATACGACGTATTTAGATTTATCCTTGAATTTACTTATATAGATTTCTGATAAAATTCAAGACTTGGACCTGTAGATCTGTTCATTTCAACACAAGTTGCCATTTTGATACAATATATTTAGTAGACATGGCCATTCAACATCGCCGTATTACAGCCCACCAAGGGATGACAGAGGTGTAGGTTGCTTGCACAAAGAGAAGAATATTGAAAATGTGTCTGAACTATGAGTGAACTTGTCTTTTTGAAATTTCCAAACAACTTTTACATCTTGTCCGTTACCGGGGTAACGTGCGTGCGTTCAAATGCTGATATTCTAACAGTTTTACCATTTTTGATAGCATTTAGGTCACTTTTTAGACGCATTTCATTTCTTATATTTGGACAAAAACAATTCTGATTGCTTTATTCGACGATACTTAATTCCCGAATGGTAGCTGAAACAAAAGATAGAGTTTCTATGGTAACCATGTACGACAGGCGACGAACAACACTTGGAAAGCATTCGGGGATTTCCGTCATAATTTTGAACTTGACATGACGTCCGATAGGTTCCTAATTACTGTAGTAGTAGGAACGAAAGAAACGAACAGTTTCTGATTTAATACAAAATTCACTTAGATTGAAAATTCCATAAAATTTCAATTGCATTTCACCTTTGAATCTAGCAGGCGTTCATTAACACAGCTACAAGCACAAATAAAAACTCTAAAACTGAGATTAAAATATTTTATCATTTTAATTGTTCTGTCACTGTCAGTTTGTATATGGACAAACGAATAAGAAGTGCTTACGACACTCGGCATAACACATTGTCTTCTCAATTTGAATCAATAAAGCTTCAAATATTTGAAGAAAAACAGTAGTCCATTAATCGTTTAATAGCATTGGCTAATATATAATTAAAACAACAGGAAATGACACAACAGCGTCATTCATTAAACTGACCAGCGGTCAAAATTCTGTCCGCTTTTACTAGAAATATGGCGGGTAGCTCTAATACTGTCTATGTATAACCAATTTAGCATTAAATGTTGAAAGACCTTTTAGCTGAGGAAAGATACATCGCATAACCTTGATTATGTAACATGATATTATGAAATATAACAATTTAACTTCATGACAATTACATCATTTAACTAATCACCATAGTAATAAAGACAAATGTTTAAATTACAGATTACAGATGGTTCAAGCTATTATGCTTCAAATAGAATCGCCGTACCGTAGCCGACATATACAAATGTACAACATCGTCAAGGAAGAGAGGATGGCGATTGTACTTTCAACTGTACCAGGCACTAGATAAGTCTAAATTAGAGGTTTAGCGTATTTATTTTCGTTCTTTACTTATTATGATTTCTTTTTTAAAAGATGAGTTCCGAATTATTAAGAAATGCATGCAAAATGAAATAATTAAGATTTGGATATTTTGTAAAATACAGTCCAAATAATTGAAAATATCCAATTTTAAGTCAAAGACATTATATACATATATAGTCATATATTGACCAATGTTTAACTAGCGTATGCCAAAAGAGGAAAGTTGTTTTTCGAAGAAGTCAATATATATAGAATAAATTTATTGCATGAACATTTATTGAAGTAAATCCGTCCGATCGAAAATTGCGTTCTCTTGATAAAAATAACAAAATTCAAGTGCTAGAAGGTGCAAATCCTCATTTGAACCTCCATTAAGCATAAGTATGAACATGGAACGTTTGAATAATTCAGAATTATACATATCTTACTCAAATATCACCATATTCAAATGTCATGATAATTGTAATATTGCAAATTAAACAATATCTATCGGTGAAAATGTTATAAACAAATTTTGATTGATCACCAAAAAATTACACAAAATAACTGGCGCAAGTGTTGTTGCTAACAGATCTTTTCTTCAAACAACGTTCCAACTCTCCCCGCTATAAAACTCTCACCAAATATTCTCATCTCACATCTCATTTCTTTCTCCTTTCAAACAATGACATTTTTCAATCTTGGCGTCTTTTGTCAGTTTTGTCCGTACAACGCTATATATTCAAATATGATCCCGATTTAGGATGTTTCACTGATATATCGGGTTTTCCAGGTCCATGCATTTTCGAATTGAACTATTTTTGTGTTAAGTGTCAAAGAAAGTTCGATATCTAAATTTTGAAAATATGATTTTCGAGAATTGATCGTATAATGCAAGATAACTATATATTTTCCCCCTTTTATCCATTTAATATTGTTTACGTATACTTGACGTTTTAAGTCTTCGAATCAAACTAGCCCGAGTCCGAGTTTCCTCTTGTCCACTAAACATTAGAGATTTTGACGCTCATGTACCAGACAGCGTCCATCAAAATGTCTAACGTTTGGTGTTTGGTCTAGAGGAAACTCGGACTATCATCATACGGACATTTCACGAATCGCAAATTTCATAAAAGACAAAAGAAACTAAATTGAATAGGATATTTTTTGATTTATTTAAAGGATCTTTGTTAGGTCTACACACCTAAAAAGACAGACGCCATTACGTCCATAAAATAGGTCACTGCGACCTATTGTGTACAACGTATCCTTCATTTTACATTTCATTACAACGCTAATAAAGTAGGTCACACTGACCTAGTTTTGTTTGGCACCAGAGCTAATTTACAATGTACAGAGATATAAAAATTTACAGTTTGTACAATAAGTGTATGGACAAAATAGACACGTTTCTCGCCAAACTACCAAAATCTCAATCCATCTTCAAGATATGATACAAAACCTTCATTTCTCTCACAGAATAATTGCATTTTGTATGGGACATCTGTACAATGTACGGATGTGTTATATTGCACCTTTGGAGCTGATCATGACATCATAAAATAAGGGGCATTTCCCAAAATACCAAAGAAATTTTAATACCAGACCGTAAAATTGTAATAAAGTTGATCTTAAATTAAAAACGTAACAGAAAAATCAGTTCAATATTTAACCATGCCAAAAAGGTATCAACGTCATTAGAATATCCCAGCCTTCTGACGTCATAATATTCTGACGTCATATCTTTTGTTTTGACAAGTATTCGTCAGTCTGCGAATTATGATATTCGATATTTTAGAGGGCACACCTTAAGTGTCATAATCAACATACATTTTGTAGCTATTTGAACAAGCCTCCATTCAGTCAGAGAAACTATTCGGTAATACAAACAAATGTCAAATCTGACCGCCATTTTGAAATTTACATAACTTTAATTGGTCCACAATACTTGACAAAGTCAGAGAAAGTATCAACAGAAAAAAATGTAGGGATATTCAGTTAACAAGTATAGAACATAGGATACCATTGAATTTAAAAAAAAAACGGTTAACGCGCATGACAGGAAGTGACAACAACTGAGACAATTCTTCCGAAACTGACGATTAGTTTCAGCGTTGTAGATTAAACATTTATCAAGCTACACTTTAAAAAATAAAATTATTACGAATTCTTATATAACGTTCACACCTATTGTATATTGGGGACCAAAACGACGAATTTTTAAGAAACAAAATTATGTTTCAAAGTCTACAGATATTGGTTAGATCAGGACAAAAAGTTTGTTAAATTATAACGAACAAGAAAAGATTATGCTTTCTAGACGGAACTTTCCACAACAGGATAGGACGTATATTATTTCATCTGTACCGGAACCGGAAGTCGATATCAGAATCAACGTGTAATTTGCTGACATAAGGCCAGACTCGTTTCAGTAGTATATGCTTATAGCAAAAAATATATCTTTACCAGTGTAAACAGACTGATGTTCGACTATTGTCAAAAAAAAGGTATACACATTTTTCAGAAATACTTGAAAAGTACCTCGTTATCGAATTTGAAAGGAAAATAAACAGAAAATATCAACATAGCACCAATAGAGACAAAGAATCGTGTGATTTAAAGCAGACGAAATCATTAATGTCCACTGTAGTCTGTAGGTAACTAAAAGGGACCATTAGCTTCACATACCACTAATCTGCATTTGAATATAATATTTCAAACTGGAAATATTAAATGTTCAATAATCATCGAACACATGTTCAAGAAACAATTACAGATTCGTCAGATCATAACTGTTCAATTTTATATACATTAATAACAAGTTGGCAATGAAATGGGCATTCGTCTGAGAAAAAACGGAATCAAAAGTATGAGGAAATGATTTAGGTGATGAAAACAAATGCGATGATCAAATTGGACAACACTACAATCATAACAATGTTTGACAAAGCCAGCGAGTGAACATTTATGAAAAAAATATTATTGTCTTCCGTTCAAAATATGAGTATCATACAAATTATGTAGCTCGGAAACGCCATAATACGTCATGACGTGGACTATGACGTCACTCATGGCATGCATCATCACAGGTGCTTCTTTAACTGGAATATCTTTAATAAACGGCCAATGAGAGAGCGTTGATCTATGTCATAGCGATGTCCAATGCCAAAACTATTCAGAATTTGTTTTCAGATTGTGTTTTAGTTTAGTTTGAAAAATGAATGCCAAATCGCGTGTTTTCTTTTTGACATTGTAGGAATGACAAAAAATATAATTTAAATCTCATCATGTTCATCAAAATTGAAATGTTTTGAACACTTATGGCACCGGAAGTGACGTTTTTCATGACCAACATTCCTCATCGATTCTTCAGTAAAGCGAGTGTTTTTGGATAAGAATTTTTAATCACAGATTACAACATTTGTGTTGGAAATGTATGGATGAACATTTCGTACTTAATGTTGTGTTCGGTTCATACCTGATAAAATCGAATAAATTACAAATAAATAACTATAAATAAACACTGTCTGATCACCACAAGTTCTGGGGGAGAGAACGAGACAGATTGCGACATTAAAATGATGACGTCACTGCTTATTGTTTATGACGCAAAATCGTATATGAGCACAATAATGGACAGGATTAAGTGTCGCCATAATAGTTTGTCATTGTTGAACATATTCAATTACGTCTGCACGAAAATAACGTGTGTTTCCTCCGCTTGCTTCTAACTCTCGAATGAACGACATTTCGTCGGGATGTGACGCCATTACACGAACGATCACATTAATCGAGAAGGTTTGTGTTCGGCGTTCCTAACGCCGCCCGAAGTAGCACCTTTTATCATCGGTCAGTCCACGTGAGAACTGACCAGTAGGCTGGGTCCAAGGAATCCTTAGAGTAGGTTTCATGTTGGATGGCGCCGGTGCCGTCTCCGCGTTCGTCTTCTGTTCCGCCTTGACCCCAGATTACACCTTTCAGCTATTTTTCTAGAGCGGTCTTTTTCTCGTCCAAGACGTTTAAAACAGTTTCTCTTACGAAATTGTTTCAGTTCTCTCACGGATGTCGTAAAGAAATTCCGTACCACTTTCCTGCAGAATTTTAAATACGTCCGTTTCGGTTTGCACTTTGGCACTGGTTTACCTTCACAGCTACCCGAATTTTCCTCCGGTTTAAAGTCGCCCATATTAAATAACAGGAATTTCCTCAATTGCCTTCGCTGCTTACAGTCTTTAGCTACTATGGGTTGACCATCACAGTTAAGTCCTACATAAAATGGCTTCTTATGGTGTCGTAATCGTGAAAGACGGAACACTGTTTTGTTAAAGCTAGAGTCATTGCTCTGAATCCACTGCTGGTTAAATTTGAAACTGCATTCCATCTCTGTAAATGAATTCTGCAAATCGAAAAGAATACAAAATTAATACAAAAACACAGAAATTACGTCATTTTGAGACTAATACTTTCTAGAAAGTGAGGTCAGGTACAGATATGACATGGAGAAATTACATAAAGGTTTAATTTGATTTTAACATAACTTCTTTAAACTAGTTTGAACGCATATTGATTATTCATATATATGTAATATCTAAACAAGCCAGCCATTTAAGTAGAACTTGGCGATGAAATTTTACGACAATTTCTATAATGTTTCGATATTTGACGTTGTGACGTCATCACTTACCTCTGGTGACGCATAAAGTTTCCCCAGTCCACTCATGCATAGAAACATCTGAGTCTCAATGCCTTTAATAACTATGACCATTTTATTATCGATATAATGTGGTCTAGTCTCCAACATTGCTGAAATATACAGAAACAAAGACTGTCAGAATATACATTATAGACGTCAAATCGAATGCATAACTAAACAAGATTTCGTGTATTGTACAGTATAGACGATTATCTTCAGAAGTGTTTTGACTTGGCAGACAGTTTAAAACATATTCTGTGATATGGTTGGTCTGTGTATAATGTATCGCTAGCGGAGAAATTCGTCCCACAAATCCTACAAAGTAATTTCAAACACGTGTATACAAGTCAAAAAGCTGAAACACATTTGAACCAAGTACAACCCCAAGGCTGTCATAATTATATATGTATAAATAAGTGTATACATCGCTTACAATAAACCTTCAATCAAATTAAACCCAAACTCGTTCTCTTTTAATTCATGTTCCTATTCGTCACCTTACACACAGTTTTGTATATTTTAGGAGAAATAAAGGCAGGGTGAGTTATTGTTTGGATGGGACCAAAAAGGGCGAAATCCAAACATGTACCAATGTTAGCAGTCTGCTAGAGAGCTAGTCCGAGTTTCATCTGTCCCCGGCACCAGAGGTTAGACAGTTTGACAACGTACATGAAGATGTTCCATCTACGTCTGTCAAAATGTCGAACGTCTGGTATTTGGGTCAAAGGAAACTCGGACTAAAATAGAGAGGTTAGGGGGTATGAAAACCGAAAGGGCAGTGCGTTTGTGAGATGGGTGGAATAAAGGGGAGGAATATAGAATGGAATGAGAGAAGGAAGGATCAAAGGAATTAACGAAGGGTGGAGCCAACAAAGAATGCCTAAAACTATATCCATTATAGTAAATACACTTGTACCACGAGTTGCTATCTGTCGTTATCGCTGTATACAACATACGTTACTGTACAGCTACTAAAACTGATAAATCCTAACCACCCTAGGCACAAAGTACACCAACTTATTATAAACTGGTCACATCTAACTCACAAATCTCAATTTTGATTTTCCTTTAAAAATACCAGTGTGTTAATGACAATATGTTGCAAAGTAAAAAGTATATCGATAGATTCTTTGCTGAATTTGTGAGCTGTAAGATACAAACTTTCCTATGTCTACTTTCGATTTCTAAGGCCCAGTCTGATATATGGGACTCTCTGTATAAAATTTAGCAGGCCAGCACAAATTCAGCCGATTATACAAGAAATATATATATATCTACTCTATCTACATATATATGCGTGTGTATGTGTGTGTGTGATATGTATGTATTATTATGGAAACTGCTGGAGCCCACTGAAGAGATGTGCTACTGGAATCGCTTACAATTAAATAACTAATCAATCCATATCATCTCTCCTGCATTACTGAAACACATTGACCTCCAACCTCTGCCGGCAATTTAAAGGGTGTGTGTACACGTGTGTTTGTAGACGAACAGTACTTTACTGATACCAAGCCGCCCCTTTAACCACGTCGAGCTCACGTCGACAAATCAACGCTTGAAAAAAAAAAACTTACGAGTAAACGAGGCTAAAAAACTTTTTTACGCAATCTTAAGTTTATATCCTAAAAAAATCCAGTTTTCGCGTGAAATAAAGGATGGAAGTCTGGCGTTTGTTCCTGTAGGAACACCAACAGGTGTTACCATCAACAACAATGGTTGTGTTTCTTAAATCAATTGTCAAGTTTTTGGAGCACACTTTTTTTTTAAAGAAAAATTATGAAGATATATAGACATTGCACCAAATCACCGAACATTAACAGAACCATGAGAAAAGAGTTGGTACGGGATGACCTTGAACTGGTACGGGATGACCTTGAACTGAAACCTAAGGGGTTCACTTCAAAGGATATACTATCGGGGAGGGTATGCAGCGAGGGAACGGCTGAGAGGGAGATCGGAAGGGGCGCTACAGGCATTGGAAGACAAACAACTCGGGCTATCTTATACAGTTTTAAAGATACGATTGGGAGTTGCAAAACGAAAACTGAAAGTAGAGCTATTATTAGTTTGAGTGTATTCGCTTCAATCGTGTATTTCAGATTTAATTGAAAACATATACGTAAAATACATTTTCTTAGCTAGTTTTCTAAATACAGATATTGTTGTTGGCATACCGAAACCCAGTGAACAAATATTGGCTGTTCTTCACACCGACAGTTGCTTAATTGCGGGCCAAGGTATATACCGTATCGTACCTAGTTTGTGCCTGGTAACATTCATCCTCCATATCAAGTTTTCAATTCGAAATATTGTACATACTATAAAGAAAAATGATGCGAGCGTTATATACGCTGAACTTTACTTATCGAGCTATACTTCTCAGGAATGCAGTATCTTTATTGTTTAATCATCGGATTATGACATATAATCACGTGATCCCGATTCGGTATTCCTATAAAATCGTTTACAACGTAGAAAAAGATATCGCAAAATGGCATATTTTTGGAAGAAAAGATCATTCGGGAAAATTTGAACAGTATTTACTGCAACGGGTTGGTAAAAAAAAACCTGAAAACGAATCTTGGATGTACCTTCTGCCAAAAACACTTCTAAAAGGAAACCGAGGATGGTTTTGAGAATCCTATTTCGAAGGAAATCAGTTGTTATTGTACAGCGAAACCCCAGAAAAGCGAAACTGTTAAATCGCAAAGTAAACTCTTTGGAATGAAAAGGAGGTGTTAGGAAGACAATTGTCAACATGGTTTAGGTATATATATTGGCAATATCTGGCGTAAAAGTCAGTATGTTTGAAAAGTCTAAGAAGAATGAGAATACTCACCATATCTGGACGACCGACACTTCGTACCGTTGATGGTCCCGTCAGAATTTATCTGTAACAGCATGACGTCATTAATAGCGATGAAAACTGACCCCTCGTTTACACGAGGCTCCCAATCAAAACGCTCATTCTTTAGGGCTTCACGTGCGTCCGGGTGTCCGTTCATATACGACATACTCGTTCCGGTGGGGAAATGGGTAAGCAGGCACAAGAGTACGAAAGCCAAAGTCGTGAAGTGGTCTACTCCGGGGATAGATTGTGTAACATGCGAGGTCATTGCTCAATACACACCAGGTGATACCGCCTTGCACACGCACGTGCATTTAACTGACTGGATGGTGAACACGTGTTGTAAAATCTATAGTAATACATGCACATCCACTTAATGAAGATCATTTGAAATTCACGAAATCCTTTCTTCAATACGACGAATTAATTATGTAATATCTTCTTGACGTCTACCACAAGACTGGATTTCTCCACAAAATCATAAAAAATCACAAATATTTCACCACTTTGTATATATATATATATATAGATATATGTAAATCCCAATGAATTATAATAATTTGGTCACATGGTATCCGGTCATGAACTGTAGCACGATAGCCTATGAAATAATCCCAACGGTATTCTCTGGTTCAGTGGCCGACTCATCATTTGTAAAGTAAAATCCAACGAATGTATGTCATGCTGATATAGCATGGAAGGTACCTGTAACGAAAAGACGGTTCACTTAGTTGTCGATTGCACAATGTCTGTATAGACCATAGATATACGTACAGTACACGGCATATGAAAATTAAAGCGATATACACACTGCAACAAAACCTAATGTCATGTTCATTAGAAGGTGAATAAATTGTATATAACTTATGCATATTGATGATTATTACACAAATCTGCCGGCATTAAATATATCACGGACCTACTACACTTATATATATATGTAAGTCAGTGAATACATACATAATAAAAAGACCTTTTCTCGGGTATTGATATATGTTAATACAATGGTCTTAATAATGAAAAAAAATACTTTATAAGCTAAGCATGAACTATATACAGGTACGCTAGTCTGAACAAAGTAAACTTTATGACACGTGCAGCAGCTGATAAGCCTAAGACGTAACCTTACCCATTAAAAATTACTCAGTGCGTACATCGCCAGCCAAGCGTGCCCGCCGGTTGAAGCAGGTTGTTGATGAAACTGACATTACATGAAGCATTACAGACATTGCGATGTAGATTTCAAACTCGCCCGAACTCGTGGAGGCTACATGTTATTTTGCTGTTTTTGGTGTATTTAAAAACACACAAACAAGTTCAGACGGGGTGTCCATTGTTAGCTGAATAGCATACATAGTGCTATTTGTCATCTTTATCTCTATTAAAGATCCCCAGCCTTTCAGGCCGGCACAAATGACTATTCACAGGGAGCACACTTCAGAGTTAGGTGTAACGGAAAAATAAAACCATTTAAAAACCAAGCTTCCAGCTACAATCTGTCTATGGTATTTTCTTGGCAAAATATCGCTCTATGAAATGTTTTACGTTAATGACACATGTAAATGTTAAACATGTACATTTCTTCCAATTAATAAGAATCTTACTTATGTGACTAAATGTTTGAAAACTTTTACGATTTTATCATAATATAGCATACCTTTAAGTATGGCTGTCAATCAAAATCCCAAATCAACGCACTAACTGACAGCAAGCCACGTGCTCAAAATCAATTAATGATTATCAATTAGCATATATCAATTCCATTCGCAAAACCTAATCAAGCTTTAAATCTTCGGTGAAATATATTAGAGAATTAAAACGAGCTTACAATTCACAGGCATATAAAGCACTCGCCAAATAAAATTACTTGATACTTAAGATCTTTAGGAGTCTATAGAGTAAGATGAAAATACGATATGCAATGATATATGGTCACATGAACCAGTTAATAGGGCCCTTTGGGAGTTATGTATTATGCAATAAAAAAGATATGAATGTCATCATTTTTTTTTACGCCGATTACATATCCGTTACATATCTATACAGTTTTGATCGATACCAAATTCAACAAACGACCAATCATTCAAAGGCAAAGACTCTACATGTGAATTCAGGTGGTGGGATACACATAGCCCACACTAGACTTGTACAGCGATCTTAGGTAAAATTTCTACCATGCAATACAAATATTCTGATTGCGAAGTCAGTGTTATACAGGTAGGTAATGTGAGTGAAAGGTTGGGATACCTGTAGAATACACCTGTCGTATATATATATATAACGGTACCTGGAATATACAATGTAATATACAATATACCTGTATACTATCGCTCATGACAGTGCCGACGCCGTGACACAGTTCAGCGTGCACGATGCACAATTTGGTTAAAAAATCAGACCTCTTTGACCGTTTTCTTAAGACTGTTCCATTCATTGTACCCTATATAAGCTGTAGGATATACTATTGGTTAATATGTGTTAACATAAGGGACAGTCTCGTTATTCAAATTCAGTCGGTCCATAAATCCTGTAGCCCTAGTCCTACACCAGACATTATTTGACAGATAGATGTACATGTCTAAGAAGACCAGAATGCGCGTCAACAATATAGTACAATAAAAAAGCGATCGCCTTACTAAGTCATTACACCGCAGAAATCTAAATGTATTCAATTAAAAAAAATCAGAAAATGTATATCTTAAAAAAAAAAAAAAAAAAATCAAATTTTGTTGCATTTCTTAAGTAAGAATTATTTTTTATGAACTTTATGATGTTTTTTTTTTCTAATTGAATATAAAAATTAATCGCTTCTGACATTCTAATATTCATAAATATATCAATAGTTGTTGTAGATACAGTACACATGTATCCATTTAATAATCTAATCAACTATTTTATCTACTATGCCGATAGTTAGCCGTATAACCGGGTTAGAAAATATATAGCTCGCCGACAGATATGTACCTAGCTCGGCATTATCACTTATCGAGAAAAGTCATTCCTTAGGGTAACCAACAAGCACCTCGTTAATAAATAAATAATTTTGACAATATTTTCTTAATAAATAATTAAGTACATACCTTAGATTGATTTACGGCTGGAATATCCCATGTTATTGTTAATAAATTCCAATCCATATCAAACAGAAGTTCTCACTTTAACGATAGCTTATAGATCCCAGCTAACTACTGAATCGCACTCTCTAGAGTAATGTCAGGGCTAGGAGTCTACACGAGTATACCGGATATTTGCGCATGCGTATTAGGCACTGCAAACATGGCGACGTCCGTGTTTCGGAGGCAGTTATTGCTATGTTGCAGACATTCAAGAACAAATACGAGACAATTAACAAGACAAGTAAACATAAAAAAGACCTTAACGCCCTCGGCAGCTCTTGGGGCAACTGTTACTGGTGTGTTAGCATGGAAAATATGGCAAGCTAGACAAGAAACTGCAGAAATCTTACCAGTTGTGACAGCAAAGTCAGAGGTTTGTATGTCTATTTTCTCTCCTTGGCGAAATCTCGGATATTCTGAGATGTAGCTGGCGATTATTTTAGAAAGCACAAGTTATTGTTCATTCAGCACTATATGAAAGAGTTTTGAAATAAATTCCATGATGTGGAGTCTTTAAATAGAAGTTGTGGGCGGGGCTATAATAGCCAAGTTTTGACATGTTGAATATGAGTGAAAACCCGACTGCTGATGTTGCCCGAATTTGAGGAGAACCAATTTTGTTTGGTTCAGTAACTTTCAACAGCGTGTTGTTGGTGGGATTGTTATTATAATTGAGAAACGGCAGCTCTCTGAAGGCGCGTGGCCGTGTGCTCTGTTATCAAAACATTGGTCGTCAGTTTTACCTGTAACGGGACAGGGGAGACAACCGAGGTTGACATATAGGAAATAGAGGCCTGTAATATTAAAATAAAAAAAAAAAAAAGAAAATCATGGTCAATGGATTTTCAGCTTTAATTATTTGATGATTTAAGTGAAATATCTTGAATGTGTCGAACTTATGGAATTGTTTAACATATCACTTTCTGACAGTAATAATAAATACAAAGTTGCATTTTAAGATAAATTTTCTCATAATAAATGATTCCTTTACATATTAAACAGTCTCAAATGACTTAGATGTTATGTAATTTACTGTTAATTAGTTAAAAATCTAATGATGTTTATGTCAGCAGTATATGAGACCAAAGTATGAAGACTTGGTATAAGTACTACCAGGGACTGTTTTATTTGTTTGTTTAAATATTTTGTTTTGTCATGATTGCAGATGGACCTATTTTAGGTCTAGTTTATGAATGGCTAGAAATACTGATGTGTACTATACAAGTATTGTGTAAATAAATATAGGTCTAAGTTTATATGTGTTAGCCTGGCACTGCCAGACAAACGTGTTGAGTTTATCTTTATGATATTCCCCGTGTACAAATCCTTATCCCAGCTAAATCTGTTGTAGACACACAATGGAACTATTGTCATCAGTTATCAGGTTCTTCCTCAGATTCTTTGTCACAGATTTTCGGGACCTACTTCTAAACAGTTAACTTGACCACAAATACTATATTTTAAATACACAGATATATATATACGGTATGTATTTCTTTAAAAGCGCATGTTTATAGATTTCTGTCATAAAAAATGATCATTGAAATTGATGACTTTTTTTCTTATATTTTACAATATACAGAAAATGTGAAGCTAACGTCCTTACAAAAAAAAGAACAAGAAAATTCCAAATTTGATTTAATTTCAAATAAAGCTAAGCTCAGGTTAAGCTTATTTCCAATTTTCAACCTATGGTCATCTTTAGCTTGTTTCACTCTAAACATCCAAATAATTTGCAATTGTTAAAAAAACTGAATTAATTAACACTATAAGGAACCATTAATCAGTGCATCAAAAAGGCTGAAAATTCTACTTCAAAGAAATGTTAAAATTATTAATCATAAACCACATTTGTATCAACTTATTATTCATTTTTTTGCTGTTAATTATTTTTTTTATTACTTTCAATCTCTTATTGCATGCATAATAATGCTATCAGATAATTGAAAAAATATATTATGCTTAAATCACCATCACTAATGATGACAAGCTCTATGGGTGACATACTAAGATATATGTACATGATATATATGTATATCAAATATTGTTTAAGTCGTGTATACTTAGGGTACAATGCACTAGGTTCTAGAATGCCTAAAAGGTATACAATGATATGTGTTTTGTTTGAATAAAGATTGTCATCTTCCAAAGCTGTCATCATGGTGGAATGCTGCCTTTATACATGTACATTTAAGATTAATAATGAAGTGGGCAGAGATGAAAGGAAAATATCCATAAGAACTAAACATTGAGTAGGTGCTTTGTAAGTCATAAATGGGCCTTCGTCTAGCTGTATATTGGGCCCCAAGGGATCTATAAAATCTACCTATAGGGTAAGGTGTCAAGAAGAAAAATTACATTGTTGGATGAAATTAATAAAACTCATTCAACTGTTTCAGAAATTAAAAGAATATATGATTATTCATTTGATTGCAACAAAGTTGCCAAAAGTCACTCTTTCTGTGTAAGTTGAAGGGAGATGTCATTTTGCTTATTTTAGATGTGAATGAATTAAATTCACAGAGCATTCTGTTTAAACTAAATTATTTTTCAGTTATTGTTTAGATATCGACATACTGTCCATAAAATAAACAAAACATTCACAAACACATTATTCAGTTTAATTGAAATTATCCCAATTGAAAATAGAATTATATGAATCCAAATTATTTCATTTTTTTTATTAAATTGTGTCTTAGTCTATAATTAAAAGTCTCGAAGGTATAATGACATTTAAGTGAGGAAAATATATAAAATATTAAATATGGCATCATATATAGATTTAAATAATTTTTCTTCAATGAAAAGTTGAATTTCAAGCCTTATGAAAGTTATACACACACACACACATATATATCTTATATCATATAGAAGATAAGCTATGGTATAAGGTTATATATATACAGTTTGTGCTTGGTTTTGTTTGTTGGAGACGACCGAATTTTCGGCTATTGTCAGAAACTGACTTAAATATGCTTTAATAACAAGACATATCTTGTGTCTCTTTTTTTGTATATATTTATTAAACAAACATGTCTGAAATGTGGTCGGTTTACCATTATCATTCAATCAGATCAGAGACGGGAAGGAAAATATTATCTCTTCACACCTGACTAAAATCCAGGTAAATAACAGGTGTTGTGATTTCTACAGTCAATTTACCTGGACAGGTGAAATTGGTCTTTTGTTATTACCTGTGTTCTGATTAAGTTGACCTACATAATTAGGTTATAAAGCATTTACCTGTTGGTCTTAAACTTATATGAATAATTTTATTGTTTGGTTTTAAGGAACTGGTTGTGCTGTTAAAAATGCCATTATGGAATAAGAACATATGGTATCTAAAGAAGTGTTTCTTTGACATAACCATTGTCTAAATTGATATTTGTAGGATCATAATTACATGATAATTAACTTTCTACTCGGTGCTAATTATTGCCTATCTGATACATCATTTCTGAGAAAAAAATATTGTTCAGAAAGAGTTTTCTTTCCCTTCTAAAGAATTTTTAGACAATTAAGCCAACTCTAGAAATGTCTTAATTATGAGATAGTTTAGATAAAACATTATATGATAATTTCTATAGAACAACTGGAGCATGCAACTTTTACTCAGTTTTATTTCTTTTTGGATGATCGAATTGCATAAAAAACACAACCTTCATGTTGACAAGGCCAACAACCTTTGTTTATTTAACAAAAGTTAGCAAGAGTGTTAGACATTCCAAGGAGGCAATTGACTTGAAATTCCACATGCTTTCGGAGTATGCAGGGTGGCATTTGACCCTGTTTGTTCAGGTAATGAGGTAAGCTAAAGGAGACAAGGGACTCACTCATCAAGATGTTTGCTTTGTTTAGTGAAATTTTAAAGTGTTACAAAGGTTTAGGATTATGATATGTTTTTTCTGTGTGTGTTCCAATCTCCAAGTACCCAGGATTATATACTATATGTATACAAGCTGAAAGTATTACTCAAGCAATGTTTCAACAGACATTTAATTGGTAGGCATTCTTGAGTGGGAGTACAGTACAATGTCAGCAGTATTTCTGTATGGAATATACTTGTCCTATAATACAAGACTTTGAAGGTTCAAATTATAATTCTTAATGTTTGCCATCAGATATTTAACAAATAAATTTAATAACTGATAATATACAATTAAAAATCACAATACCAACTTTCAAAGGCATATTATAGGACTTGGAATTTACAACAAATTTGGAAAAAGAAAATCATTATTTTCTGTAAAATTGGGAAGACATGCTTGTTTTTATTAAGAAAAATAGCTCTACTTTTTATATGAACCGAGTTATTGAAATGTACATCTTTTTATGTAGAAATCCAATTAACACATTTAGCTCAACTGATACTGCAGTCAAACTCTCATCAATGTTCTGTTAGTTACTAAGTAAGCTAGTTACAGGTTTACCACCTACATGACTCTAGCTCCCTTATGTTCACAGTGAGTGATCATATAGAATTGGGTTGTCGAGTGGCACAGTAGTAACTCACTCGCCTTTGGCCTAGGTGGCCCGGGTTCGATTCCCTGGTCAGATGTAAGAAGATCACCTGCTCAACCACATGGGTTTCTCTGGATACTCCAGTTTCCTCCTACATTAAGACCCCTTGCACACTTCCATCGGAAGTTTATATTTATAGATTTGTTGAGAAATTGTTATTTCAAGATGTTCCCTTGCTGAATTTTAAGCACTACATGAAGAGCCAGGATCATTTTAAGGCAGAATATTCCTTGTGACATCATAAGGGAGGCTTGTCACATGCAATCCAGAATAAACGGGTAGCAGCTGATGGCCAGCTCATTGAAAATCATAAGGGAGGCATGTCACATGCTAACCAGAACAAATGGGGTATCAGTTGGTGGCCACCTAATTGAGCATCATAAGGAAACCTGGCAACATGGTAACCAGAATAAATGGGGTAGCAGCTGGTGGCAACCTCATTGAGCATCATAAGGGAGGCATGTCACATACTAACCAGAATAAATGGGGTAGCATCTGGTGGCCACCTAATTGAGCATCATAAGGAAACCTGGCAACATGCTAACCAGAATAAATGGGGTAGCAGCTGGTGGCCACCTCATTGAGCATCATAATGAAACCTGGCCACATTCAAACCAGAATAAATGGTGTAGCAGCTGGTGGCCACCTAATTGAGCATCATAAGGAAACCTGGCAACATGCTAACCAGAATAAATGGGGTAGCAGCTGGTGGCCACCTCATTGAGCATCATAATGAAACCTGGCCACATTCAAACCAGAATAAATGGTGTAGCAGCTGGTGGCCACCTCATTGAGCATCATAAGGGAGGCATGTCACATGCTAACCAGAATAAATGGGGTAGCAGCTGGTGGCAACCTCATTGCATGAGCATCACAAGGAAACATGGCCACATGCAAACCAGAATAAATGGGGTAGCAGCTGGTGGCTACCTAATTGAGCATCATAAGGGAGGCATGTGACATGCTAGCCAGAATAAATGGGGTAGCAGCTGGTGGCTACCTAATTGAGCTTCATAAAGAAGACTGGCCACATACTATCTAAAACAATAATGGTATAGTGTCTTGCCTTAGGACACAGCCATAACAACACAGGTTGAACCAAACACCTCAGATTTTCCCTTGTGGTTGTATATTAGCCTGAATCTCAACTGACTAGCTTGGCCATATATGTCTGTGGCCCAGATTTATACATGGTATTATACTAATATACCCAGCCTTTTAAACAGTGTTAAATTTTGTTCATGACTTATTTTTGAATACATATTTTTTCTATACAGGTTTCTGCAAATTAGTTTTACCATTCAATAAAATATATGCACATGTATTAAGTATTTATGGCAAATGGAAATAGATATCACTTCTATACTTTATTTTGTTTTTACAATAAAATCTGTTTGATTGTACTCGGTAATTCTGACTAAGCACATTTTGTTTCTGTGAAGAATATGGTGCGTTGTATTATATGGACCTTATTAAACCCATTTTATAGTCATCTTACACATAATTACATTACCTACGAAAAAAGCTTAATAGCTTAAGTGACTAAATATTATGCCTGACCTGGGTAAATTAGTACTGGTAAGAGGCATTTAACATGCATGTTTTAAATCAATGTTTTCTTACGTTTTTGTTGTTGGCACTATCATTGTAATTTGAATAAAACGTTTTCACATGAAAGCTCAATAAACTTGTTATAAATTAAAACATAATAGGTTACAGGAAAGATTATCCACATAGCCTCCGAAAACTCTCTGCCACATCTTTAAAAATCACTGTAAAACTCTGTGACATCTTTCATTACCACAGTACATGCTTCCTTGAAATGCAACTACATCTTTAAAATGCTAATTGCTCCTAAAATCCTTCAGCCTCCTTAAAACTCGGTCATTAGAATCTCTAAATGGGTTTGTTTGTCCCTGTATAGCGCAAGCTCTTTGAACCCAAAGTCATAACGTCATGATTTTGTGCGTTGATGTGACATCATAACATGACAATCAATGTCATTGATATCAGTATGACGCCATGTTGGATTTTATTGTTGGAAACATCACAATGGCCGATATCTACATATAGGTATTGAATATAATGCTTCACATATAAAACAAAGGTGTTGTTGATGTTGACAGGGTGAAGATGGAAACAAAGAACCGAGAATTCCCCACACGTACCGAGAGGTACGGTACAGACAGTTCGCCTCTGTTGAGTACAAAGGTATTACCTACATGACTCCGCAAGACTTCCTTGAATCTGTTACAGAAGAAATGCCAAGACGTAAGTATATGTATAGGTAATAATGATAATTCATTTCTCAATCAGACTATTAATGATCAATGTCGCATGCGCAGTCATGCACCTATACTGATTATTATGCAAGTATCATTTTAACCACGAAGATCGACTGCTTTGAAAAACTTAGTTGAAATTTTTTAAGTCAACATCTTCAGGACGGCCTTGAGGATATTTTCAGACCAAGCTCACCTATTTAACTAAAATATCCGGGTTCAGCCATTTTCACTTCAGTGTATGCCAGCTAGTCTTTAGCGACCTTTGGAGCTCAATTTACCCATTTTCTGCACCTTACCTTGCTTGGCCACCATGCCTAGATTTCTAAGAACTGATATATATATATATATAATCTTCTGAGTGTTTTGGTTAAGTACATAAACATATATTGTTGAGAGTTTCAAACTTGTTGATAACAGTAAATTTGCAGCGATAGACGTCTCCTTGTGGTAGAAAAGCACTTAAAACTGTATAAAAATGATTGTTCTGGTTAATATACTTACTGCCTGCTAGGAGATTATAAAACTCTATATCATAGATGTACAAACAAATTTTTATATACGTATGTCTGGGGAGAGTTGATGCTAGTTGAGGCTGTTAAGTAGATTAAGAAGATCATTTCTGCATGATTTTTCGTGAAAATGTGACGTACCTGCATGGGTAAAAAAAATCCTGGATTTGAATGTATCAAAATTAAAGTAAATGTTGATAAAAATCATTTCCTAGTTAGAAATATAGATGAAATGAGATTTACACTGGTTAGTTATGTCTACTGTGCAATAATAATGTTCTGGTGGATTTTGTGTCGAGTAATATTATACTAATTATGTCACAATATTAGCTATATTGTGATGATGCATCTAGATGCTGTTGCTGCTGCTGCTGATGATGATTTTGCTAATATTTAGAATTATGATGATTATTGATTACTGATAATTACAGATGATGAAAGCATGATGTGCAAGTGAAATTTCTTTGATGTGTACTGTTAAAAAGAACTCATTGAAAAAATAATAAAAATCACAAAAAAAAAAAAAAAAACCTATGTCAATGCAGCACTGACCATGTCTTAGCCACTTTGCCTTGGACGACATACCAAATTTAATAAAATGTTTACTTAGTCTAAATGTGGATTTAAACTGTTGGCAGGTGGTAGGACTTTAATAAATCCTGAAAGCTATCTTTTGGGTATCATATTCCACATACTAAATGATAATTTGGGGATATACCCTATCAGGTCACAGGTGTAAACATTTGAAATGTTTAAGTTGAAAGAAGATATTCGCCAACATCAAACAGAAGACTGAATTGTCGTTTTGCATCAAATTTGTAAAAAGAAAAAGAATCTAAAAATTAGAAAGAAGAAAACTAATGAAATATTTTGGATAGAGCAAGGTTTTTATGGATCATTTAAGCTTGATTTTTTGAAAATTCTGAAATATTTTGTTTTGGACAATATACCCTAATAAGGGTTGAGATATGTACCACATCCAGGTGTCTGATATACTGTACAGTTTTGTCCTGATTATGAGTCTCCTCTGAACAGCTTCCTTTCTTCATATCATGTCACCAAGGAAGAAACAGAGTGGCTTTGAAAATCACTTAACAGCTTAAAAGCTTCAATGATTTTCTTGCGTATTTGTTACGGATAAAATTTCATTTCTCGTCAAACAAAATTTTCAATGATGTGGAAAACTATAAATTGTTCTGTATCAACATAAACACCCTGATAATCTGTCACAATCTCAGAAAAACTCAACCTAACAAAGACTTTGTCGAGGTGACGGAGATCAGATAGATTTCGTACCACTGATCTTCGGCACAAAGACGTACTTGTAAGATGTCACATGGAAAGCGATAAGCTTTGGATGCTAGCGGTGATAGATAAATGATATTTGTTTAAAAAATGTACGAGGGAGAATTTTGTAATGACCAGTATCGACGGGTGTTCATGATTCACACAAAATTTTTATGAATGAACTTTTTGTGCATAACAGAGGGACCGGCCAGTGGACCGAGCTTCGCTTGATCGCTCTGTGTTATATATACCAGTATAAAAGAATTTAAATCTCCACGTAACCTTGACTCTTTTCTGTATCTGTTCTAAACCTCCGATTTAGGTGCATTAAATCGCATTGCTGTGAGAACTACACTGGGGCAGGTCGTATTTCAACTCTGTTGGTTCATCTAAAATCCTTTTCGGGACATCATCGTTTGATTGTTTCTTTGTTTAGAATCCTTTAAGCACATAACTGAGATTTTTCTAAGTTGACATAACAGGCTCTATAGAAGTTTAAGTGGCATGGCTATCTGCTGTCCATCTCGGTGAAGATTTATCGAAGTCTTCTCATCTCTACTCCGAGACTGTTAGATGATCGAGATCATGCGATAATCTAATTTTGAAAACAAGAGGTGGCTTCATTATTTGTCGGATAAATGGATATTGGGTAATTTTGGGTTTGTCTTTTATTAAGACTGTGTTGTTTATAGCACACTGTTGCCTCGTTCATATTTTGTTCCCAGGATCTTGGAGTGATCTCTATGGAGTGTGTGAACGATGCAAATCAGTAGGAATTGAAAAGAACAAGAATTGTGTCATGAAGAAAAAACTCCTTAAAATGTCAAGGAAGATAATTCAAGCATTTTTCAAGGTCAAACAATACCACATTTTGATATTATCAAATTCAAAGTTACCTAAGCATGTAACAGTTGTTAGCAAAAACGGGAAAAAAAGAATAAAAGATAAAAAAAAAATGCTGGTTTAAAAAAACATGAAAAAGTCAGAAATGTAAATTTCTGGTATTTTGGCATTTTTCGGTTGTGAAGAAGAATGGAAAACAATTTACATTACAACATGTGTGAGATTATTCCTGATAATTTATTTTGCTAGAAAATTTGAAAACATTCTTATTCTCCGACCTTTCCCTGGCAGTTTTTACCATGTATATAACCTCATCCTTATACAAATGTACAGTAAATAAAATCTATTGAAAAAATAATGAAAATGAAACATATAGTACAGAGACTAAAAGTTAAAAACCAAATCTGCAAATCTCATATGAAATGGGAGCTCATGAAGGCTATAGTGCTGGTTTACATGGGTGGGCGAGTTGTACAGTGCAATTGCATTGGCATCACATGCACATCCTTTCTGACCCCATAATTGACCACTGTGTTTGTGTGTCGAGTCACATGTGTTTCCTCATACATTTGTTTCACCTGCAGTAAAACCGGTTCCCGCAAGCTAAAAAATCATTTCATCTAAATCAACACAAGTGATTAACAATACATTGTTTTACTTTTTTTTATTGTTGTAAATAAAGTGTATTTTATTGTTATATAACTCTGTAGGTATATGCCAATACATGTATGTATTTTTTTTCTGATCCGTTTCAAATCTCCTGTATATTGACCTTTCTGTGGGTGGCTGATCAAACTAGGAGAAAGCTCATTGTAAAACTAAAACTAAATAGCACTCCTTTTAAGTATCCAGATATACCCGAATGCTGACTTTGCTGATTTCGAAGGTATGACCTTGAATTATAACGCCCACTTTGATATCTGTTTGTGGTTTTGGTTCCAGGGGTCTTTACAAACATGTGACAACCTACGACATTTATATATGTTTACCTGCAGACTTGGAAAAACAACCTGTGTTAGATTTATATAATATATTTAATAGCAAGTTGACTGAGCATGGTACAGGTCTTGACAAATGTGGAAAAGTTTTTGCATGTAATCATGGGCAATATAATGACTGTGTGTACATGTATATTGTACTTACATGACTAGTATTCTCTGTTGAATTGCATTAAAGCAATAAGTAAATAAATTAAAAATACAAAATAAATATTCTGTTTGTCAAACAAGGATTCATACATTTTCAGCTTAAGTCTCAAAGTAATCTTATGTCTGTTCCTCTTTCAGTCCATCTGTTTGTCTGCACTGCATTGAATGTGTCAATCTGCAGTTTCCAAAACATTGCATGTGAGCATATCATGGGTTGGTTTGATGGATAATAGACATTCTGACTGGTTTTCTTTAATATATATGGAGTTATTGCCCTTTGCGTAAACTTTTCACATTTCAAACTTCTTCTCCAATCCCAACAGTGGGATTGAGCTGAAACTTGCCTGAAATGATCTTGAGATGTTTCAAAACACATTTTAAACTTCTCCAGTTCCACAGATGCCATTGAGGTGGAAATCGGTGAGAGTTTTAAGGAAGGGATCAAACAAAGTGTTGTTATTTTTCAGCCTTGTCAAAACTTTGACATGGCAGGCACAGTGGCCATTTTGTAACATGATTGCGCAATCATGGTTTTCCTGCTGAACAACACCTATTTCAAACTACTTCTCAAGTTCCACCTTTGGGATTCAGCTCTTACTTACCAGAAATGATCCTGAGATGGTCCTGACGAAGTGTTGTTATTATTTGGGTCGATGCAAAATCCAAGATGGCTGAGTATGTGTACTACAATAGTATAAGGGTCTTTAGAGTCAGATGACCTTTAAGGCCCATGGGCCTCTTGTTGTTTGATATTATTGTATTAGAGAACAGTACAGACCTAATGGAGTAGTATTTTTCTATATAGAAGTAATTATGGATTTTAATTGTTTGCTTAATTATTGCTCTGTGTACACAGAACAGTCAGGGTCATTTTGAGTTAGGGTTCCTTGTAGTAGCTGATGGCTACCTCAATGACCAACATACAGGAAGGACTGTCAAATGCAATCCACAGCTATTAAGATGAAAGTGTTTTGAACAAGATGCTGACTATGACAGCACAGGCTGAAAGTTTGCGTAGGAATCGAGCCACACACCTCTAATTATTATCTGAGGTTTATTTGGCCGACCCTCTACCGAAGGAGCTATCATACGGCCCCTCCATTACTTTAATAGAACATACTGTAACACTAGAGAGTATTGAACAGTATTTTGTTGTATATGAGACAAAATTATCTAAATAAAAAAAAAACCAAAACATATATATATATATACCTATACCAGGTAATAGAACAATACAATGACAAGACCTGGGACAGACAGAAAAGGAAGTTTAATTCTGCTCGACAAACTTGGTATGTTTACCTGTGTGGGACTGGTATTCAAGTACTATATATATGCATATGTACATGTATGTTGTTCATGGAAACTTAGGGTAGGGCTCAACCATTGGCAGTGTTCCAGCCGACAACAAATGTGTTTAGCTCTGGCAAGTCCCAAATACAGTAATGGATTTTCACATGGAAGTCTTATATATTTCTTATACCATTCTGTTCATTCACACGTTTAATAACGTCAACAAGAATCTTGTTCTTAATAATTTTTTTGGCTGACATGATTTTAATTTTAGCAAGAAATATAAAAAGTGTTAAAATTTAAAAACTGATATGTGTTATTGTATGTAGGTGTTTTTTTGTTTTGTGTGGGTGGAGGGGAGCGTTTGGCAGTAATTGTAAGGTACAGACATCTTTGGGAAAGGTAGTAAAACATGGTATACACCTTTGGAGAAATGTGAAAGAGTGGAGTGGGAAAGAATGCATCGGATGGTCAGGTGGCACAGAGGTAACACTACTTCCCGTAGGCGGCTGGGTTTGAATTCCTGAACAGACTTGAAAAGGTATAGGGCTTTGGTTTCATCCCATGGTAAGACCCCTTGAACACTTCCATCTGAGCCTTCGAGTGTGATCAGTTTAAGTTGATATGATTTGTTTTGCAATTGATGTAAATTAAAATCAAGTTAACATTTGCAAGGGAATTAATTTACCTGCTTGGTTTGTTACACAAATTGGGTCAGAGAATGCAGTTTTCTTTTGAGAAGGGGACATGACACAATGTTGTTGTCTTTTGAGGGAGATTTTCGATTTTAGAAAAAGGATGAAAGATTCTTTTTGTCCCTCAAAGAGTACATACATGTACGATTGTTTGCAAATAAATGCACAGTTTCAATTGTCTTTCTAGAAGGTTGATAAAATGCTGCTGTCTTCTGAAGGGCATTCATGATCAGTTTTAAGTAAGGATTGCACGGTGATTCATGTCTTGAATGAAGATAGGTAGGTCAGATATTTGATTAGAAAAATGTAGTTATCAAAAGAATTTAGAATAACATGATTCTGGTTATGAAAAAAAAAACCCCGACCATAATAACTAAATAACGACCTAAAATCTCAACATCTTTTGCATAAAAGGACAAAACATCTGTCTTCTTTTATTCGGTTCCTTTATTCGGTTCCTTTATTCGGTTCCTTTATTTGGTTAAACAGATTCTAAAGCTACAGGGACTTGTTGAACATGCAAATGCTTGTGATGAAGGTTTTGGATATTTGTTTAGGAAAGCTTCTGTTTACCTATAAGGTCAGTTGCCAAAAACTATGTTACTAGTACGTACCAGCTGGAACAATAGATACAGTGGTCAGGGAATATAGATACAGTGGTCAGGGAATATAGATACAGTGGTCAGGGACTATAGATACAGTGGTCAGGGAATATAGACACGGTGGTCAGGGAATATAGATACACTGGTCAGGGACTATAGATACAGTGGTCAGGGAATATAGATACAGTGGTCAGGGAATATAGATACAGTGGTCAGGGAATATAGATACACTGGTCAGGGAATATAGATATAGTGGTCAGGGAATATAGATATAGTGGTCAGGGAATATAGATACAGTGGTCAGGGACTATAGATACAGTGGTCAGGGAATATAGACACGGTGGTCAGGGAATATAGATACAGTGGTCAGGGAATATAGATACAGTGGTCAGGGACTATAGATACAGTGGTCAGGGAATATAGATACGGTGGTCAAGGAATATAGATACAGTGGTCAGGGACTATAGATACGGTGGTCAGGGAATATAGTTACGGTGGTCAGGGACTATAGATACAGTGGTCAGGGAATATAGATAGTGGTCAGGGACTATAGATACAGTGGTCAGGGAATATAGATATAGTGGTCAGGGAATATAGATACAGTGGTCAGGGAATATAGATACACTGGTCAGGGAATATAGATATAGTGGTCAGGGAATATAGATATAGTGGTCAGGGAATATAGATACAGTGGTCAGGGACTATAGATACAGTGGTCAGGGAATATAGACACGGTGGTCAGGGAATATAGATACAGTGGTCAGGGAATATAGATACAGTGGTCAGGGACTATAGATACAGTGGTCAGGGAATATAGATACGGTGGTCAAGGAATATAGATACAGTGGTCAGGGACTATAGATACGGTGGTCAGGGAATATAGTTACGGTGGTCAGGGAATATAGATACAGTGGTCAGGGAATATAGATACAGTGGTCAGGGAATATAGATACAGTGGTCAGGGACTATAGATACAGTGGTCAGGGAATAAACAAGTTGGTAATATGGGGACTTGAGTCATTAACAAGGGGGTAATATGGGGACTTGAGTCATTAACAAGGGGGTAATATGGGGACTTGAGTCATTAACAAGGGGGTAACATGGGGACTTTAGTCATTAACAAGGGGGTAATATGGGGACTTTAGTCATTAACAAGGGGGTAACATGGGGACTTTAGTCATTAACAAGGGGGTAACATGGGGACTTTAGTCATTAACAAGGGGGTAATATGGGGACTTGAGTCATTAACAGGGGGGTAATATGGGGACTTAAGTCATTGACAAGGGGGTAACATGGGGACTTTAGTCATTAACAAGGGGGTAATATGGGGACTTGAGTCATTGACAAGGGGGTAATATGGGGACTTTAGTCATTAACAAGGAGGTAATATGGGGACTTGAGTCATTAACAAGGGGGTAATATGCGGACTTGAGTCATTAACAAGGGGGTAATATTGGGACTTTAGTCATTAACAAGGGGGTAACATGGGGACTTTAGTCATTAACAAGTAAGCAACATAGTCATTAAGGAAAAGGTACTGTACAAGGGGGTATTATGCATGGGTCATGTAGTTATTGACAAGGGAGAAGGCTGAAGACAATTTCATTGGCAATGGGCCTCGGGTAATGTGAGAATATTACGATTAAAAATAATATATTGAGCAATTCTGTTGAGTGTCAACTTGGCAAGTGATTTAAAGTGATAAATTTGTTGTGAATGCTAATTATTTGGTCAATTACCGGTAGTCATTCCCCATAGTTATAACTGTTTAATTGATTACATTTAATTTGTGAACAATCATGAATGTATTTAGTTTGTTGTTTATCAACAGAAGTTATTTCCCCGTATCAGTGTTATAAGGCTTCCTATCCTTAATGCCTAACTCTTATCCTTATAGACAGTTTGACTTAACAACTGTAATTTGTGAAACAAGTACTAAAATTTTCATAAAGCAAAGATGATACTCAGTTTTGTAGTAAAAAACATACCCCCTGATAGATTCAAATCTTCAGGGTGGCCAAAACGTTTTGAAGTAGTAAGTCACACTTCTCAGCCCGATGAGCTCAGGTCATCTGAGGAGACGAAGAGCCCATAACTTTTGTACTTCGGGGCTGTAACTTCGGGATTCAGGTTACTTTTGGGCGCACTGATGGACTAGTTTCTATTGGTTTGAACTTACGGGGATAATCTGGAGCTTGCATCGAAAGTGGAAGGTGCATTTGATGACAGACTTGCATATTGTGAGTTAATGCTCTGTGCAGTACGGTAGCCATTTGTGGTCTACCACTTTTAACATATCAGGTTCGCTGTTACATACTTGTTGAAGAACCACAGATAGCCCTATGTGCAGAAAAGAGTCCCTTTCATCCTGGACTGGGATGGGATATTAAAAACTTACGGAGAGAGGAGTTTGCTTGAATATAAGATAAAACAAGTATCAAAATGGTATGCTGGCTTACAAACTTTAGCCTTTGAAATTCTTTCAATTTTAAAAACATAATTGATATTGCATGTTCTGATATTGTAAGTTAGAAGTGGATTTCCATTGCTTTGTAAACTTACTTGTTTGCTTGCAAGTGTAAATTAGAATGTGCCTGAAAGTATTACAGAGAAAATGCAGAAATTGAAAGGCGTGGTACGTGTATAGACGGATGAATTCGGATATCAGTAGGGAATAGTATTATAAATATTGAAAGAGTATATAGATTCTTAAGTTCTTCGGAGATGAAATGAGATGATAAATTTAGAGAATCAGCTCGAAGGACAGTAACACAAGATGTGTTAGGAAAAAAAATGATCCTAATTATTTTACATTTTATAGTCTCACATCACAGTCCATCAAAAAGAAAATAAAAATTACAAGATCTGTGAATCCAACCGGCTTCGACATGTTAACTGTAGAGTAGCTATGATATCAACTCGCTGAACCGTGACGATGATATGATAGAGTTTACCCGATTTCAAACAAGATATAGCGGATGATGCATTTCGGAGACAATGGAGAAGAAAAAGATACGCATTACTTTGTTCCGACATGTCTAGGGTAGCCGAGCAACCCTGTTACGATTTTACGAATAAATTTGTTGGATTTCCATATTTAACAAAGAAGGTTTATTATACTTTGTAATGACAGTCAACGAATACAGATGTTATCTGCACCGATTTACTGCACACTTAAATATTAATCACATACCTGTTGATATTTGTGTGGTTCATTACCTGTACAGGTATCAGCAGAGATGTTTGGAGTGATATGCCTCAGTAACTTGTAGTAAATGAAACTTAAAACGAGTGGAAAAACTGTGTATTTGATATGATAATGTCGGTGTCAGAATTTTAGATTGATTCTAGAATTAAGGTATTTTAAGTACAAAGGATTTCATTGTTTGTTGCTATATATATACCTATGAACATATTTTAAATTTGTTGTTTGTTTTGTCAAAAAGGAACTTATTTAGTAGTTAAGTAACATAGATAATATTGATGACTTTCAGTATAAAACAAGTTAGATATTTAGTTGGTTTTAACTGTTAAAGGTTCCTAAAATAATTTTTCCATTTAAGTAAAAATATTTGGACTTTTTCCTTAAATAAGAAAAAGTCGAGATATGTTTTCTTAGTTTGAATTTTACTTTAAAGGGATTTTCGATCAGTTTAGGACCATAATAAGTAAACATTCTAACTTAACCGTATTCACCGCAAATAGCTGCCTCTAAAAGTGCCCCTCCCCTTTCCAGTGGAGAAATTAAAATTATACAAATGCCCCTAGGCCTCCTAAGCGTGAAACAACTTCAAAATAAGTCATGTTTATTACATTTTATATGTAGAGGATTAAGTTAGGTGATCAAAGCAAGACACCTGCTAAATCGTGAATATCTTGTCACAATGCATCAAACTTTTTCCTTATCAACTTTTTGTTCATAACATAGATTTTTAAGTTAACTTAATAAGTGCCCCCTCTGTAACCATTTCTATAATTAAGCACCCTGAGTACTAATTACAGCAATTACATTGTGATGTCAGAAAATCTTGGCTTTGTATTATAGTCTTATATTCATTTCAATTTAATACAAAATTCATTACTGAAAATATCTTTTCAAATTTTCATTTGCTCTCACCATGAGGATAAAACTAAATAAAATGAAAATTTCTCATCTCCAATACTCATTTGAAATAAAATCTTATATGTTGGGTTTATTGCTTTTGAATAGCCAGGGCCATTGAGGCGGGGTTTCCTTGTAGTAGTTGGTGACTACCTCTATGAACAATGTATGGGAAGCTTGTCGCATGCCATACAGAGCCATTTGGGTAAAATGTCTTGCCCAAGGACACAACCAGGACAGCACAGGCCGGCCCATTCCGGGCTCCTGAGAATTAACACAAACTGACTGACCCCAGAGCGTTGAACCATCCACTAAATCATCACCTGAGATATGTGGCTGGTGCTCTTACCCCCCACCCCAAAACCAACCCCACTTGAAATTTGTCGAAAATACTCATACTCTCTGATATACTATATACCCCAATGTTGTTGAATTTTAATAAGCAGAATTCCCACTTTTCATGATTTGTATATCAATTAATTCAATTGAATGATATCAGGGTTTAGATTCCGTGTTCTCTGTGACAAGGTATATATACCGTGAATTTCCCACACCATTTAATGATCCTAAAGCTCAACTTGACTTCCAGTAAGTATCGGTTTCTTTCACACAGTTTAAACAAAACCATTTAAATTCTTTGGTTGGTAATTATCAATGAGTATTGTTAAGTGTTAGAAAGTGGTCAGGTACAATCGCATGTTTATGTGAACAGCGATTACCGGCCAAGTGCTATTGTTGTTGGATTTTCCACAGATTAGCTCCAAATCATGGACAGCTAACGAAAAGCTGCACAAAAACAAATTGATAATATACATGCTATGTAACCGTTTAAAATCTTTAGGAGCTCACACCGTACGTAAGCTAAAGGAACAAAATCGGAAATCTCATCAGTATGAAAAGAGAGAGATTTTAGGTTTGATTAATGATTAAATTAAAATTTCAGCACAGATGAAATTTCTATGTTCAAAACAGGTTGATAGAATCATTGTGTATTAGTAAATTTATCCAATATATCAAGACAAATTCATTCAACCATAGAATTTATGTTTCAAGCTGCAAAATTGGTATTTATAAAATTGCTTTCTGACTTGGTTTCTTTTATGACATAATACTTATTATGTGATTTCTTTTTGAATTCAGAAATTTTCCGTTTAAAGGATTTCTCTATTCCTTGCAGTGTTTGTGGTAGATTTCATTGAAACTGATTTTGATCACTGTGAATTGGTTAATCGTCAACACTTTTCTGTTGGAGTTTAAAAGTTCGACAATACTTAGGGGTGCATGTAAAAGAATTGTAAATAAAAAATGGAGGCCACGAAATTCCTTGATAGTATGAATATATATGGTATTGGATATCAATCGAGAAGGATAATTTAAGATTAAAGTTTAACTATAAAAGCTATTATTCCAAGGCCACACTATGTACAGTGATCTTCATATTATATAAGAACAATGGAAAGGGATCATGATTTGTATTTCAACTCAGTAAATATCCAAACATGCTGTGTATTTCCAAATCTAGGTAATACGAAAAGCAAACACACGTACATTGCTATTGAATATAAATGCGAGGTTAACGTGTTTGGTATAAGTCTGAATGTTCATTTTTGGCTTTTGTACTTTAGGTTTGCTTGGTAGCGATCCATTTTTCTTTTCAGCTGACATGCCTTGCATAGCTAGGTATTGTATAGAAATTCTGGCATATTTAAAACAGTTTGTTAAAAATAGAAAGTCTTTCAATTTGAAATATTTCAATAAAAAAATGATTCCCATTGTAATGTGCTGTAGGGCACTTCAAATTCCAAAAATAAATTCAACATTTAATTTATTTATAAATTAATTGATCTGGATTAAATAAGTTGACTGTGAAAAATATTGACTGAGAATTGCATGATTAGCATTATAAGTAAGCCGAATTTCTATAAGTAATATTTATGTCCATGTAATCACAATTAAATGATATTTAACACTTCTAAATCTAGAGATCAAAATTTTTTCGTCATTGTATTAACATTTTTTGAATATTTAATATTTTTTAAGTCTGTAATGTATGTGGAATGTTACAAATAATTCGTTGATTTAAATACTCCAAGTAATTCCACCACTTGACTTTCACACTTTGACGGATAATTTGTTCGCCTCAAGGAACGACCTTCTTAGACGGATCAGAAGGTGTTTAATTACCTAAAATATGCAAAAAAGTGTTATCTCCCCTTCCTTCAGTGTATTGGCGTCTGCTCTAAGTTAAATTAAAAACGGTCTTGGTCAGAGTAATTTAAAACAAGAACCTAAACACAGATATGTTTTATAACTAATGTAGATTTCTGAAGATGTTTAATTTTGTTAGATGTTTGTATACTTAAAAACCAATGTGTTAAAGTGTTGATGCAGAATAGATTATCATCAACCAATATTTTATGCAAGTTTAACCATGGAGTTAAATGCTAT
Source organism: Pecten maximus (assembly GCF_902652985.1). NCBI lineage: Eukaryota > Metazoa > Mollusca > Bivalvia > Pectinida > Pectinidae > Pecten > Pecten maximus. Next base: position 36,108,116 of record NC_047020.1, read on the forward strand.
GTTAAAATTTCAACAACATATATTTTGTAGAAAGTTTCAATGAATTTGGCCAAATGTTAACAAAATTTTAAAATAACAAAGGTTTTACAGAATGCCGCCATATTTTTGGAATTGATTAATATTTTGAGAAGGTTGGTGTGAAAGAATTTGTGTAGAATGTTTCTGAAAAGACTTTATATGGCAAAGATTCTGAAGAACGCTTTTTGTGATAAGTATATGTTTATTCTGTAGAAGGTATAAATGATGAATTATATAGAAAATTATGTCAAAATTATCTTTTTGAAAAGGCTAGCACTTATTGATGAAGGTATTTGTCATTTGAAAGAAAGATGGAACATCATTTTCAAGTTTATGTAGTAATTGTCTGTTTTAAATTTGTATTCCCCAAACTGTAACTTGGACTAATTTGGACTAGTCAGGTATGTCAAAATTCTTCTTGTCACTAAAACTAAGAACGGAATCTCTGAAGGTATGTGATTTAGTCTTCCATTTATACTTATAGTTTATTGTTTTACAAATAATGAACAGTGAGTGTGATTATATTGACACACGGGGTACATGATGTTTACCAAATATATGTTATATTGTAAAAAATGTGCTTCTGCAGTTTTCCCAACTGCAAGCTATATACTGCACACGTACATTACTCAATAATTCATATCATGTGTTGTTTGTACTTTAAAATTGTCAAAATTGTTAGCCGCACTTAATAAATTATGAAAATGGTTTGATTGAAACAAAAAGTGTAAAAAATATACAAAAAGAAATTGTATTGAACAAGAAAAGAGAAAAAAAAGAGGATGTTTGATTGAATCTTTAACCTGAAATGAAACATAGATAGGGATATTTCAGGGTAATTTTTTATGGGAATTTGTGATTGAGGCTTTATTCTTTAATAAAATGTGAAAAGTGCTGATAGTTCACTTTCGCTAATCTTACATATATATAGTGAACAGCAGCTGATTTCGGCTGACTTTGATTTAAATCCCACCTATAGGGACGAGGCGGCCTGATCACAAGTCTACCAGCGGTTTGTACTTAGGTAGACAGTATGTAGGTTCAGCTTTTCATGGTCAGATAATGTTACACACATACACATTAATCCAGGTCGTTGATATACGTTTATGTAGCTTATCCAGGTACGACGTACCTGATAAATATTCAAACTTCCCAAAAGTCGGGGAGATCGAAGAATTACAGGTACATTGACCTGGTTCTATTTATATACGTTCTGTCACCTACCTGTGTCTAACGAAGGTGGTTGAAGGTGTGTGTGATTAACATCTTTTGAGCTGTGAAGATTTGGTCATTGTGTTCATACAGTTGGGGAATGTTTCGAACTTTCTCACTTTGTCCATTGGATGTAGAATGGGTCCTCTTTCCTCTTCACAAACTTAAGGAAGGTTTTTTCTCTTTCCTCTATCCATGAGGGAAATTTAAATGTCTTGCTTGATATTGATATTTAGTGAATGGATGGACGTCCATCCCTTTATCAGGTGTTGCGTCGAATTAGATTGTTGGAAAACAACGTGTCTGGACATGTCGGTCTTTGTTTCGATATACATTATCAGAACCTGTGTATAGTTGTTATTGATCTGAGGACCCACAGATCTCTCCTGTTTATTTCATACGATACACGATACATGTAAGCAAAGGTATATATATATATATATATATATATAATATAGATCTGCTCGGTCACTAAATGTGTTAATATGTACCGTAAACGCCGTCTGGTCACACCTTGTTTGGGCGGTCACTTATCAATTGTTTGTCAATAACTGCAAAATTTTCTGTTAAGTGGATATAGGAAGTTTGTCGTCTTTTGAAGTTTAAAATGTTGGTGATGGCTCATCAGGATAAAATAAACACAGACATCCCAGGATCTGCCCACATATGTATATGCTGTGGTATATTTATACAGATAATACCGGTAGATTGTCACCATCAGGAATTTCAAATATCCTGACTATGTTAATGAGCAATTGTCTAAATAAAAAATTAAGTTGCTTTGAGAGAAAGTTGTTTGTATTGTCTTTTTTTACCAGATATATAAAACAAAACATTAAAATATATTTTTTTTTTCAAATTATTATATAAATTGCATAAATTATCTACAAATTTTTGGAGCATTTGGTTTGTTTGAATTAAAACCTTCCTGTTGTATAAAACTTCCTATAGTTTACTAAAGAGTTGAAATTTTAAGTTTAAAAATAGATATTATTAAACAAAACTTGCAATAAATCATAAATGATAAAATATGTGTTCCTCATATAAATGAATGATAACGATGTAACCACTCGTCTTCAGTTAGTAGCAGTTGAAGAGCAAAGATTGATGGTGCATGAACGGATACAACGGTTACAACCCGATTTGATGTTTGTGTACATCGCTATCAGGTATATACCTGTGGTACTCGAATCATATCACTTTGGCCCTTCACACCTCCTTCAAGCGAGGGCAAACAAGGGGAGACAACTGGGGTGCAGTCCGATAACGAACAGGATCCTGCTTACAATGGGTGCTAGCGATCAATTTTAAATATAGTGTCTTCACACCCAGTAGGGGGTGCGTTTATCTTTTGCCGTAATTTGGTAGTCCGAATTACATCATGAATTCCACTTTCACTTCAAAAATCCTTTTCACTAATGTAGATACGATTCAAGAGTTTTACAGATATACGTAATCTGAAAGAGGTAATTTGAAATCCTTTTGAAAACCCTTCTGTGTATGCACAATAATCGAGGTTGTGGCCAAAATCAACAGATCGCTGTAGAAAATGCATTCATGATTTCGAGGGTTGTTGTCCGTCTCTTATATAACTTATCAAAGTTTTCTATTACATCCAGCACTACACTAGCCCTAGATTAAATAAAATCCTAAGTATTTCAATATACTAGCGCGCTACGCAATGATGTTAATTTATTAAATATGAATTGTACACAAATATCTAGAAGAGAGTTTAGAGGCATCAACTAATGCAGGAAGATCTCATATAAGTTTTACAGGAATGTTCAAATATATACTATGTCTTGTCACTGTGACAGTAGGGAATTAGCTCCACAACACCAACACCAGAAAGATCAACAAAACTTTGATCATGTGACGTTTTCCACCCAATAAGTCACTCTTCCACCTCACGTTTGTATAAAAAGAAGAGCTAAGTAAAAGGGCTTGGTGAACTCGATTGTTGATGTATGTTTTGTACATTCCAGGGTAGGGAAAGTGTGTTCTGCATATTTATGGTGAATGTGCACAAAAATCGATGATTGTAACCCTTGTTATTGAACATATTACAGATCTGAAATTTATTGATCGAGTGTGTTATCAATGTACTGTAAAACCATTTGTATTCTGATATCCTGACCTGACCTCTGAATATTCTGATGTAGTGCCTTATTTGACCCCTAAGTATTCCGATAACCTGTCCAATCTGACCCCTACATATTACTATTCGACCGTCTGTTTTCTAAGATCTTGTCTTAACTGACACCTGGGTATTCTGTCATCCTGTTGTAGCTAACACCTGAGTATTCTGACATCCTGTTGTAGCTGACCCCTGAGTATTCTGACATACTGTTGTAGCTGACCCCTGAATATTCTGACATCCTGGTGTAGCTGACCCCTGGGTATTCTGACATCCTGTTGTAGCTGACCCCTGAGTATTCTGACATCCTGTTGTAACTGACCCTTGAGTATTCTGACATCCTGTTGTACCTGACCCTCTGAGTATTCTGACATCCTGTTGTAGCGAACCCCTGAGTATTCTGACATCCTGTTGTAGCTGACCCCTGAGTATTATGACATCCTGTTGTAGCTGACCCCTGAGTATTCTGACATCCTGTTGTAACTGACCCCTGGGTATTCTGACATCCTGTTGTAGCTGACCCCTGAGTATTCTAACAACCTGTCTAATCTGTCCCCTGGGTATTCTGACATCCTGTTGTAGCTGACCCCTGAGTATTCCTTCATCCTGTTGTAGCTGACCCCTGGGTATTCTGACATCCTATTGTAGCTTTAACCCCTGTGTATTCTGACATCCTGTTGTAGCTGACCCCTGAGTATTCTGACATCCTGTTGTAGCTGACCCCTGAGTATTCTGACATCCTGTTGTAGCTGACCCCTGAGTATTCTGACATCCTGTTGTAGCTGACCCCTGAGTATTCTAACATCCTGTTGTAGCTGACCCCTGAGTATTCTGACATCCTGTTGTAGCTGACCCCTGAGTATTCTGACATCCTGTTGTAGCTGACCCCTGAGTATTCTGACATCCTGTTGTAGCTGACCCCTGAGTATTCTGACATCCTGTTGTAGCTGACCCTTGGGTATTCTGACATCCTGTTGTAGCTAACCCCTGAGTATTCTGACATCCTGTTGTAGCTGACCCCTGAGTATTATGACATCCTGTTGTAGCTGACCCCTGAGTATTCTGACATCCTGTTGTAGCTATAACCCCTGAGTATTCTGACATAATGTTGTAGTTGACCCCTGGGTATTCTGACATCCTGTTGTAGCTGACCCCTGAGTATTCTGACATCCTGTTGTAGCTAACACCTGAGTATTCTGACATCCTGTTGTAGCTAACCCTGGGTATTCTGACATCCTGTTGTAGCTAACACCTGAGTATTCTGACATCCTGTTGTAGCTAACACCTGAGTATTCTGACATCCTGTTGTAGCTAACACCTGAGTATTCTGACATCCTATTGTAGCTAACACCTGAGTATTCTGACATCCTGTTGTAGCTAACACCTGAGTATTCTGACATCCTATTGTAGCTGAGACCCCCGAGTATTGATGTAATGTTGTAGTTGACACTGGAGGATTCCAATAACCTGTCTAATCTGTCTCCGGAATATTCTATCATATATCCTGTCTGATCTGACCAATGTGTAATTTGACAAATTATCTTAATATGACCCATGTTAGTTTAGACATGCTGTATGATAGATCTGACAACAGAATATTCTGACATGCTAATGAATCCTAATAATGTATTGTTAACTTAACTTATAAAATACCACTATAATAAATTGTTTACCAAATGTTTGTACAGATGCAAAAGTCCTGTAGTGAGATATTGACTTAGTACTCTGACAATTTTAATATTTTTTCCTCTAAGATTTTAATTAAAAAATACTTGTATTTAATTAATTCAGAAGGTTTTAAATTATTTGGATTAACAGGATTTTGTGTGAATGGATCTAGGTTAACTAAGTATGTCTGAACGATTGTATTATTTTTTTTTTACTGCTAGTAAAAGTTGTTGGCGTTTACCGTAAGTATATATAGGCCGATAGTGAGATAGGGACAACTTTCACATAATGTTTTACCTCCATTACTGGGAGATTTATCTGAATCCCTTCATCAAAGGAGAAAAGTCTTCTGTTGACAAAGATCTTCGATAAAAACAAACATTTACATCCTATGGAGTATGTAATAAGATGTATTTATTAAATTCTCTACACTTCGATCAGACCAAGGTTCTGTGTAGCCCCGGGTCGAAGTATATATCTTACAAGGGTTAGTTTTAAAGCCAAGATAAATGAAAACGAAAGGAACATATTGTTTAAACCACAACAAACGAAGAATTTTTCATATACCTACATTAGATTAGAAAGTGCCATTTAATAGGCTGAGGGCTGTATTTCCCAGGTAGTGTAAGAGATACACAGACACTTTTACCGGCTTGTTTTTGCAGCGTAATTTATCACAGAATTTTATTGAGATTTACGTAAAATCTTTAAGCTATCTTCAAGTCTTTTAAAGGAATCTGAATTCAAACCTTTGATACCGTACTTTAGATTTTACCTTTTATCTTTGAAATTTGTCTCGGAGGATCTGCGACTGGTGTGGGGCAAGTATTTCTCGTGAACTCTTACAGTAAGCAGGATTATTGTAGGTTTCTTAGCGTGTCTGGTCAGGGTAAGCCTAGGTGTAGCCGAAAAAGAATGTACTGAAAATGATTTCCGTAATTCTGATCCGCCAAGCAGAGGAATGGGCAACACATGGTATGACCTCTTAGCTCAAATATAGGAGTTGGAATTCATTTGCTGGTGATTTTATTGCCTGGATATGGGTGGGCTTATTTCTAAACATGGACTTGTTGTAGGATATAAAAATATTTCCTATTTCTAATTATTATTAAGTATGTAATAGACCATGTGTACAATTCATGCAACATCAAAGCAGCATAGGTCACATAATGGTTATTAAATTTTTTCCTGTTTATGGTATTATCAGGCAGGAACCAGGCCTCGACCCGTAAACACCTCATTTAAATCTCATCAATATGTAAAGTTTAATTGAGTAACAGAAGTGGGCTTAGGGGTTAGATGAAGTTTCGTATCAAAATTTTTATCAGAAAAAATGAGGTGAAACAAGGTCATCCTTTGTAGATGCAGAAATTGGCATTTGGCAGGGATGCCCTCTTGAACTGTCCCTATTTACCTCATGACACAATGATCAGCTTGCTGTACTAAAGCTATAGTAGGTGTCATCAACTGACTTGCACCAACTGATGCTTCCAGACTGAGGGCTGGTGGGTGTGTGGTGGATGTTGAGTAACACTTTCCCACCCCCTCATCAGTATAGACAAAACCACAGAAACACATGGGCCAACAGGTAGGTAAATACCCCACACCTACAACCAACACAGACCACATGAAAGGCAGATCCGTCGAAGAGGAAGCAGAAATCTCCGGACCACAAGGAAGTTTTGTGAATGAAGAAACAGATGAGATGATCGAGTGTGTGTTTAAATCTCTAACCGTAACTTGCCAATAATCTGGCTGAGAGATAGATTATTTCTGTTACACAACTACCGGTACTTATAGCCAACCTAAATAGGTCAGGTGGCTGGGGAGTCTGGTGTGGTACAGTAGTGAAGTTAAGGAACTGATAGGACGGAAGGGGAGGGTCTGGGGGTCTGGGATGATGGGGAGGGGTCTATGTGTGTTGTTTTCATGATGAATGATGAAATGAAGTTTTGTTTTTTATTAAGGATTGTGGTAGTGGTGGTGGTGGAGAGGGGTAGGATTCTGGGAGGTGCATTCTCATTAGTTCTGGGAAATGGAAGCCCACAGCAGAAACACATATGCTGTAATTATAATGGCATTCATGGTGACATAATGACATCAGTGTCATGACTCTTCCCAGAGATTATCTCTGGAAATGAAATCATCACAGCTGATAAGAAACACCTTACTTATATAGTTGCATCATTATTTTTCTATTATGTCAGAAACTTTTTAAAATCTTATATCTGTATATACAGATATTTTGTTATTGGATAATTAATTTGAAATTATTTACCAAAACATACAAGCTGTTGCATTGTATACCATATTAATTTCCTTGAATGTGATATCCAAGATGGCATATTAAGCAATGCAACCAGATTGTAAATTAACTATTATGCCATGATAAGAGTGTCAGTATGCCCCCCCCCCCCCCCTCCCCTAACCTCAGGTGAAGGTTAGAGGTGTATGGTTGCATGCTCCCTACCAGTGTCTGTGTTTCTGGGGAAGCTGAGATAGAGGCTGGTCTGTGTTGTTGTGGTTGTGTCCTTGGGCAAGACTCTTTACTCTTACACTCTATCCTGTTGCATGCTACCTCTGGATGGCTTGCAAAAGGCCTCCCATAAGTTGTTGAGTCAGGTAGTCACCAACTACTACAAGGAGACTCAAAATGGCCCTAGCTGTTCACGGGGCGATAAACCCAGCAAACAAACAAACAAACATATGCATGATCATCTTTTCTATTGGGGGGAAAAAAGTGAATGTGAGAATATGAAACAGTTTAACAGGTTACTTATGTCCTGTATTACCTGTACTACAGGTAAAGTTGTCCTGGTACACGAGCTGTACATTAGGTCCAAGGTAGGTCCATTCACCTGTTCATCAACGAAGATAAAGGTATATAACATTGCTGTGAAAAAGTCTGTCACGGCTTGCCAATGGCATGTCAAACCCATTCCTGCGTTTGTTTCTTGTCCGCTGTTCAAATCTCGTTTTAATTTTATCACTTTACATGAATAACTTCAAAGCCGAGAGGTGACAGAATTGATATTTGATTTGGCAGAGTAGGGTAGAAATTGTTGATACTTTGTTAATACCGGGGGAAATAAATCCACAATTTATGAACTGGCCTTATTGTTTTAAGATGTAATAAAATCGTCAGTATACAGAGTAATGACCATATATCAGAACTGTCTACCTGTGCTCTATAACCCGAATCGTAGGTGTATTAAACATTTTTACAGACCTTCTGGTGATGAACTCATTTGATTTTACAAGTTTAGATTATAATGTTGTAAATTATTGTAAATTGCAGTTGATTTCTCTTTACGTAATATTGAAGTCTTATTTCTGTTAATATCATGTTTTCTAAAAGCACCATTTTCCCATCCTATATATTGTGTACATATATATAGTTTAATTGTGTCATATATCTTACAAAGCTTCAACAGAAAATCAAATCTATTAATATCAAATATTGCTTTATATCATGGTTGCTCTGACAAATGTTCTATATTAGGAGGAGAGATTTGTTAATGTCAAATGCTGCTTAATATCACGGTTTTCTCTAGCTGGTGTTGCGTAATAAGAGGAGTGTCGTAATATCTTTTGACAGAAAGTTAAAAACATTTGGTGGAAACTGGAAAGAAAAAATGATGGATGACACGTCATCTGTTAAACTACATTAGTAACATTGGTTTTCTTTGTTCTTTACACTTTTGTTTTTTTTATGATGATGATATTAACGCAGCAGTAACAGGACAAAAAAACAAGGTACACATTTGAAAAACAATTGGCTTTGGCTGCCAAGAACAACACAGAAACGGCAGACAGGATGGGTTTTTGATCTCGTGTCTGTAAACAATGGTTCCTGTGTACAGTATTCATATCCACCTTAATCCATGAGTCCCGCTTCCCGTTTTTCATTTCCATACTAGGGTTACTTCAAAAACAGTTGTAATCAAAAGGTCAAGGTCAAAGGTCAAAAGCTATAACAATGGGGAAATCCTGACAGCACCAGCTGAAAATAAGATTTCATGATGTATTTTTGGGATAAATTGCAGGGATATGTTTCAATAATGCACATTTCCCCATCATTTGAGTCACTTTCAGGTAGACAATTCACGTGTATGACCTTGGCATGGGACCAAAGGTCAATGCTGTTGTATCTTATTGCAGACCTCTTTCTGGCCATTTTATATTTGCCCCCCTCCCCTCCCCCTCCTTCTCCGGTATATATAACTATCAATAATCATATTGTTTTCAAAAAAAACAATTACACTGTATTTCTTATGAGGAGTATATTTATAATTCTCTTTGGTAGAATCCATTTTGACCTTGACCTATTTATAAATTTAGCAAATGATTAAAGGTCGCCCATAAAGTGAATGATTTAGAATAATCATACTTATAAAACGCTATAAAGATATGATCATACGCATTAGATAAAATAAATCTGTTTATCGATCCATAATATTGTTTGACGGAATTGTAATTGAAACTCATGCATATTCATCTGCATTCCTAATTAGGTGAACTTGCCAGAAATCTACGCCTGATAGCAATATTAGGTAGTTATATGTGACAGTATTTTTTTCTCATTCTGTTCTAGTTTTATTTATGCAGGACATTTTATGCATTGGCTACAGTTTGATGAGCTATAAAGTAGTATTTTCCCTACAATTGTGTGGGACCTTAAGGTGCAAATCCCAAGTCTTAATTCTCCCGAGATCATCAGTTGATTAACAATCAAATTGAGCGTAATTCCTTCCAAGTATGTAATTGTCGAGAGATTTAACCCTAGATTTACAGATGGTGTATTTAAATTGAATTCATTATCGGGCTGATTTGCCTCTAGTGATAATGAGTAAGATTTGTATCTTAAGAAAAAGGAACGCCCCCTTTTTTTAAATTGTTTTTTTTTTCTTTTCCTATTTAAGACTGAACTTTGCTATGTTTGTACTCGGGTAAAGGTTTTTTACAATGATAACAACTGACAAAAGATTCGCAAAATTGCTGTATAGCATAAAACAAGTAATTCCTGGCTTGTGATTCATTGAATGTTGAAAAAAGAATGATAGAATTTTTGATTATTCAGGTGAGATAACGAAGTTTGTTGATTGCACCTGTAGTGGCAGGTGTATTGATTGTTATGAGGTAAATGTACTTAATTTATGATAGATGTAATTATATTTATTGGAGTTGCCATGCATATGATTACATTTGGTGGTGTTTCGCGTTGGCTAATTTGATTTTGGGGCAGTGATAGCGCAGTTTGTTAGAGCGGCCACATAACCTCAGGTGAAGATCCATGGTGTGTAGTTCGACGCTCCCTACCAATCTAAGTCTGTGTTTCTCGGGAAAATTGAGAAACAGGCCCGTCCGTGCTGTTATAGTTGTTCCCTTGGTCAAAATTCTTTACCCTTTTTGCTCTGGATGACATGTGATGGGCCTCCTGTTTGATGTTCATTAGGTAGTCACCAACTACTACAAGGAGACCCCACCTTCAAATGAACCCTTGTTGTTTATGGGGTGATAACAGCAAACAAACTAACAATATTTGATGTAATTCATAGTGAGTTACATAATTATTGTGTTTTATTAATCATCAATTGCAAATAACTTAACCTGACAAATAAATTAATTTCTAAGGTTTCCTGTGAAATGAGTTGGAAAGCTGAGATAAAAGTTTAAACGATAACCATTTGTTGGTTTAATATATTGTCTCATGAACAGCCAAGGTAATTTTGTGACAGTGTTACATTGTATGTAGCAGCTGGTGGCTACCTCATAAGAGCCATAAGCCATAAGAGCACATGATAGATTAAAGCAGAAATCATTCTGGGTTAAAGAATTGAACCTATCATTATCTGAGGTTGCATATTAGTCTGGTACGCTTTGGCTACTAACCAAACTATCCTCCCCCTTTCCATGGCCACTGAGCCACCAGAAATAAACAGTAAAGTCTGTACAATTTAATTCTAGTGAATATCAAGGATATCTACCATATATTTTAGTAAAGTGGATTGATTGCATGGTGTTTAGACATTTGATGGGAACCAGTATTGTTTTACTGTTTACATGAGGAGACACCCCTCCCACTGAACGGGACGCCATTGTTCTTCCGTAGAGATTCCTGGGTGTAGAACCAACACCAGGTAGACACCCTTTGATCTCTGTTACTCCAAATCTTAGCCAGTAAATACCTGTCAAACTGTACCAAGAGCCACTAGAGCCGATTGGCAAAACCGAGGATGTGTATCACACAGTCACAGGTATAGATAGTTCAGAGGGAGATGACCGCTAGTGACCATGCCTTGTCCATACAGGTGATTGATGGGTTCCCAGATATATACATTTTAAACTGTCCCTCTTTGTTGTTCATTATACATATATTCATGTAAGTCATATAAGCCAGGAGCTACAACAGGACACATGTAATACAAACATACACAAATGTGTAACTTACACATAAATTTGATTTTGATGTGGGCTCCTATAGCTAAAGGAACAGACATCTATCGTATAAACACAAGCATTAACTCCAGCTGAGTTGGCCATTGTTCGTGTGGAGCATTAAGGGTGTATGCCCCCCTATAAAAGATCAACATAAACATGATTTTGCTATAGTAGAGTTACTTCCCTTTGCAAAATATTCCTTCCTTTTAATTAAGTTATGAGTATGAATGTTTATTATTTGATCTACTGCTGAACATTTTGTGATTCTGTTTGATTAATCTTTTTGTTAATGTTGATTTTTTGTTTCCAAATCTAAAATTTTAAGGAGCAACTATCATTCTGTAAAATTTACCCACTAAATAAAATAAACCCAGCTTGGGAACATGGTACTTTGGTTGGCATTTTTACACAGCTGCAGTGTTAAGAAACATAAAAAACAAATTCAGGCAATAAATTAAGGGTAAGATCTGGACCTGGGGTTAAAATCTGTGTACACTAATACATATGAATAATGTTAATTAAATATTGAATAAGGGAAATCACTCTGATACGTGAATACAAATTGGCTTACTAGTGTACAACTGTTATGAATTTGTCATTGAAATCAGAATAAATCTATAATCACTGTCAAATATTATAAGTATTGAAATTGACATCTGTGCTATGAGATCTGATATTGGATCATAATTATATCATCTGAAGCAACTCTTCTATGATAAGTATGTTTCTTGCATTATATGCTGGAGCAACATTGGTGAAGTGATATTCATAAGTATAATAACTTACAATTAGGACAATGTGGTATTGAATTATGTATGACAAGTTTTGTTACCAAGAAAAGGAAACATTAGAGATGAATTTATTATTACGTGGAATCTGTGGAATTTATATAGGAATGGCATATAGTGTGATGTAGAATGGTCTAGAGGTTGCAAAGAGTGACAGTGTAACTTATATTAGAGTTGTTCCGATGTGGCACAACATGGCATAGTGGGACATACAGTGGTTTAGAAGTGGCACAGCTAAGGTGGCATAGTGTTACATTGAGTGGTTAAGATGTGGCACAGGTTGGTATAGTGTAACAAAGTGTTTATAGAAGTGGCACAGCTAAGGTGGCATATTGTGAGGAAGAATGGTTTAGAGGTTGCAAATGGTGACGTAGTGTAACAGCTAGTGGCTTAGAGGTGGCACAGAGTGGCATAGTATGAGGAAGAGTGGTTTGGATGTGGCAAAGGGTGGCATATTGTATAGTGGTTTAGAGGTGGCATAGTGCAACAGAGTGATTTAGATGTACATGACACAGCTTGGTTTGGTTTGTTTTTGTTTAACGTCCTATTAACAGCCAGGGTCATTTAAGGACGTGCCTGGTTTTGGAGGTGGAGGAAAGCCGGAGTACCCCAGAAAACCACCGGCCTACAGTCAGTACCTGGCAACTGCCCCACGTAGGTTTCGAACGCGCAACCCAGAGGTGGAGGGCTAGTGATAAAGTGTCGAGACACCTTAACCACTCGGCCACCACATCCCTTGCACAGCTTGGTATAGCTGTGTAGGAGGGTGTAGAATAACATTAATAAAATGATGTTGAAAAATTCCCAAAAAAAATTTTGTGTGTAATATTTCATGTTTTGTTTTTGATTCCTATAATCATACAGCATCATTCTTGCAATAAAACATGTTAATACAATTTGAATCAAGTTTCATTACGTAACAATGATATGACTTCACATAAATTATACTTTGATTGATCTAGTGAAAGTGAGTACCATAAAATTTCATCCGAAGTATCTGACACTGGCAGGGACGGGTGTGTACTGAAGTATGTTTTATACTGATGTATTTATTGTCTATCTAAAACCATTTTTGGTGTCTCCTTGATACACGTCCTCCCCAGATCTGGCTGTCAGTTTAACCCTGTACAAACCTGTAGGAATCACATTGAGGGCTGTAACATTAACTACCTTCAAAGGTATAGATACACAATATTTACATCTAGGATTGGGAAAATGAATGAATGAATGAATGAATGAATGAATGAATGAAATATTGAATGGATGAATGAATGAATGGAATATTGAATGAATGGATGGATGGATGGATGGATGGATGGATGGATGGATGGATGAAATATTGAGTGGAATGAATGAATGAATGGAATATTGATTGAATGGATGAATGAATGAATAAAGAATGAATGAAGAATGAATGAACAATTAATGAATGGATATTGAGTGGATGAATGAATGAATGAATGGAATATTGAATGAATGAATGAGTGAATGAATGAATGAATTGAATATTAAGTGGATGAATACATGAATTGAATATATATTTTGAATGAATGAATTAATGGATGAATGAAATGGCAAAGGAATAAACAAATGAATGAGTTAAGGTTAATTACATTAAATAAATAAATTCTTGATGTTCTATAATGAATTATTATGTTATTGATTGTTCCTAAGTATTATAATCAGCATATAGATGTATACGTGTAAGAAATCCATATCAGTTTCCTAGCAGAAATTCTTACAGGATTTAGAAATTGGTTTTGTATGGATTTTTCTACAAATTTTAATGCATATACATGGAAATTTTCATTGAATTTATGTTCAAACATCTCTGCTGATATGACAGATTGTAAGTCATTGTTCATAGCATTAGACAGTATTTCTTGTGTGGGTGTTTGGTTAACAGTTAGGACTATGTAACTCGGTCATTCGGGGATCTAGTGACTGGTGGGTGTATATACCTGGTATACGTAGGTATATATATATATATATCCGTTTCATTATTCTTTGTGTGGAGTGACATCAGGGTATACAGATAATACATGAGAATCCTCCCTCATCAAGCCACAACTATTCGAGATATTCCTTCAAATTCACCAAGTAAACAGTGTGATATGCGGGGTATAAACAAAAGGATGAGATTATCTGTGACAACAATAAGCGCTCGACATCTAATGACTTTAATACCTGTAAACTCCACAGGTGAGGTACCTGGTCCGACAGGAACACCTCACCTGTCTAAGCATGCAGGTAACCCGTCCCATACACCAACTCAACAGGATCAGTCATAATGCTAAATCTGTCCATACATAGAATCTGGACTTTTCTGTGAACTGGGGATTCATTATATAAGGTATTTGATGACAAATTAGAAGCTGGGTGTGTTTCTACTTTCTATAAAGATGGAATACCATATTTCACCTCATAAGAGCATGATGCATTAAATTAGACCATATTCTGGGATATGTTCCCATGTGTTATAAGGTCAAGGTAGGATATATGTTCTTATAAGGTTTTCTTGAAGTCAGGTGTCAGTAAAGTTTCATTGCATATTACAGGTGACCAAAGTCATAAGTCATATGTCGGTAAAGACAGGTTTCACTGTATAAAACAGGCAATCCAAAGTCATAAGTCATATGTCAGTAAAGACAGGTTCCACTGTATAAAGCAGGCAGTCCAAAGTCATATGTCAGTAAAGATAGGTTTCACTGTATAAAACAGGCAGTCCAAAGTCATAAGTCATATGTCAGTAAAGACAGGTTCCACTGTATAAAGCAGGCAGTCCAAAGTCATATGTCGGTAAAGACAGGTTTCACTGTATTATAAAATAGGCAGTCCAAAGTCATAAGTCATATGTCAGTAAAGACAGGTTTCACTGTATAAAACAGGCAGTCCAAAGTCATAAGTCATATGTCAGTAAAGACAGGTTTCACTGTATAAAACAGGCAGTCCAAAGTCATATGTCGGTAAAGACAGGTTTCACTGTATAAAACAGGCAGTCCAAAGTCATATGTCGGTAAAGACAGGTTTCACTGTATAAAACAGGCAATCCAAAGTTAGGTGTCATATGTCAGTAAAGCCAAGTTTCTCTGTATTTACAAGCAGTCCAACGTCAGATGTCAGTAAATTCAGCTAGGTGTCCTCGGAGTAAATATCAGGTGTCCTTGAAATCAGGTGTCAGAAAAGTCAGGTTTCCCTGTATGTAGTATCATAAAACTCAGGTGTCAGTAAAGACAGGTTTCGCTGTATATCCAAGGCAGGGGTCTTTTCGATTCATAGTCAGGTAAAATCACATACAGGTTAACTCCAAAGAAGTATTTTACTAATTCACACTTGTAACCTCCCAGCCTTCAGTTTTATTTCACCAAACTGAACATGACATTGTGATATAGTTAGTACAGTTTACTAGCATATGTGGGTTGGTTTGAGAGAACACTGCACATAAATACATATAGTGTATAGACGACCCTATCTACTCTTATCTCAAGGTATCATGCAAACTTCTCACTTTCTCTCTCGATTGACATAATAAAGAAATTCTCAACCTTAATTGTAAACAACTTTATTTGTATGTAATTGACCCCTGAGCTGACTGGAGATATCCTTTTACATTTATCCTTTATGTCGCCAAAGACACAAGTCTTTGCTTTAGGGAAATAAAAATTCCCATTCCCTGATTATGTTTAATATTGAACCGATGTTTCAAATAGCAGTAAAGCTGAAGGATGTAAGACGATGCAAGTTGGTGGTCTTGATTACTCAAATATTTGTCATTGTTTGCATTTTCTGCATCCCTGTATTGTGTCCGTGTGATTCAACAGAAATCGGGATCTGGAGGTGATCCGGTACATGTTGACTTAAAGTTTAAGGCTGTATGTTACATTTCTGTGTGACAATTGCAAGACCACCTCCTTTATAGAAGAGTTTGAAACTTGTTAGCTTGATCCCTCTTTCACTGTCATTTACTTTGAAAAACTTTATTTTACAACATTTTTGAAACAAGTAATAGCATCTAAACTTTAAATCACGCTTGTTTGTCCAGATAGTTATGCGCTATGTAGGGGTGTTGCTGTTTTTTAAGACCACATCTAGAGAAAGCCAAAGTTGTCTGGCAGGGGACTCTCATATATAATCTTTTCACATTTGATTGGGGAATCGAACCCAGAACACCGAGTTGTCAGACGAGTGTACTAACATTGACTTCCAACAACAGGTACATCAATGACAATTGAACAGTTTTACCAACATTATTTTTTGATGAAAATTATTTCAATGATTCTGTGAAATTATATTTTTGATATCAATTTATATAGCATAAAATCTTTGAAAACTTTGAATATTTGAATTAAAAATAATTTTTATTTGTGAAATCATATTTCTTTTTCAACATTTGAATGGAAAGAATATTCATTCAGTAAAATTAGATTTGTTTGCATTTTAAATGCAACAACTTTAATGATTCCATGAAGTCATATTTCAAAATGAGTCTAATTGAGCTAATTGGTTCAGTAATTAGATGAGATGGAAATATGTTGATAAAAATTCTGGAAGAAGTATTCCATAATTAATCAGTAGACAGTTTTTATCTGGTAATCAGACAAAATCAACATGCATGAAGGTGGTAACGATGAGGGTTGGGGTTTATTAAAAAAATGTTGCAGCCTCTGAATCGAGATTGGAGTCAATAATATATCAATTATAAAAATAATATTAACTAGAGATAGATGGTTCTCAGAGATATTTACTTACATAGGTATTTGATAGGTTTCCATGGTTTTCAGTCAGAAGTCCTATGTTGATAGTGCTGAGATGTTTTTCTTTTTGATGTGATAGGTTGATTTTCATCTAAGCTAATAAATTTGATGAAATCAGAAAGTTACACTTCAACATGTCTTGCAGGAGAATTACTTAATTAGAAGTGTTTACCACTCGACATATTTGTTTTCCATTTGTCAAGTATTATTCCATTTCTACATAAAATGTTTTAAATAAGCATCCATTAGTGAAAGTCATTCAGTTCATCTTTAGGAACATTCATTTTATTAAATTTTGAACATCAATAATTTAATAAAAAAGTAAGGAAATTTATATAATTAGTCAGAAATGACACAATGTACAATATGATGTTGATTGTAACTGTATATTATGTTACCCTGAGAAATCATAAGGGAGGTACGGCCTTACAGGGACAAGAAGAATTGTGATGGATGTTTGCCACACATGCATACCTACCCCCCTACAGCCAGCCATCAACTGTGATAGTACTTAGATATGCATGCTTCAAGGCAGTTTTGGTTAGCCAGAATGTCCCATTATCTTCCTGAAACATGCATAGTTTATTGTGCTGGACTGTTTGAATAACTTATATTATACCAATAAAAAATTATATGAAAATTTCTTTTTATGCCCTGCCATGAAATGGGGATGGGGGGCATATAGTGTTACTCATGTTTGTTTGGGTCCTGTCCTTTCCCTTTAGTCCCGTCCCGTCCCGTCCCGTCTCGATGCAATGTAACTCGCTAATATCGGGAACTGCTGATTTGATCCTCACGAAACGTGTCAAGTGGCAGTGGGGCATTTATGTCTTACAGACATTTTCAAGTTTAAAATGTTTCTTTTTTAAATCAAGGTTGAAATATGTGTTATGATTCGACAAAAATTTCTATGCAAGACACAAGATCACTTTCTTGATTCAAGGGAGATCACTACTTAATTCAAGAGACATAACTTCTTGATTCAAGGGAGATAACTCCTTGATTCAAGGGAGATAACTCCTTGATTCAAGGGAGATAACTCTCGATTCAAGGGAGATAACTTCTTCCATCATGGAGAATCACTCCTGAATTCAAGGGAGATAATTTAAAGGGGAACTTATGAATTTTCATTTACAAAGACAGACAGACCTTTGATAAGCAATTGTGTCCCTAATAAAAAAAATCAGGTACCCATTGTAGGGGGAAGGGTTCTTAGGTGTAAGGGCTTGCCATTCAAATAATAGTTGCTAATACACTCTGTTTAAGTATTAAAACAGCCCGTCTACATGGCAGTAGGGATACTGGAACACATTGCTGATGTGCAATGATACATGCAGCTTTACAAATTCAGGTGATGACATAATTACATCAACACATTATAAGATCAGAGCAATAGTAGACCTCACTGGAGGGCCGTAACACAGAGCTGTAGGGAGGGTCAGGTCAGCGCTCTAGGTAGAATACGAGATATCATTGTATCACTTGTTATCACGAAACCGTTATAATTAGAGATCACAATGCCACGTATTGGATTGTTTTTGCCTTTAATCTGCTGCCGCAGACATTAGTGAAACAATCAATTTATATAATTAACAAACATTAATTGGTTTGGCTGTGGATGCAGCTCTAAGCTGAGTCTAACCATCAGTTTAAAATTTCTGTAGAAGCAGTGGATGCAGTTCTTGGAGCAAAGATTTGAAGTGGCTTGGCCTATATCTAAATCTGATTTTTTTCCCTTATATTGGTAAAAGTTGCTCAGTCAGTACTAGTTCACGTACCATAAAACTCAAGATCGGCAGCATTTTCATTCCAGCTTTTTAAGTATCAAAAACATGTCTAAGCCTGAATTTCAAAATCCCGGTGACCTCATTAGATATGTTTCATCTCTAAATTAATTAGGTGTGAAACTCTTTAATAAATGTTTTATTGTTCAACATTTAACTTAATTTGTATTACTTTTAACAGGATACAACAGGAAATTTGTCTTGAAAATGAAAACACAGGGAGGTCTTATATTAGTTTTGTTTAAAATTTCATGCTACCTTGTCTTGGCCTACAAATGCCAAATATAAAATTATCCTTGTTAATTAATACAGGGTTTAGTTTAGTCTGTGTTTGAAAAATTCAAATTTTATCTATGAAAATAAAATATAATACATGTACATGCATTATAATGTATGAACTGGACTTACCTGATTGATCATCACATACACAATATGTTGTATTTCTGCTCATCGGAATCCATGTCATCTTCCTGTCATTATCAGTCTGGAAAATAGAAGGATACTTTATTAGGGTATATGGGATGAGGAGATTCAACATGTATTTCTACTGTGGTGTCTGGGTTCAGGGTAACACCACTCAGATCTCTAGAACTGTTGATGTACAGAGGACATTTTAACAGTGTATATACCTATGATTTAAACATCATGTGACCTAGCTTATTCCTGTCCGAAAATCCAGATAATGACATACACCAATATCCTTTTGAATTCCATATTGTTGAAGGAGATATATGACGTAAAATTGGTTTCTATCAGAAATCCATTTTACACGGAAAGTGTTAAAATACAAACATCAGTTTCCGTTTTATATTAGATTTGCTGAAGGTTGGAGAGCTCTTATCCGATATGGATTTCTATAAATGAAAATCCCTTTTACAGGAAAATTGATGAAAATAAACATTGCTATCCCACTTATTTCTATAGTTTAAACAGGGTAATCTGTCAGCGCCTATAGGTTCCCTATGAGCGGGAGATTAGGGATAATGAGACAGAGAGGAGATTAGGCCGATTATCAGCTGATCTCTAGCATGCACTACTGAAGATGTTTGTCCAGAGAAGGATGTGAAAAATAGAGACAATATGTAGAGAATAAAGTATGGTTAGCTTAACATCATTAAATCATATCAAAGCTGTTATATTTTAAATGAATAACATCTAAATATTTAATGATTAATTTTGTATTATTGTTTTCATTGTTTGCATGTGCTATATTCAGAGAATAATTTATCTTAATTCATTTGATGGAACTTTTTACAACAAATGTATGACATTTTTTTTTTGTACGATGCTCCGGTGAGGATGTTAATGCATTAGCACTGGCCTGATAGAATCTTGCACTTCTGGTGGGAAACTGCCTGTACACCAAGATCCTTATCTCAGATATTTCTGTGTTTTTATAGAGGATTTAGTGGGTGTTGTACCAGTATACATTCCTAATACTCTTCTGTTCTCCCACTCGGTCGCCTCTTATGTAAATCTATAATCACAAATACTTTATAACACCCACAAACTAACCATGCAAACCCCCCCCCCCCTGTTCTTTGTATCGGAGCCCATGGGTCAGAAAACAAGATTTTGTTAAAGGGGAGTATATATATGGGGCTCAATCCCCCTTCAGGTATTAAAAAGGGCTTGGTTTATTGAAGTTATTAAAACTGGAACCTTTCGTAAAAGATTCCAGGAACTCGAAGGATATCATATCTATATAAAGAAGTTGTAAGTGTGAAACTTTAACCAGAGATTTGTCTTTATATGATATGGTCAA
The DNA here is from genome assembly GCF_902652985.1 of Pecten maximus. Classification (NCBI taxonomy): domain Eukaryota; kingdom Metazoa; phylum Mollusca; class Bivalvia; order Pectinida; family Pectinidae; genus Pecten; species Pecten maximus. The sequence goes on from NC_047020.1 coordinate 36,128,683, forward strand.
ATACTTCCGTGATGACCATCCCGATTATTCAGATATCAATAAGAGTATCATTTTATCTCGAATGGATTTGAACTGAATTATCTGACAATAAGTCTATGTCTGGTAATATGGCCACCCTTACAGCTATTGCAGTTCAGTAAAAATGCCACTTTATTGTCTTGCAATAAACATGGGTCTTATTTCGAGTCATGCTGATCTGTTGTACCTTTGGGCATATAATTATTAACAGGATAAATACTGTATTATATAGCTAATTAAAATCCCATCTTTAGTGAACATACTGCAAAAAGTCACTGAGAACTGAAATAAATGTATAAAAAAGGAAGAATTTTGGTTGAAGGTTGACGCTCTTTAAGGTTTTGATTGATATTAGAGGGGACAATGTCAGTTATTTGGTTTTTCATTTAGAGGGGATTGACATTCTTCATTTACACTTTGTTGACTATCTTTAAATTTTTCAAACATTTGATTAAGACATTATAGACATTTAGAAAATTCCAAGTTTCTTTCTGTGGTTGCATGCCACCATTCATGAATCAGTGTTGCACATAAAAGAGGTTCTGTGTTTATCAGCTAGACTTAAATAGGAAATCTAGTTTCTGTGGTTTCCGGCCATGATAACATGTCCACTGCCTGTCGTGCATAAACAAAAACATGGAAACAACTGGAGCATAGTTTTCTGTGGGATGTGAAAAAAAAGGGCTTGGATACATCAAGGTCTTTGACAATCTTGACTTGCATCTCTGCTCTGCATTGCTGCAAAGCTTTTGTGCGACTCTAATTACTTGTAACTGCAACATGTGTTAAAAAGTCTTATCGGTTCCCATTTATGTGTATCTTATCTTTATCGATTAAATCCTGCTGCAAAAATCTTGCATTCTTTCCTTTATTTTTTCTACTGCACAATTAGAGTTTGGTCTTTTTCTGCGGTACGAAGCAGGTTCACCATATGGGGAGGGCTTCATGCTTGGCTAGTTAATCAGATGTGTGATGCCGACGTAAATGTGCAGAATTCAACACATTTTACAAAAAAAAAAAAAAAAAAAAAAATTCAGATAGTATTTAGTTGCTGTAAAAATGAGCCCTTTATTAAGACTTTCAAAGCTCATTACTTTTTAAAATTGACATTATTTTTATTTTATTTTTAAATGTAAAATTTGGTGCTTTCTCTAAACAGAAACTAGAAGTTGGTGGGCTTATTTCCAGGCATGAGCTTGCTGCCCGATAAATATATGATGCCAAAAATCAATTGTGACAATTAATCTATTTTTAGGCAAAATAGTTCATTTCAGAGAGATCAATAGTAGAAAATTAATCGGTCAATTTTGCTATTGTATATTTCAGCAAGAATAGGTCGAGCTAAACTGAAAGACAAAGAGGTGGAATATCTGCTAAAGAACACACCAACAAGATCCAAGGGTTCAAACAAGCTGTTTAGGAAGCTCCATAACCAAGGTAAGCATTGTACTTTCATACCAACTCTATCCAAGGGTTCAACCAAGGTAAGCATTGTACTGTCATATCAACACTATCCAAGGGTTCAAACAAGCTGTTTAGGAAGCTCCATAACCAAGGTTATTGTACTGTAATACTAACACTATCCAAGGGTTCCACCAAGGTAAGCATTGTACTGTAATACCAACACTATCCAAGGGTTCAAACAACCTGTTTAGGAAGCTCCATAACCAAGGTTATTGTACTGTAATACTAACACTATCCAAGGGTTCAACCAAGGTAAGCTTTGTACTGTCATACCAACGCTATCCAAGGGTTCAGCCAAGGTAAGCATTGTACTTTCATACCAACACTATCCAAGGGTTCAACCAAGGTAAGCTTTGTACTGTCATACCAACACTATCCAAGGGTTCAACCAAGGTAAGCATTGTACTTTCATACCAACACTATCCAAGGGTTCAACCAAGGTAAGCATTGTACTTTCATACCAACACTATCCAAGGGTTCAACCAAGGTAAGCATTGTACTTTCATACCAACAAAGTCCAAGGGTTCCAGCAAACTGCTTAGGAAGATCCAAAATATATACCATTTAACACCAACCAACAAGGCTAAAGGGTTCCTAACCAAGGTTATTTTAGCTACCGTAATACCAACATCTACTAAGGGTTTTCCATAAAAATTGACATTCCATTCAACCAACGAGCCAGGCCTACAATTAACTGACCAGGTGGTCCTGACATAATTATTCACCTGTAGATTGGACAATCCAGATTATCTTTTGTTTGTTTGCTTAAAGGCAAAAAGACTTTAAAAGTGGATGTTAAACCAGTTGTATAAAGGTAAGAAAGTAGGACAATCAAGAAATTCGGTGATATTTCTATACTTATATTTCCAACCCTCATAGTTTATAATGGTGTCAAATCTACATGGCAATTTGATCAAGTGTTTTCAAGAAGAATTTCTTATATCTTCTATTTGACAAAATCATGCTGTGAAATATCTGTGTAGATAAGCTGTTAATTGAACAAATTTGTAAAAAAAAAATCTGTAAATTGGGAATTAGGTTTATCTCAAATAAATGTCTCGAGTCTACCTCCAACGTAGAGATATGTAAAGCCTCATTTCTTGTAGAGTCAGTGCTCTAGTTAGCTTGCATGAATGCATATTTATGCACTTATTTTTAAAGAAAAAAATGCATTAACAATGATTGAACTGGGGTAATTCAAGGAAACAAAATTTAAATTTCCAGCTGATTAGAACAACAAATTATCGTGATTTAGACTTATTCCTTCTTTTATTCATAATTGTTTCTACTGTTCCACTTTGCGCAAGTATCACTTAGGGGTGAAAAAATCCCTCCACTTCAGGAAGTTACGGGTGAAAAAAACCTCCACTTCAGGAAGGTAGGGGTGAAAAAACCTCCACTTCAGGAAGGTAGGGGTGAAAAACCCTCCACTACAGGAAGGTAGGGGTGAAAAACCCTCCACTACAGGAAGGTAGGGGTGAAAAAAACCTCCACTTCAGGAAGGTAGGGGTGAAAAACCCTCCACTTCAGGAAGGTAGGGGTGAAAAACCCTCCACTACAGGAAGGTAGGGGTAAAAAAAACCTCCACTTCAGGAAGTTAGGGGTGAAAAACCCTCCACTTCAGGAAAGTAGGGGTGAAAAAAAAACCTCCACTTCAGGAAGTTAGGGGTGAAAAAACTCCACTTCAGGAAGTTAGGGGTGAAAAAAACCTCCACTACATGAAGGTAGGGGTGAAAAACCCTCCACTCTAGGAAGGTAGGGGTGAAAAACCCTCCACTCCAGGAAGGTAGGGGTGAAAAACCCTCCACTCCAGGAAGGTAGGGATAAAAAAAACCTCCACTTCAGGAAGGTAGGGGTGAAAAACCCTCCACTACAGGAAGGTAGGGGTGAAAAACCCTCCACTACAGGAAGGTAGGGGTGAAAAACCCTCCACTACAGGAAGGTAGGGGTGAAAAACCCTCCACTTCAGGAAGGTAGGGGTGAAAAAAATCCTCCACTTCAGGAAGTTAGGGGTGAAAAAAACCCTCCACTTCAGGAAGGTAGGGGTGAAAAAAATCCTCCACTTCAGGAAGTTAGGGGTGAAAAAAATCCTCCACTTCAGAAAGTTAGGGGTGAAAAAACCCCTCCACTTCAGGAAGTTAGGGGTGAAAAACCCTCCACTACAGGGAGGTAGGGGTGAAAAAACCTCCACTACAGGAAGGTAGGGGTGAAAAAACCTCCACTACAGGAAGGTAGGGGTGAAAAAACCTCCACTACAGGAAAGTAGGGGTGAAAAAACCTCCACTACAGGAAGGTAGGGGTGGAAAAAACCCTCCACTCCAGGAAAGTAGGGGTGAAAAAACCTCCACTACAGGAAGGTAGGGGTGAAAAACCCTCCACTCCAGGAGGGTAGAGGTGAAAAACTCTCCACTCCAGGAAAATAGGGGTGAAAAAACCCTCCACTCCAGGAAAGTAGGGGTGAAAAAACCCTCCACTTCAGGAAGGTTGGGGTGAAAAACCCTCCACTACAGGAAGGTAGGGGTGAAAAAACCCTCCACTCCAGGAAGTTAGGGGTGAAAAACCCCTCCATTTCAGGAGTAGGGGTGAAAGAACTCTCCAATATAGGAAGGTAGGGTTGAAAAACCCCTCCATTTGAGGAAGGTAGGGGTGAAAAAAACATCCACTCCAGGAAGGTAGGAATGAAAAAATACTCAACTCCAGGAAGGTAGAGGTGAAAAAACCTCCACTACAGGAAGGTAGAGGTGAAAAACCCCTCCATTTCAGGAAGGTAGGAGTGAAAAACCCTTCATTCCAAGAAGTTAGGGTTGACAAACCCCTCTATTTCAGGAGTAGGGGTGAAAGAACTCTCCAATACAGGAAGGTAGGGGTGAAAAAAGCATCCACTTCAGGAAAGTATGGATGAAAAAAAACATCCATTTCAGGAGGGTAGGGGTGAAAAAACATCCTTCAGGGAGGTAGGTTTTCTGTGATAGTACCATAATTACATTTTTGACAGTTACTGAAGAGTTGTCTCCCCTGACTGTGACTTGACTGACTTTATTATGATGTAACTCCGCGGCAGGCGACAATAATATTCACACTCACAAGTCTATACATTCCTTACACCTACTCGGGACAGGTCTGTCACAGAGAAATGCAGTCGCACTGATAAATTCACATATTTTCATTGACCTTATATCTATATAGTGTCATTTCAATAGAAATAATATCTTTAGTATGCGTTTGCTGTGTACCATTGTAAAGGTGTAGGGACACGAGAAGTCTATGGCGTGGTTAAGTGTAAAGGAAATTAAAAATAAAAAGAGGTTGTTTAAGAATGTTGTTAAAAAGACCATGTTTAGAAAAAAATCTTGAGTAGATATTTTTCTGTCTCTAGATAGGTATTCACACAGTAAGCAAATAAATATATACTAAGGTATGTGGGTTTTCTGTGTTACCTTATCAATATGTGTTATATAAACCTTTTGTGTCCATTTTAATACAACACAGGAATTCAATACAGCCTTGCTTGGCTTTCATGAAGTTTTAGGCTAGAAATCCATATTAAAAAGAAAATGTGAATTGTGTTGTTATGTATAGATACAGGCTGGTTTGTGAATGGAGTCTTTTGGAACCAACTTTGTATTGCATTAGCTATATATCTGTTGGTGTCTTGTTTTAAACTGTATTGAATGACCTCCTGTCTGATTGACCTCTTTAGACAAATTCCTGTGTATCCTACGTAGAAACTTAGCTTATATATATATATATATATATATATGTAATAACAAAACACTAAAATAAAACCTGAATTAGTTTTAATTTACAGCAACATGTTGTATTTAAAAGCCTTTCTATAATGACCACTTCAGTAAAGTATAATACTGATATTTACCTGTACATTATGACTACCTGTCTATAGTGACCAGTTCACTAAAGTATATACTGATAGTTACCTGTACAGTATGACTACCTGTCTATAGTGACCAGTTCACTAAAGTATATACTGATATCTACCTGTACATTATGACTACCTGTCTATAGTGACCACTTCAGTAAAGTATATACTGATATTTACCTGTACATTATGACTACCTCTCTATAGTGACCAGTTCACTAAAGTATATACTGATATCTACCTGTGCAGTATGACTACCTGTCTATAGTGACCACTTCACTAAAGTATATACTGATATCATACCTGTACATTATCACTACCTGTCTATAGTGACCAGTTCACTAAAGTATATACTGATATTTACCTGTACATTATGACTACATGTCTATAGTGACCAGTTCACTAAAGTATATACTGATATCTACCTGTACATTATGACTACCTGTCTATAGTGACCAGTTCAGTAAAGTATATACTGATATCTACCTGTGCATTATGACTACCTGTCTATAGTGACCAGTTCACTAAAGTATATACTGATAGTTACCTGTGCATTATGACTACCTGTCTATAGTGACCAGTTCACTAAGTATATACTGATATCTACCTGTGCATTATGACTACCTGTCTATAGTGACCAGTTCACTTAAGTATATACTGATAGTTACCTGTACAGTATGGCTTCCTGTCTATAGTGACCACTTCAGTAAAGTATATACTGATATTTATCTGTACAGTATGGCTACCTGTCTATAGTGACCAGTTCACTAAAGTATATACTGATATCTACCTGTACATTATCACTACCTCTCTATAGTGACAAGTTCACTAAAGTATATACTGATATTTACCTGTGCATTATGACTACCTGTCTATATTGACCCGTTCAGTAAAGTATATACTGATATTTACCTGTACATTATGACTACCTGTCTATAGTGACCAGTTCACTAAAGTATATACTGATATTTACCTGTACAGTATGACTACCTGTCTATAGCCAACACCTAACCCTTTCACCCCTACTGGTCATATTGGATTTCAAATGATGAATGAATGGCAGAGTCCACTAAAGTTTCTTGGGGTTGAAAGGGTAAATAAATATGTTATACTGATATAAAAGTGTACATTATGGCTCTCTATCTATATTGATGACTATGCATTTTAGTAAATTGTAATACTGATATTTACCTGTGCAGCATGACAGCCTGTCTATAGTGACCAATTAAGAAAATCAAAATAGAGATATTTTTACTTGTACACTTTGACTACTCCTCTATACTGACCACTCAGACCAGCTAACACCAAGACAAGCCATCAGCGATTGACCGATCTTATCAAGAAGGGATTTGTTCAATTTTGACATCACAAACTGTAATCAATGAATTGAAAATGTGAGTTGAGGATAATCCTGACCATTGGGTGATGTATCGTGTGGGTTCATACTACACTAACAATGACAGTAGGGACTCACTGTTGTAGATTGTCTGTCTGTAGACATAATGGACAAGTTGGATGATAATGATGATGATACTGGCAGCTTACAAATGATCTGTAGACGAACTGTAGACGACCTGTAGACGGGTTCCAACAACTGTACTCAGGGGACTGGGGAAGGGGGTGGGGAAATTGTACACAGGGGGACTGGGGGTGGGGTTGGGGAAATAATACACAGGGGTACTGGGGGAGGGGTTGGGGAAATTGTACACAGGGGGACTGGGGGAGGGGTTGGGTAAATTGTACTCAGGGGGACTGGGGGAGGGGATGGGGAAATTGTACACAGGGGACTGGGGGGAGGGGGTGAGGAAATTGTACACAGGGGGACTTTGGGAGGGGTTGGGGAAATTGTACACAGGGGACTGGGGGTGGGGTTGGGGAAATTGTACACAGGGGGACTTTGGGAGGGGGTGAGGAAATTGTACTCATGGGACTGGGGGAGGGGGTGAGGAAATTGTACTCAGGGGTACTGGGGGAGGGGGGGAGGAAATTGTACACAGGGGGACTTTGGGAGAGGGGGGGGGGGGGAAATTGTACACAAGGGGACTTTTGGAGGGGGTGAGGCAATTGTACACAAGGGGACTGGGGGAGGGGTTGGGGAAATTGTACACAGGGGGACTGGGGGAGGGGTTGGGGAAATTGTACACAAGGGGACTGGGGGAGGGGTTGGGGAAATTGTACACAGGGGACTGGGGGAGGGGGTGGGGAAATTGTACACAAGGGGACTGGGGGAGGGGTTGGGGAAATTGTACACAGGGGACTGGGGGAGGGGGTGGGGGAAGTGTACTCAGGGGACTGGGGGAGGGGATGGGGAAATTGTACACAGGGGACTGGGGGAGGGGATGGGGAAATTGTACACAGGGGACTGGGGGAGGGGTCGGGGGAAGTATACATGGTGTTGGGTAGGTTTATAAGACACTCCTTGGTGTTCCAAGTTGGAAGGATTTTGAAAAGTGTTTGGTGAAATTGAATGGGAAGTTAAAGGGACAAAAGGTTTTCAGGAAGATTGAGGATAATGGGGAAGTTTGGTAACAGAGGTGATAGAGAGAGAAAGGGGAACTCCAGTAGACTATATGTCAGTAAGTTAAAGGGGAGGGGGAGTGTAGGGGAGAAACATGTGTTTTATATTTGTCTGGTGAAAAGTAGGAAGAATCTTCAAAGGGTGGAGTGGGAAGGAGTCTGACATATATGCACTATATAGACATTTGTCCCCTCATTATACCACTCACAGGCCCTCCACAGCTACACCACCACCTGTCTCCCACCACCCCATCGACCACCACCGTGCCCTCAGATACAAATGGGGCCTGCCTCCAGATCTCTTAATCTTCATGAAATGTTGTAAACTTACATTATATTTCCGAAGTGATTTATTTTTCTGTTAATTTGCAAAGATGAACATTTTAAGAATTCCAATACTCAAGCCCCCTATGGAACGTTATCTGTCATGAAGTTATAGTACAATGAACTCCTATACTGTGAACTTACATATTTTAGTGGTAATCTCATTTTAGTGCTTTTTACCCTAGAAACATTTCACTTAATTGTGATTGTGATATTTTTCTATATGCTGTTTCTACATAAAAAAAAATTTTGGTGAGCCATTTCTACAAGAAGCTAAGCTGTTAGAAAATTAGGAAATTTGCTCAAATTAGCCTTTGACACTAACTTTCCAGGCCTTGGAGACCAACGGTCTCCTGATACTTAAATTCTTGGTGCCCTCCACAGAATCTTGGAGCCCACATTTTCAACAAAAAAAAAATTATAAAAAGAAACTTATTTCATTTGTTCAAATATTTTATTATATCATTTCCATGAGGAGTTTAAAAGACTTCCGTTGAAGTTCAATAAGGTCCTGGTTATTGGTGAGTTTATCCCCCTCCTCCTCATCATCACTATTCTCATCAGATTCATTCGGACTGTCCCCAAGCTGGTAGTTTTGAATTTTCTCTCAGTGTCTGCTATGCTGGCAATACATTTTTGGCAATATTTGTCATTCAGGTAAGTGTTACCAATGTCTATTGTCTTGGCCTTATCAAGCTGGCACAGGGAAACATAATCTGTATAGGGTTTGCCCAGCTTAGCCACAAAGTGGGCGTTTCTAAACAGAAAGCAGAGTTTATTTACAACTGCCTTGTCCATCAAACGGACTGCCCTGTCCGCGTCAGACGACCCTGGTTTTTGTAGTGACACTTTTTCTTTTTCAACACTTCCTACATGACCCTTAGAAGTTTCATGTTTTTTTGATAATATCAATTTTAAAGGTAGATGTACCTGTAGTAAACGACCCGGTTTCTCCATGTTTACGACACAGTGTACAGTACATGTGTACATCGTCGTAGCCCAACCAATTAAACTGTGTTGGCCAGGAGTTCTGGAACTTTCTGTCTCTCTTTTCTTTCTCGTATTGATGCTGTTGAACCCGTCGTTCCTTCGATGTCTTGGCTTTTTTTCGGAGGAGGCGACAGCCCCAACCACCGATGCATCTCTGTATGTACGTGTGTTGTTTACCCTAGGTCAATGCAAGTGAAGGTCACTTTCGCTTCGCGCCGACTTACCTTGGTCATATAGACGCTTGAAATAGTACTAGTTTATTGTCTAAAATTACAAGCGTTCCAAATACTCTGGCGATCGGAAAGACGGGAGTACACAAGTGCAGTTTTACATGCGTGCAACACATGGGTATAAACGACTGACGAATATTGAAATTAAATCGACAACTTTTTGGGTACATTTTAAGAACACCTCAATGTAAAAATCTCAGTGCCCGACGGTCTCCAGGTAAGTGCAGTTTTTGGAGACCTCCAAATATTTTGGTGGACTCTGGCACCAGGTCTACCGTTAGTGTCGAAGGCTGCAAATTCGAGCACGCCTAATAAAGCACTTTTACAATGATGTCATATCTCTTAATATCATATTCTCCTTTATATCACAAGTGATGCAGAGGCCGATTTATAAATCACGCCAATGCTGTCACAGAATTTTCTATCAAAAGTTTTTACCACTTTCTTAAAAATGTACAAAGATAACACTAACCTTTAAGATTCTATACGAAAAAACAACACACCAAAATGCACATGTAGTCTGCCACTTTACTTAAACTTTGGGGGCGAAATTAATAACTACTTCCGGTACAGAATCCGGAAAGAACACAAAGTACGTAAAGAGTTAAACAAAGGGGAGATAATTTGGTGGTGTGTCATAAAAGTATACTTTAACAAAGGGGAGATAATTTAGTGGATATGTCATACAAATGCACTTTTAAACAAAGGGCAGATAATTTGGTGTTGGAATACAGTAAGTTGGGAGATTCATTGAATAAAATTAAAAGGGCTAGTAACTAGCAGATTTAGTTAACTCAGAAGAAAATTCTTAAACATGTTGCTTTATATATGGCACTGCTAGTTCCCTAACCCTCGGATACATCTAATGCTTCATGGCTACATTAAGGAACAAAACTGCAGACTTCAAGTAATTGTTGTATATGTGCTTCCAACACATTGCTTGTTCCTTATTGTGCATGGCTTTCCCCCAGGAATCACTTACAGCACAGTCTAAGTGAGCAATATCCGTGGCTTGGTGGTGGTCGAATAGTCGGGGATCTTGACTTATTTTGGCGCATTGACAGAACCCCAGCCGTTTCACGTTTCCGGGATGAAGCTCACCTGTCATATCTCGCGCAATTTTAAATGCATTCATACTGTTCCAGAAACATAAATGCCTCGTAAATATCAATTCATCATGCATAATATTTTGTTATGTTATTACAAATAAGTACCGAATTTTAACTTAAAATGAAGAAAAAGCATAAAGATAGTTTTTGGTGAGTAGTAAAGGTAGCATGACCTGGTAGAGTGAGACATTAATGCTATAGGCCTGGTGGTGTTTTATGATCCTGACCAAGTAGAAAACTGGATATTGTGTAGTTAACTTGATCCATATATTTATGATGAGCATTTTCCTTCCAACCATTCCTAGGCAGCAATCAGACTTGTGTGTTGGCATTTGGTAAAGTACAAAAAAACCTGATATTTATACAACTATTAACTACGGGCCATCTTTAAAAATATCTTGGTTAATTTGCTGTAACCCGACCAAGGGGTTTTATAGGGATTTTATATAGGGGTAGGTAGGTAGGTAGGTAGGGCGGAACTTTTCCTTTGTTCAGTTCTGAAATCAGATTTTCAACTTTCAATACAGCAACAAACCAGAATATAAACTGTTTGGAAATCATTGATTTTGTGATCTTAAACAAAAGAAATGCACACAAATGTTATTTGGGTTTTCAAGACATATTTTCAAATTTGCAAAGCAACTTCCGGACATTGATACATTTATCCGAAAAAAAAAAATATCTGGGTCAGGCGGGTTACGCCAAACCAAATATATTTTTATTTGGGCCTGATAGCATGAAGTATGTGCTCCGTGCTTCAAGATTTTATGTAGGAATAAGTTACATGTAGACAACTTCATAAGACTTCACGGAACTGTTGTCGAAGAAGACCCTGCTTTGATACCCTAATAGCACATGGAAAGGTTACAAGGCTAATTATAACTTGCCTGACCACACAAGACTACTCTGGGCATTTCTTACTACAGTTAGATCCCTGGTTGTTGCGCATATTGTTTCTAATATGTATTTAAATCCCTCAATTTTACTTAAAGCCAGCCTAAATTATTGGAGGAAACCGGAGTACCCGGGAAAAACCCTCGTGGTCGGGCATGTGACCCCTATACCATTACAAGTCTGATCGGGGAATCGAACCCCGGCTGCTTAGGTGAAAGGCTGCTGTACATTATTGGTCAAATCTATTAATGGCTTATTCCGATGCACCATATATCAACACTATTTTTGGTCCCCTCCTAGTGCTTTGGCTTTGGACACCTTGGGGCTCATATATTACAGGATAAGATATAATGATTTAAGTAGATTTGTAGGTGACCTAAGGCAAAGTCTCAAGTGACCTAGTCTAATTGCCTTTTGTCTTGTCATTCTCTGAGGTGCATTGTCTGTTGTGCATTTGCAAACAATTTTCTACTTTTCAACAACCTAGAGGCGTAGAGATCTGATATTGGGCCTATCGCATGCTAGGGTGAACGACATTAACCTCAAATTCAAGATCACAGGAATGAAATCTGCCGCAAAAATATATCAAAACCCAGGTGACCGTTAAGGCCCATGTCTTGCTTCAATTCAGGATAATTTTGTGCCATTTTACCCTGCATGTTTTGAGAGTGATAACTCGATCACTCCACAGAATTGGTAACTTAAAAATCATGACTCCTGAGGGGGGATTTTTTGTGTTGGAGCATCCAGAAGGACTACTAACTAAAAAGAAAGAAAGTGTAGATGATATATCAAACATCTTGTCATATCTCAGAACGGAGTCGGTGTTTCAGAGTATTCCATCTTGAAGCCCTCTATAGTAACAAGAGGTACCTATTAAAATGGCTATATTAGCTTGTTAACGGATGATTCAGTATATATGGAAGAGTCACACAAACGTCGTATTCATTAAGTAAGACACATCTGATTTATATTGCATTAATAGAGAAATATACATGACTAATAAGTTTATACTTGTTCATTACGACATGTATGCATTCTGATTCATATAAAATACCCCGTAAAACCATCACAAGATGTCTCCGGATGCTCCCTGGTAGTGATTGCTTACAGATTTACACACCGCATGTGTTACTTTATCATATATTACGTTGCAGTATTGAAGGTCAAATTTTTTTCAACAAATTATCTTTAAAAAATACAAAATTGAAGAAACCATTAAAAAAATTTCTATTTTATCTAAGAAGTTTTTATCTAAAATGCAAGAAACATATCTTGATATTCCTATTATCTTAAACACTCCTTTATTTGAAATTCGTAGATTATATACATGAGTGTCATATTTGAAATTATGACTGTACAATGCCATACAGTATTCTTTTAAATTACCCTGAAAAAAATGATGTAATTTACCTAATTCTATTTTTCAACACAAAGTTCTATTTTGAAACAAGTCTAAAAAAAATTAATCGGCATCATTAAAATGTTTGTTTGCTGTACAAGCTTCCATATGTCTGGTACTGTAGGGGTCATTAGGAAGCTTAAGTTACCACCCAGGAAGTGTTTATGTGGAGGGGCCATGTTGCTGGCGAAGTGTACAAACGATAACCCATCATGACACCATACGCTCACAATCTACGAGTTGTAGAGCGGAATCTCTCTTTTCACAGATAGACTGCGATTTGATTGGGAAAAGGTCTTAAATTTGGGAATGAAATGAAAAAAAAAAATGTTTATAGATCATACTCCTTGTATGTTAAATTGTGAAGTCCATTGGAACTGGATGTAATAATAGTTTATAAATGAAATCCTTGTTTATAGACATCTGTAGGAATAATTCATGTATATAAAAAAAATTCTTTGAATAAATTTTCAACTTGGCAAATTGGGAACTGATTATGCATTTTGGTATGGGTTTAAATATCCTGAGATATACATACACATGTATTGATATCCAAATATATTTAAACCAATCAGATTGTTTTCTTCCTCCTTCAGAGAGGTTCTTCTAGGAAGGTTGGGTTTAAAATACAGTTAGGTAGCTGAAAGTAAGACTATTAATTTCAACATTGAATGTATTAAAATGTGACAAATTCTTTAGTACTTACCAGTATTTCTTAAACGACAGACCTCTATCAACTTGACGGAATGTTGCTTATCCGAAACCATTGTTACACAAGATAAAGACATAACCAAAATTTGTAAAGTACATGCATTCCTGAGTAAGTCTAAGTAAGAATGTTTGTTTTCTTAAACAAGAATGACTCCCCTTGAAGTGTCGTCAACATAAACATTTTTTTTTATTGAAAGGTTTTTCCCAACAACCAATCAACACATTGCCCTTCTAGATTTTTACTTGGGGTTGTTGGTTTTCCACACTTTGACACTTTTGGTATGTTCAGAGTTGTCTGACCCGAAGATGTCACCGCAGGAGTTGTCTCACCTTGACAAAGGTCAAGCAATGCTACGCCTGTGTATGCTTTGTCAGGTGTTAGGGACAGGTAGATTACTAAAATAATAAGTAATTGTTGTTTTTACAAGGATAAGTCAATCAGACCTATATAATATACCTATATACCACTTTATATGGTTGATGTTGGTTTAAGCCAATCACTGACAGCCATGTTTATTTAGCAGGAGCTTGTCACCTCATGACTGGTAATTACCTGATAATGGGGCAGGATTAGGTGATTTAAGGAGAAACTGAGAATTTATTGTTCACTAATTATGTGTTATATTATATGAAAAGAAAATTTATAAGGGCTATAAATAATCAGTGGTTATTTTTAGCAATCATAAAGTATATAGTATAAGGTACATGCAGTTATTGAATATCAATTTTCCATATATACAATGTATATGCAAATCATAATTCCCCCTAACAGTAAAAATCCTAGGAAATTATAAAAAGTATATTTTGCATAATGTTTACTATTGAATATGAAATGTCTGATTTTAAATATCAGTTTATGGCCTAAGGAAATTTCTTGACTCAAAATTTTCCATAGGAACACGTACATTATTAGATTTCAGGAGAAAATCTTATCTAAGGAACTCTCCTTTAGTTAGGGAGTATTCATGAAATTGGGGCCAGGACTAACTATTTCTATGATACAATAAATTAGTTTAAAATTTAAGAACAGAGCTTGTATTTCTTAAAGATAAAAAATATGCATTTACTTCTAACATTCTGATATTTTTTATAATGTGTAGGATATATATTAGTATTTCAATACAATTTTCTCTTATACATTTTGTAAAATGTATTTTTTTCACAAATGTAGTTTAAAAGAAAGAGATTCATTGTGTTGTATATAAACATATTGTAAGGAAGTTGTTTTCTCAGTTCAGAGTAACTTGAAGTCCTGCAAATGTATAGCTATTTCCTTGCAGGAAATATCTTGTATACAAACTGTGGAAATCGGTATGTGTATACTGTTGTATGTTGATCAACTACTACTCATATACAGTTAAAAAATTGTTGCTACTTCAGCCAATATTAGAGACCAATCAAGCTTGAATCATTATTAAATGCCATATGATATATTACATTTTCTACATATTTATGCAATATGGAGTCCATTACTTCTAAGAATTCTTTGTCCTATAATGCCAGATATTGAATTGATAGAAACGGATGGTCTAGGTAATTGGCTTAGGAACTTTTACTTGCGGTTAATTTCAATGCCAAAAAAGTTGTTTATAAAATGCTAATTTCATGACTACAAAGTTTTATTATCCTAAAGAATACTGACTTTATACCTACATTATAGATATTCTATTGGTTTCTTAAAAAGCATTAATCATGTTTAGGTAAGATTATTTAATTCAATTCTTAACAAGTAAAATAAAATGAAATTATTAAAAGAAGAAATTAAAAAAAAAAAAAAAAAGGAAAAAATATAAAAATATAAAAATATCTTGAAATTAGAATTTAATACTTTTACATTTCCTTCAAATATCTGTTGAGAAAATTTTAATTGAACATAATTTTTGATGTCATTGCAAAGGAATGAATTAATGTATGGGTTCTGATCAGAATTTAAAGCTTAAATCTTTTTAATACAAAACTATTTTAATCAACTTCTTAATCAAAGAAATTATCACTTTTTTGATCACAAACAAGTTTTGTTTACTAGTAGGTGATATGCAGGCAAAATTATTATTAAAAAATCTCTTGTTTATTTTTATTAATCAAAACTTCAAGAAAGAGATGTTGGAATTAGAATTTGTTTGCTCTGTAACAGATATTAATTGGTTTCTCTAGTACAGAGGTGTTTTCCCTCCAATTTTAAGCTGAATGCTGCCGGAGACAGATGTGTGAGGGCCATGTCTTCGGAGCAGAACTATGCAGTCATGGGATCTCTATTGTATTGGCTACTCTTTAAATCGTGAATAGCAGCACGCGTTATGCACAGCAGGAAGGTGCCAGCTATTGTTGTTGAAACCATGCTACAATGAATACATGCTCACAAGTATAGCGTATTTTCCTATGCATGCCTAATGGGTTTGCAATCAAAAGGGTTCTCGGATCACACGACAGCCCTTTCGCGTTAGCTTTTCTGCGTTTGGTGTTTTCCTCACCGACAGGTAATTTTTTGGGGGGCCCTTACATGTTCTGAAGTAAACTTCCATATAATTACCTGTTCGCTTAATTTGCGATCCTCAATTCCCCTAATTTAGGCTTATCACCTTTCTGTTTCCCTTTGATACTTCACTGATGGTGTGCTGGACCGCTGCCTGACTTGGACAGAACACGGAGGAAAGCTAAGTAGGGCATACAGCCAAGAGGCAGAAAAGGGCAGGAAGGAAGATTTCTTTATAATAAAGGTCGATGTGTGTGTTTATGGTTTCGATACCAGGATCATTCTGCTACTGAAGCAACTAACTTCACCAAAATAAAACAGAGAGCAACATGATGACCATTTGCTCATACTGCTTTACTATTAATTAAGAACTATCCGGATGAAAGGGAGAGAGAGAGAGAGAGAGCAGTTTCCATGAACTTCAACAACGTAGCAACCGAATGCAGCAATATTGATAACACGTACTGAACAACACTTAACAATTCTAATGTTAAAACTGGTTTATATTAAACTTTTTTTGGACCAAACAGTGAAAAATACAAACCCAAACATTCAGAACAACCTAATTATCAGTATCAATATGCATATACCTATTTATACATCTGTGTGGGCTGTTGCAAAAGAGATAAACCAGTTTACAGTATCCTACTCTTTGCTTTGAAAGTAATCTGGATTTAGTGGTTCTGTAATGCTAATCCTCCATAGTCGGAGTTGAATCATCCAACTTTACTTTTTCTTGTGTCCCCAGGTTTGAATAATTTTTGGTACCTAATTGTGAATCATGTGTGTTGAATATAGAAACATTCTTGATGTGTCTCTATATCAAAATCCTGTTACCCTATAACCATTCTTGCCCAGATTTAAGTCCAATGGCCCCTGGTTTTAACCATTCTTTACGAAATTTTAAGTCCAGCGGCCCCAAATTTGAATCCTTCTATCACCACATTAGGATCCTGTCGCTCCAATTTGAACAACCTTTTTGCGCCAGTTTTGCGTCCTGCTGCCCTCAAAATTGCTTGTGCTAAATGTATTGGCTTTAATGTTTCAAAGATAAAACTCAATTTTCACCATAGATTACCTTGCAGCTTCTTAGAGATATAATAACCTGTTGAAGTTTCAATAATTCTTTCAAAGATAATGCAGTAGTTCTTAAAACGATTTACTAGAATATCCATCGGACATCAGGATGTTGATCAAGAAAGCTTTTGTTGCTCAAAATGATACATTTTCCTAAGTATATTGCATTTTACTGTCTGGGGTGTATATATACTCAGCTATGCAGTCATCATTGGAGAAAATCAAAATTCTTGCCAATTCTGAGCCTACAGAAATAGGAAATTTATTAGCAAGTATTCCGGATGGTATTTGGTGAATAATAGCAGTATTTTCTCGGTGTTGACATTTGACTTTATGATAGCAATAAATATCAAATAACTTTAAAAGCTGCTAAAAGGAGCCTCAGTTTCAACAAAGTTTGTTCATTTCAGATTTTCTTGAATGTTCAAGTTTTAAAAATGTTGCTGACTTTGTGCTTTGATTTGCATTCTTGGAGTTAAAATGGCATATATGAGAGTTGTTGTAAAAACTTATTATAAAAATTTCGCTGTTGCAATATATTTCCAATCATTTACCAACCGTATGTATATTTCATAGATTGGTGTATTATAAGAACCGACATATGAGTTGATGGTACCTGGTGTTTAATAAAAAGAACATATCTATCGTACATTCGTTAAGGATCTTAACGGAGAATTCATGGGAACCATAATAATTTGTTGATAGATTTCCAATTTCTCAGCCAGTAAATTCTATAATCTTTCTGAAATGATATAGATTCAGTTTTGAAAATCATTAAGAAATTTTATATACACTGAAATGCACTATCTTAAAAAAAATATTTGGAAATAAAGCATATAGCTAAAATGCACTATAAGCTGGATGTTGGTGTAATTATGTAACTTACCAATCCAGGATAAGACGTTCGTTGACATCGTTAATTCAACTTTCTTCAGTTACCAGCATCTTTTCCTTTAGGCTTTATCAGTACAAATTGTTACCTCTTCGTCACAATTCAACACGTTCGGAATGTTTTTGAATTCCATAAATGAGAATTAATAGTAATCCATTCTGTTCCATTAAAAAGAGTTGAACTTAAGTTTGTAACAGGTACTTGGTCTGTCCTGAAGCAGAATAGAAATGGTACGCATGGTTCATCGAGGCGTGACCATTGACCATTGAAGTGTGGCCATGTCTTGTGTCTGGCCTGTGGTAGGTTTCAAATTGTCCTCGCCAAAAGCAGGAGGAGTTTCTGTCACGCTCGAATGACCTTGCACAAAAGCTGTTCCCTCCAGTTTAGAGCTAATAATGTACCACGGCATACAAATCATGCTAGCATTGTCGGATAAAGTCGTCTTTGTAGAATCACTCTCGGCTTTTATGAAACACCTTTACGCACACGCAGCTCACATGTTCGTACTGAAAAGACAACACAAACATAAAACGAATGAAGGCGAAAGAGTGAAGTGCTTATTTCACAAAACAACTGTTAAAATGTTAAAAGTTTCAATCATTCTTATCGTCACATCAATCTATCAAGTATCGTATACGCCATTGTAAATAATCCGTTTACGGACAAACGGTGGTGAATGTCGGAATTATCAACCAAGTGGTGGGTGATGATGATGAACCGATGCCCTCTGGTGGTCAGCTTTTGAACTGATATCAGTCGTCATCAGTATCAAAGCCTCATTGAGCACGGTAAAAGTAAAAACTGATTCTTCACAGTACTGAATGGGAATTTAAACGAAATTTAATTCCTTTCGGTATTATCAATGACAAATATGGTTTCCAGGACTCTTATATAAAAAGAAAATGACCGGCATGGTCAGATACAAAAGTTAATTGATTCATTGTATATAGAATTGATGCCCAGTTTGTAATATATCTGAAGCAGGAGGTGACCATGTTGGATCTGTCACATGATGTGATCACCTTGTGCCTCGAACCAATCAAGCGTTGTCGTCTGCTTTTCTTAGCCATTCAAACACAGACAAAACCCTGACTGGATTAACGCTGTACTGTTTAATTTGGTCATCAGTCCTGACTTGACCGACAATGGATGAAGGAATTACATCCCCAATGACCATCGGTCATTTGAAAACACTGATAACATTTCTCTTACTTGACTATTTGATGTATGACTTGTCCACTCGAGTTGTCCACACTCAATAGGTTCTACCTGTCAAACCCTTGGTCCATCGGTCAACATCAAACGCAAACAAGCCACAACTCTAATGGATGTAAATTGAAGAGGTACATATCATTTCAGTGACCAGCTAGGTTCCTGACCTCTGAACTTTGGCACACGCTATGAGCAGTTGGTGTATAATAATTAGTAGAAGAGTTTGGCTTTCGATTGAGAGTGGGTGAAAAATGACGGTTGTCACATGGTCATTAAATGGTCATCTGTGATACATGCATGATTTCTAGGTGGCCTCCTTATAATCATACAAATGCTCGAAATAAAAAAAAAAAAAATCAGGTGAAAACACTAGCAAGCAGGGAACTGTCGAAGTTAAGACATGTACCATGTCAGAGTAATTTGTCTTTAAAGATCAAATGTCATTTATTGAAAGAGAAAATAGGTGTTTATAATAAGTGAAATTTTTACTCTGAAAAAGAAAGAAAAGAAAGGCAAAAGAATATTTGCCAATAATTTTAAAGTTTATTAAATTTTAATTTTAAAGAAAAAAAGTTAATTACATATTTATGTATAGGTAAATGTTATCTTTCTTAAACATTGAAATGTTCATAAACGTCATTGATATCACATATAATCAATAGTTATGAGAATTTTATTAAATATATGTTTTGAAATTTTTGTTTGAATTTTTAGGTCATCTGATCGAGACAAAGTCTCAAGTGACCTATTCTAACCGCTTTTTGTCCGTCGTTGTGCAACCATAAACAAGTAACATTTTCGACTTCTTCTCCAAAACTGCTGAACCAAATTCGATGAAATTTGAGCTTTCTTGTCCAAATGTCAACCAAAATTTATTATGTGAATTATATGATCTCATTTTAACCTCCCAGGAGCCTGAGGGGCGAGGCCAAAAACGGCCAAATTGACTAAAATTTCAAAAATCTTTTTTCTCAACTCTAAGATATGGTAGAATCTAATACTCTTCATAGAAGGTGCTTTACCAAAATTGTGAATTTCATGACCCTTGGGTCTCATGTTTCACCTTGGGGAGGGGATAAAATTGATTATAGTTTATATAGAATAATCACATTTTTGAGCATTATTTGTTCCAATTAAATTGCCATTGGAAATAATACAAACTTTGTTAGAATTATCAGTATGGGATGCCTGTTGTAAACCACATGTATATTGGCACTGACTGACCCCCAGGGGCTTATGGACGGGGCCAAAAAGGGTCAAATTAACTGAAAATTCAAGAAACTTCTCAATACCTAAATAAGGTAGAATCAAATACTCTTCATAGAAGGAAGGGTCTTAAGGTGTTTTACCAATAATGTGAATTTCATGACCCTGCAGTCACACGATTGGCCCTGGGGAGGGGGTAAATTTTACTATAGTTCGCTGGGAAATCACTATTTTGACTGTCATTGTTTCATTTCTATTGGAATTCATTCTAACTTTGTTAACATTATCAGCATGGGATGAAAGCTTGATGGTATGCACATGCTGGCCCTGACTCAGACCCCCTGAGCTGATGGGCAGGGCCAAAAGGGTCAATTAAATTAACTTAGATATTTCAAAACTCAGGTGAACGTTAAGGCCCATGGGCCTCTTGTTATCATATGTTTTTATTGAAAATGTTTAAACAGTATGTGTATCAAATAAGAAAAAAAAATGAAGAAATATCATCTCTTAAGATTGAAAATATATCATGAATTGTGTATATTAATTAAGTCAAAATTAAAAAAGAATATCCTGATGATATTGAGATTGTCAGTGAAAATATAAATGTATTTAATTTTTCTGATTAATTGTCTTACATCGTTTGGTTGGCTGTGCCCTACCTTGTTTCAGGAAGTGTTTTTTTTTTTTTTTTTGTATTCAGGATTTTTAATGCAACACAAAGATAAAATTTTACATGAATATATGCATATATTTTAAACATGATGATGATGATGATGACATCAGCTAAATGCAGTAAAATCAACGGGCATTTCAACAAATTTTTTAAGTTTTTCTTGAAAGTAAGTTAAAAAATTGCTGTGTATTTTAAAATTACATATATGGAAGTTGTTTATTTTTCTGGAGAATTACAGAATTTTAATATTTTAACAATATTTGTGTTAATGTTAGGCTATTCTTTTGTTGTTACAGGTCTCATCTCCTATACAGAGTATCTCTTCCTCTTGTGTGTCCTAACCAGTAAGTACAACCATTATATAGATATCTATATTATACAAAAGAATTAAGGGGCCGCCGTGGCCGAGTGGTTAAGGTGTCCCCACACTTTATCATTAGCCCTCCACCTCTGGATTGCGAGTTCGAAACCTACGTGGGACGTCAGTTGCCTGCAGGTACTGACCGTAGGCCGGTGGTTTTTCTCCAGGTACTCTGGCTTTCCTCCACCTCCAAAGCCTGGCACGTCCTTAAATGACCCTGGCTGTTAATAGGACGTTAAACAAAAACAAACCAAACCAAACCAATCTAAAGAATTGAATTAAAATCTACCTACAAACAAGGAGATGATTTGCTGTTTAATATTCTAACATTTAGATATTAAGAAACCTTGGTACATCTTCCTCTTAAGAACACAAAATCCTTATAACATGACGACATTTGTGGCAGTAAAAGATATAGGCAATATATATATATATATGCCACATAGATCATCAAAAATAACTCCTTTTCACATTAAAACTGCCAGAATGATATACCTGGCTGAACTCTGATGCATTCATCCTAAATTAATGAAATGCCATTTTTTCTAGACATTCAAACTGAAATTTACTTGAAGTGATTAACTGTGAATTGTACCTCTTTCCCCCTGCACCCATTTGATTTGATAGCATTATATCATTTGTCTTAGTTAAATAATTTTTGAGATATATGTATGTGCTTTTATCTGAATGTGTAATACATGCTCATTTATAGAAAATGTTCAGATAATAATTTTTTTTTAATGAAGATGAGAAAATACATTGTGGATGTTAGAAATCTATATAAGGATTTACAATGGTTTTGAATACTCTGCCATCGGATTGGGACAAGCTTATGGATGGCCTGAAGGCATGGCAGGTGCTAGTATCAATATTGATGAGTACTTTAATTTGAGTCTAGAATTTCTGTATAATAAAAAAAAAGGACCTAATGCCTTATTCAGTTCCCTGTAATGGGTCGCTGTCTGCTTGAAAAGAGAGAAAGAGTTTGAAAAAAGAGAAATGAAACTTAAGGAGAGAAATGAAACAACAAGTTTGGTGACGAATCAGGAATGATTCTAAGATTTAAGAAAGTTAGGAGGAAGATGAGGAATGGCCCTTAGATTTAAGTGAGTTAGGAGGAAGATGAGGGATGGCCCTTAGATTTAAGTGTGTTAGGAGGAAGATGTGGAATGGCCCTTAGATTTAAGTGAGTTAGGAGGAAGATGAGGAATGGCCCTTAGATTTAAGTGAGTTAGGAGGAAGATGAGGAATGGCCCTTAGATTTAAGTGAGTTAGGAGGAAGATGAGGAATGGCCCTTAGATTTAAGTGAGTTAGGAGGAAGATGAGGAATGGCCCTTAGATTTAAGTGAGTGAAGAGGAAGATGAGGAATGGTCCTTAGATTTAAGTGAGTTAGGAGGAAGATGAGGAATGGCCCTTAGATTTAAGTGAGTGAGGAAGATGAGGAATGGTCCTTAGATTTAAGTGAGTTAGGAGGAAGATGAGGAATGGTCCTTAGATTTAAGTGAGTGAAGAGGAAGATGAGGGATGGCCCTTAGATTTAAGTGAGTTAGGAGGAAGATGAGGAATGGCCCTTAGATTTAAGTTAGTTAGGAGGAAGATGAGGAATGGTCCTTAGATTTAAGTGAGTTAGGAGGAAGATGAGGAATGGTCCTTAGATTTAAGTGAGTTAGGAGGAAGATGAGGAATGGTCCTTAGATTTAAGTGAGTTAGGAGGAAGATGAGGAATGGTCCTTAGATTTAAGTGAGTTAAGAGGAAGATGAGGAATGGCCCTTAGATTTAAGTAAGTTAGGAGGAAGATGAGGAATGGTCCTTAGATTTAAGTGAGTTAAGAGGAAGATGAGGAATGGCCCTTAGATTTAAGTGAGTTAGGAGGAAGATGAGGAATGGTCCTTAGATTTAAGTGAGTGAAGAGGAAGATGAGGAATGGTCCTTAGATTTAAGTGAGTTAGGAGGAAGATGAGGAATGGCCCTTAGATTTAAGTGAGTTAGGAGGAAGATGAGGAATGGCCCTTAGATTTAAGTGAGTTAGGAGGAAGATGAGGAATGGCCCTTAGATTTAAGTGAGTAAGGTGAAAGATGAGGAATGGCCCTTAGATTTAAGTGTGTTAGGAGGAAGATGAGGAATGGCCCTTAGATTTATGTGAGTGAAGAGGAAGATGTGGAATGGTCCTTACATTTAAGTGAGTTAGGAGGAAGATGAGGAATGGCCCTTAGATTTAAGTGAGTTAGGAGGAAGATGAGGAATGGTCCTTAGATTTAAGTGTGTTAGGAGGAAGATGAGGAATGGTCCTTAGATTTAAGTGAGTTAGGAGGAAGATGAGGAATGGTCCTTAGATTTAAGTGTGTTAGGAGGAAGATGAGGAATGGTCCTTAGATTTAAGTGAGTTAAGAGGAAGATGAGGAATGGCCCTTAGATTTAAGTGAGTTAGGAGGAAGATGAGGAATGATCCTTAGATTTAAGTGAGTTAGGAGGAAGATGAGGAATGGTCCTTAGATTTAAGTGAGTTAGGAGGAAGATGAGGAACGGCCCTTAGATTTAAGTGAGTTAGGAGGAAGATGAGGAATGGTCCTTAGATTTAAGTGAGTTAGGAGGAAGATAAGGGATGGTCCTTAGATTTAAGTGAGTTAGGAGGAAGATGAGGAATGGTCCTTAGATTTAAGTGAGTTAGGAGGAAGATGAGGAATGGTCCTTAGATTTAAGTGTGTTAGGAGGAAGATGAGGAATGGTCATTAGATTTAAGTGAGTTTGGAGGAAGATGAGGAATGGTCCTTAGATTTAAGTGAGTTAGGTGGAAGATGAGGAATGGTCCTTAGATTTAAGTGAGTTAGGAGGAAGATGAGGAATGGTCCTTAGATTTAAGTGAGTTAGGAGGAAGATGAGGAATGGTCCTTAGATTTAAGTTAGTTAGGAGGAAGATGAGGAATGGTCATTAGATTTAAGTGAGTTTGGAGGAAGATGAGGAATGGTCCTTAGATTTAAGTGAGTTAGGAGGAAGATGAGGAATGGCCCTTAGATTTAAGTGTGTTAGGATGAAGATGAGGAATGGTCCTTAGATTTAAGTGAGTTAGGAGGAAGATGAGGAATGGTCCTTAGATTTAAGTGAGTTAGGAGGAAGATGAGGAATGGTCCTTAGATTTAAGTGAGTTAGGAGGAAGATGAGGAATGGCCCTTAGATTTAAGTGAGTTAGGAGGAAGATGAGGAATGGCCCTTAGATTTAAGTGAGTTAGGAGGAAGATGAGGAATGGCCCTTAGATTTAAGTGAGTTAGGAGGAAGATGAGGAATGGTCCTTAGATTTAAGTGAGTTAGGAGGAAGATGAGGAATGGCCCTTAGATTTAAGTGTGTTAGGAAGATGAGGAATGGTCCTTAGATTTAAGTGTGTTAGGAAGATGAGGAATGGTCCTTAGATTTAAGTGAGTTAGGAGGAAGATGAGGAATGGTCCTTAGATTTAAGTGAGTTAGGAGGAAGATGAGGAATGGCCCTTAGATTTAAGTGTGTTAGGAAGATGAGGAATGGTCCTTAGATTTAAGTGTGTTAGGAAGATGAGGAATGGTCCTTAGATTTAAGTGAGTTAGGAGGAAGATGAGGAATGGTCCTTAGATTTAAGTGTGTTAGGAGGAAGATGAGGAATGGTCCTTAGATTTAAGTGAGTTAGGAGGAAGATGAGGAATGGTCCTTAGATTTAAGTGTGTTAGGAAGATGAGGAATGGTCCTTAGATTTAAGTGAGTTAGGAGGAAGATGAGGAATGGTCCTTAGATTTAAGTGTGTTAGGAAGATGAGGAATGGTCCTTAGATTTAAGTGAGTTAGGAGGAAGATGAGGAATGGTCATTAGATTTAAGTGAGTTAGGAGGAAGATGAGGAATGGTCCTTAGATTTAAGTGTGTTAGGAAGATGAGGAATGGTCCTTAGATTTAAGTGAGTTAGGAGGAAGATGAGGAATGGTCCTTAGATTTAAGTGTGTTAGGAAGATGAGGAATGGTCCTTAGATTTAAGTGAGTTAGGAGGAAGATGAGGAATGGTCCTTAGATTTAAGTGTGTTAGGAGGAAGATGAGGAATGGTCCTTAGATTTAAGTGAGTTAGGAGGAAGATGAGGAATGGTCCTTAGATTTAAGTGTGTTAGGAAGATGAGGAATGGTCCTTAGATTTAAGTGAGTTAGGAGGAAGATGAGGAATGGTCCTTAGATTTAAGTGAGTTAGGAGGAAGATGAGGAATGGTCCTTAGATTTAAGTGTGTTAGGAAGATGAGGAATGGTCCTTAGATTTAAGTGAGTTAGGAGGAAGATGAGGAATGGTCCTTAGATTTAAGTGTGTTAGGAAGATGAGGAATGGTCCTTAGATTTAAGTGAGTTAGGAGGAAGATGAGGAATGGTCCTTAGATTTAAGTGAGTTAGGAGGAAGATGAGGAATGGTCCTTAGATTTAAGTGAGTTAGGAGGAAGATGAGGAATGGTCCTTAGATTTAAGTGTGTTAGGAAGATGAGGAATGGTCCTTAGATTTAAGTGAGTTAGGAGGAAGATGAGGAATGGTCCTTAGATTTAAGTGTGTTAGGAGGAAGATGAGGAATGGTCCTTAGATTTAAGTGAGTTAGGTGGAAGATGAGGAATGGTCCTTAGATTTAAGTGAGTTAGGAGGAAGATGTGGAATGGCCCTTAGATTTAAGTGAGTTAGGAGGAAGATGAGGAATGGCCCTTAGATTTAAGTGAGTTAGGAGGAAGATGAGGAATGGTCCTTAGATTTAAGTGTGTTAAGAGGAAGATGAGGAATGGTCCTTAGATTTAAGTGGGTTAGGAGGAAGATGAGGAATGGTCCTTAGATTTAAGTGAGTAAGGTGGAAGATGAGGAACGGTCCTTAGATTTAAGTGAGTTAGGTGGAAGATGAGGAATGGTCCTTAGATTTAAGTGAGTTAGGAGGAAGATGAGGAATGGTCCTTAGATTTAAGTGAGTTAGGAGGAAGATGAGGAATGATCCTTAGATTTAAGTGAGTTAGGAGGAAGATGAGGAATGGTCCTTAGATTTAAGTGTGTTAGGTGGAAGATGAGGAACGGCCCTTAGATTTAAGTGTGTTAGGAGGAAGATGAGGAATGGTCCTTAGATTTAAGTGAGTGAAGAGGAAGATGAGGAATGGTCCTTAGATTTAAGTGAGTTAGGAGGAAGATGAGGAATGGTCCTTAGATTTAAGTGAGTTAGGAGGAAGATGAGGAATGGTCCTTAGATTTAAGTGAGTTAGGAGGAAGATAAGGGATGGTCCTTAGATTTAAGTTAGGAGGAAGATGAGGAATGATCCTTAGATTTAAGTGTGTTAGGAGGAAGATGAGGAATGGTCCTTAGATTTAAGTGTGTTAGGAGGAAGATGAGGAATGATCCTTAGATTTAAGTGAGTTAGGAGGAAGATGAGGAATGGTCCTTAGATTTAAGTGAGTTAGGAGGAAGATGAGGAATGACCCTTAGATTTAAGTGAGTTAGGAGGAAGATGAGGAATGGCCCTTAGATTTAAGTGAGTTAGGAGGAAGATGAGGAATGGTCCTAAGATTTAAGTGAGTTAGAAGGAAGATGAGGAATGGTCCTTAGATTTAAGTGAGTTAGGAGGAAGATGAGGAATGGTCCTTAGATTTAAGTGAGTTAGGAGGAAGATGAGGAATGGCCCTTAGATTTAAGTGAGTAAGGTGAAAGATGAGGAATGGCCCTTAGATTTAAGTGTGTTAGGAGGAAGATGAGGAATGGCCCTTAGATTTATGTGAGTGAAGAGGAAGATGTGGAATGGTCCTTAGATTTAAGTGAGTTAGGAGGAAGATGAGGAATGGACCTTAGATTTAAGTGTGTTAGGAGGAAAATGAGGAATGGTCCTTAGATTTAAGTGAGTTAGGAGGAAGATGAGGAATGGTCCTTAGATTTAAGTGAGTTAGGAGGAAGATGAGGAATGGTCCTTAGATTTAAGTGAGTTAGGAGGAAGATGAGGAATGGCCCTTAGATTTAAGTGAGTTAGGAGGAAGATGAGGAATGGCCCTTAGATTTAAGTGTGTTAGGAGGAAGATGAGGAATGGTCCTTAGATTTAAGTGAGTTAGGAGGAAGATGAGGAATGGCCCTTAGATTTAAGTGAGTAAGGTGAAAGATGAGGAATGGTCCTTAGATTTAAGTGAGTTAGGAGGAAGATGAGGAATGGCCCTTAGATTTAAGTGAGTAAGGTGAAAGATGAGGAATGGCCCTTAGATTTAAGTGTGTTAGGAGGAAGATGAGGAATGGCCCTTAGATTTAAGTGAGTTAGGAGGAAGATGAGGAATGGTCCTTAGATTTAAGTGAGTTAGGAGGAAGATGAGGAATGGTCCTTAGATTTAAGTGAGTTAGGAGGAAGATGAGAAATGGTCCTTAGATTTAAGTGAGTTAGGAGGAAGATGAGGAATGGTCGTTAGATTTAAGTGAGTTAGGAGGAAGATGAGGAATGGCCCTTAGATTTAAGTGAGTTAGGAGGAAGATGAGGAATGGTCCTTAGATTTAAGTGAGTTAGGAGGAAGATGAGGAATGGTCCTTAGATTTAAGTGAGTTAGGAGGAAGATGAGGAATGGACCTTATATTTAAGTGAGTTAGGTGAAAGATGAGGAATGGTCCTTATATTTAAGTGAGTTAGGTGAAAGATGAGGAATGGCCCTTAGATTTAAGTGAGTTAGGAGGAAGATGAGGAATGGTCCTTAGATTTAAGTGAGTTAGGTGGAAGATGAGGAATGGTCCTTAGATTTAAGTGAGTTAGGAGGAAGATGAGGAATGGTCCTTAGATTTAAGTGAGTTAGGAGGAAGATGAGGAATGGTCCTTAGATTTAAGTGAGTTAGGAGGAAGATGAGGAATGGTCCTTAGATTTAAGTGAGTTAGGAGGAAGATGAGGAATGGCCCTTAGATTTAAGTGAGTGAAGAGGAAGATGAGGAATGGCCCTTAGATTTAAGTGAGTTAGGAGGAAGATGAGGAATGGCCCTTAGATTTAAGTGAGTGAAGAGGAAGATGAGGGATGGTCCTTAGATTTAAGTGAGTTAGGAGGAAGATGAGGAATGGTCCTTAGATTTAAGTGAGTTAGGAGGAAGATGAGGAATGGTCCTTAGATTTAAGTGTGTTAGGAGGAAGATGAGGAATGGTCCTTAGATTTAAGTGAGTTAGGAGGAAGATGAGGAATGGTCCTTAGATTTAAGTGTGTTAGGAAGATGAGGAATGGTCCTTAGATTTAAGTGTGTTAGGAGGAAGATGTGGAATGGTCCTTAGATTTAAGTGAGTTAGGAGGAAGATGAGGGATGGTCCTTAGATTTAAGTGAGTTAAGAGGAAGATGAGGAATGGCCCTTAGATTTAAGTGAGTGAAGAGGAAGATGAGGAATGGTCCTTAGATTTAAGTGAGTTAGGAGGAAGATGAGGAATGGTCCTTAGATTTAAGTGAGTGAAGAGGAAGATGAGGAATGGTCCTTAGATTTAAGTGAGTTAGGAGGAAGATGAGGAATGGTCCTTAGATTTAAGTGAGTTAGGAGGAAGATGAGGGATGGTCCTTAGATTTAAGTGAGTGAAGAAGAAGATGAGGGATGGTCCTTAGATTTAAGTGAGTTAGGAGGAAGAGGAGGAATGGTCCTTAGATTTAAGTGAGTGAAGAGGAAGATGAGGAATGGCCCTTAGATTTAAGTGAGTTAGGAGGAAGATGAGGAATGGACCTTAGATTTAAGTGAGTGAAGAGGAAGATGAGGAATGGTCCTTAGATTTAAGTGTGTTAGGAGGAAGATGAGGAATGGCCCTTAGATTTAAGTGAGTTAGGAGGAAGATGAGGAATGGTCCTTAGATTTAAGTGAGTTAGGAGGAAGATGAGGGATGGTCCTTAGATTTAAGTGAGTGAAGAGGAAGATGAGGGATGGTCCTTAGATTTAAGTGAGTTAGGAGGAAGAGGAGGAATGGTCCTTAGATTTAAGTGAGTGAAGAGGAAGATGAGGGATGGTCCTTAGATTTAAGTGAGTTAGGAGGAAGATGAGGAATGGTCCTTAGATTTAAGTGAGTTAGGAGGAAGATGAGGAATGGCCCTTAGATTTAAGTGAGTTAGGAGGAAGATGAGGAATGGCCCTTAGATTTAAGTGAGTTAGGAGGAAGATGAGGAATGGTCCTTAGATTTAAGTGAGTTAGGAGGAAGATGAGGAATGGTCCTTAGATTTAAGTGAGTTAGGAGGAAGAGGAGGAATGGTCCTTAGATTTAAGTGTGTTAGGAGGAAGAGGAGGAATGGTCCTTAGATTTAAGTGAGTTAGGAGGAAGATGAGGAATGGTCCTTAGATTTAAGTGAGTTAGGAGGAAGATGAGGAATGATCCTTAGATTTAAGTGAGTGAAGAGGAAGATGAGGAATGGTCCTTAGATTTAAGTGAGTTAGGAGGAAGATGAGGAATGGTCCTTAGATTTAAGTGAGTTAGGAGGAAGATGAGGAATGGTCCTTAGATTTAAGTGAGTGAAGAGGAAGATGAGGAATGGTCCTTAGATTTAAGTGAGTTAGGAGGAAGATGAGGAATGATCCTTAGATTTAAGTGAGTGAAGAGGAAGATGAGGAATGGTCCTTAGATTTAAGTGAGTTAGGAGGAAGATGAGGAATGGTCCTTAGATTTAAGTGAGTTAGGAGGAAGATGAGGAATGGTCCTTAGATTTAAGTGAGTGAAGAGGAAGATGAGGAATGGTCCTTAGATTTAAGTGAGTTAGGAGGAAGATGAGGAATGGTCCTTAGATTTAAGTGAGTTAGGAGGAAGATGAGGAATGGCCCTTAGATTTAAGTTAGTTAGGAGGAAGATGAGGAATGGTCCTTAGATTTAAGTGAGTTAGGAGGAAGATGAGGAATGGCCCTTAGATTTAAGTGAGTTAGGAGGAAGATGAGGAATGGCCCTTAGATTTAAGTGAGTGAAGAGGAAGATGAGGAATGGTCCTTAGATTTAAGTGAGTTAGGAGGAAGATGAGGAATGGTCCTTAGATTTAAGTGAGTTAGGAGGAAGATGAGGAATGGTCCTTAGATTTAAGTGAGTTAGGAGGAAGATGAGGAATGGCCCTTAGATTTAAGTGAGTTAGGAGGAAGATGAGGAATGGCCCTTAGATTTAAGTGAGTTAGGAGGAAGATGAGGAACGGCCCTTAGATTTAAGTGAGTGAGGAAGATGAGGAATGGTCCTTAGATTTAAGTGAGTTAGGAGGAAGATGAGGAATGGTCCTTAGATTTAAGTGAGTTAGGAGGAAGATGAGGAATGGCCCTTAGATTTAAGTGAGTAAGGAGGAAGATGAGGAATGGCCCTTAGATTTAAGGGATTTAAGAAGATGTGGAATGGCCCCTTGGACTTCGTAAATACAGAAGGGAAAAAACTGCTTAAGATTTAAAGATGTGCCTGTTATTTTTGATGGAGCATTATTTGCGATATATGGAACACCTCTCTGGTATTCCACTGTTAGTAAATCATGGTGTGAGTGACATTATATTCCTGTTGGGGTACCAATGATAGTAAGTGTACATAGTAATGTGTTACCCTACTTCTGTCTAGCTTGGACAGTTATATAACGGAAAATTTTACATGTATATTCATGCTATCGTTTGATAGATTGGCCCGAGGCTGATTTTACAGACATCTTCTCCTTCCACTCAGAAGCCAGAATGATTGTCAGCCGACAACACATGTAAAAATGTCAATGTGCTTTAGAAAAAAAGAGAATCTATAATTAACCCAGTTTATACTGAGAGGTGAAACACCTTGCAGGGAGGGTTGAAAAAACTCCATCATACTATGTGTTGATACAAGGGCAAAAAATTTAAAATAGATTTCATTTTTTTTATGAAGTTTGAACTTGAACTACACTGTTGAGTTGCATGTATACATTCTGTGAAAGAGATTTGTTAGTTAGTTTTTTTTATAAATTTTATGTGATGATTATGATGTTTTTGTAAGATTTAGGTTGTATCTATTTCAGACCCAGTTTTAACATTATACAAATAATTGCCATTAAGTTGCATATACACAAGTGTCTTTTTCTTATAAAAATGTTGTTTGGTGCAGCTCTTGAACATTTTAACAAAGATTTCATTTACTTACTGAAACAATAATTTTTCAGAGATAATATTGTTTTAGAGGTGTTTTTGAGATAGTGATGTGCTTGCAATTGCTCATTGACATTGTTGATACAGATATGAAAGGTCTTTGAATTTTGCCTGGCAATTAGTCTTGAAATTCAGTGTCATACCTTAAAAGTCTTGAAATTTGTATCTTTGCTGTATGATAGAAGAAAATACATATTTATAATTATAATTAAAATAGTATTTTCCTTCAAATATTCACTAAAACAAATCTGAAGAATGTTCGTTGTGATCAGGAGCTAAGTATACTGCAACATTGTTAATGTATTGGGAAATAAAACAATGTATCAAACTTTTGACTATACTACATAACTACTGGGGTAACTGAATTTAACTGCAGGTCAATCACTACTCCAGCTAATTAAAATATAAAGTCTTGGAAAAGTCCTTGAATTTGATGACAGAAATTCCAGGAAAAGTCTTTGAATGAACCAAGAAATTTGAATGATCCAAAGTACCGGTGAACTTAGATGAAATGTATGTATCACAACACTTTGTTTTGAAATTAATATCATATTATCCAATCTTATGACAAAGTTCTTTCACTCTTGTTTATTTGGAAATCATTGGATCATTTAGAAGACTGCAGATCATCACATTAAGTAAAGATAGAAAATGTTAATAACATTCAAATTGGAGACTATTTGATTTATGAATAAAATCAAAAGATATTAAATTCCTGATATTATCAAGTAAATAGTTTAAGAGTAGCCCAGTATTAGTATTTCCCGCCTTACATATTTCTGAAAAATCATGAATGACAGAATTTTTTTTTTATTTGATTTGTAGTCTGGAACAATGTCATCGATGCGAGTGATAAATTGGATGCTAACATGGCTAGAGTGCATTAATAACATTGATGGCTGGGTTTAAATACTTGTGTTTATTCGTCATTAAATCCGCTGCAAAGAATAGATATAAGATTAATGACGAAGGGTAGGGGCTGAATGCCTGTGTATCGGATTACTCTGGACCATTGACCAGTCCATACAAATGTCAATGGTCACTCATCTCGTCCTCGGCCCACAACCCGTTCAGGATAGCCCAGTTTTGTCCTCAAGATTCCATTCACCCCGCAAAAATTTCACCGATTTTTATGATTTGTTTAAATTTACTTGAGCTCCCATCTGTTCCAGCGTGCTGAAGTTGGGTGTTGCGTCCCCCAGCCGTCCACCCACGTCTGTCCGTAAACCACCCCTTAATTGACCTCCTGCTACTGACCAGTGGTCAGATTCTAAAACTGGACTTACACTTTTCTTAATCAGAAAAAAATGGTACAGAACTAGCTTTAAATAGCTGGAAACTTGATGTAATTCTTTGATAATTGTTAGTCATTAACTGAGAATGAAGGATTAAATTGAAAGTTTTGATGTATCGAAAATTTTGAAATAAAACAATATTTCAAAATATTTTGTAATAAATAATAAAGGTATTTGAAATCATAGAAAACTATGAAGGAAGTCATGTGAGTTAAAAGGAAAGTTAAGGGTTTTAAAGGAAATATATAGTTATGGGATAACATTTTCACTGCTCAGGGAATGTTATGGGTGGGACAGCTGTGATGTGGGGTGGGGGTCGGGGTTGTGGACATTAAATATAGGTCAGTGTTGGGTCGGACTGTGGGTATGATGAGGGGGTGGGGGTCGGGGTTGTGGACATTGAACATAGGTCAGTGTTGGGTCGGACTGTGGGTATGATTAGGGGCTAGGGGTCGGGGCTGTGGACATTGAACATAGGTCAGTGTTGGGTCGGACTGTGGGTATGATTAGGGGCTGGGGGTCTGGGTTGTGGACATTGAACATAGGTCAGTATTAGGTTGGACTGTGAGTGTGATGTGGGGGTGGGGGCCGTTGGCTTGGGGCATAGGTCGATGTCCCTTCAGACCATGGTTTTCGAAATATGTATATGGGTAGAAGATGGTTGGACAGCTGGAAAGTGGGGGTGGGGGTGGGGGTCGAGCCGTGGGCATCATAGGTCAGTCAGTATCTGGTTGGACCATGAGCTTGGAAATGTATGTGGGTGGGAGACGGTGGTAGCAGATATATGTGGGTGGGGGATAAAGGAACTAAAGTGGATTTGAGGGTGTGTTAAGGCCATGCCTGTTAAGTGAAGTTAAGGTGTAAAAATAAAAATCATTATAGATTTCATAGGACTAAGGGGAAGTATTTCTCCATGGGAGAAGGAAAATTAATGAAATTAAGGATAACAAAAATTAGGGTAGCACTGGCACTTACAGGGCAGAGGAAAAGTGAGAGAAGGATGAATTAGGAGTGTTAGGCTAGTTAGGGACATATAGAGACAAGAGAGGACAGGGAGTGAGAGAAGGATGAATTAGGAGTGTAAGACTAGTTAGGGACAGATGGAGACAAGAGGGGACAGGAAAAGTGAGAGAAGGATGAATTAGGAGTGTAGGGCTAGTTAGGGACAGATGGAGACAAGAGGGGACAGGAAAAGTGAGAGAAGGATGAATTAGGAGTGTAGGGCTAGTTAGGGACAGATGGAGACAAGAGGGGACAGGAAAAGTGAGAGAAGGATGAATTAGGAGTGTAGGGCTAGTTAGGGACAGATGGAGACAAGAGGGGACAGGAAAAGTGAGAGAAGGATGAATTAGGAGTGTAGGGCTAGTTAGGGACAGATGGAGACAAGAGGGGACAGGAAAAGTGAGAGAAGGATGAATTAGGAGTGTAAGGCTAGTTAGGGACAGATGGAGACAAGAGGGGACAGGAAAAGTGAGAGAAGGATGAATTAGGAGTGTAAGGCTAGTTAGGGACAGATGGAGACAAGAGGGGACAGGGAGTGAGAGAAGGATGAATTAGGAGTATAAGGCTAGTTAGGGACAGATGGAGACAAGAGGGGACAGGAAAAGTGAGAGAAGGATGAATTAGGAGTGTAGGGCTAGTTAGGGACAGATGGAGACAAGAGGGGACAGGGAGTGAGAGAAGGATGAATTAGGAGTGTAAGGCTAGTTAGGGACAGATGGAGACAAGAGGGGACAGGAAAAGTGAGATAAGGATGAATTAGGAGTGTAAGGCTAGTTAGGGACAGATGGAGACAAGAGGGGAGAGGAAAAGTGAGAGAAGGATGAATTAGGAGTGTAAGGCTAGTTAGGGACATATAGAGACAAGAGAGGACAGGAAAAGTGAGAGAAGGATGGATGAGGAGTGTAAGGCTAGTTAGGGACATATAGAGACAAGAGGGGACAGGGAGTGAGAGAAGGATGAATTAGGAGTGTAAGGCTAGTTAGGGACAGATGGAGACAAGAGGGGACAGGGAGTGAGAGAAGGATGGATTAGGAGTGTAAGGCTAGTTAGGGACAGATGGAGACAAGAGGGGACAGGGAGTGAGAGAAGGATGGATTAGGAGTGTAAGGCTAGTTAGGGACATATGGAGACAAGAGGGGACAGGAAAAGTGAGAGAAGGATGAATTAGGAGTGTAAGGCTAGTTAGGGACAGATGGAGACAAGAGGGGACAGGGAGTGAGAGAAGGATGGATTAGGAGTGTAAGGCTAGTTAGGGACAGATGGAGACAAGAGGGGACAGGAAAAGTGAGAGAAGGATGAATTAGGAATGTAAGGCTAGTTAGGGACAGATGGAGACAAGAGGGGACAGGAAAAGTGAGATAAGGATGAATTAGGAGTGTAAGGCTAGTTAGGGACAGATGGAGACAAGAGAGGACAGGGAGTGAGAGAAGGATGAATTAGGAGT
Organism: Pecten maximus; assembly: GCF_902652985.1. Lineage (NCBI taxonomy): Eukaryota > Metazoa > Mollusca > Bivalvia > Pectinida > Pectinidae > Pecten > Pecten maximus. The sequence continues at coordinate 36,163,936 of NC_047020.1, forward strand.
GTAAGACTAGTTAGGGACAGATGGAGACAAGAGAGGACAGGAAAAGTGAGAGAAGGATGAATTAGGAGTGTAAGGCTAGTTAGGGACAGATAGAGACAAGAGGGGACAGGGAAGTGAGAGAAGGATGGATTAGGAGTGTAAGGCTAGTTAGGGACAGATGGAGACAAGAGGGGACAGGAAAAGTGAGAGAAGGATGAATTAGGAGTGTAAGGCTAGTTAGGGACAGATGGAGACAAGAGGGGACAGGAAAAGTGAGAGAAGGATGAATTAGGAGTGTAAGGCTAGTTAGGGACAGATGGAGACAAGAGAGGACAGGAAAAGTGAGAGAAGGATGAATTAGGAGTGTAAGGCTAGTTAGGGACATATGGAGGTATAGGGACATGGTTTAGGTCATTGTGGGTGTATGAGAGTCTCCATTTCCCTCTCCAAACTCTTCCATTCACCTCTGGAATGGAATGCACTCATTAGGTGAGTCTAGGGGACTGGAATGTGGCGGCCATATGTTGGCGCTCGTTGGAGCCCAGAAGCACCGCTTCTGACCCTGTCGTGTGTCAAGGCGGTGTGGCGGAGAAAAACTCCCTCCATTAACAGATGGTGTAGCACCTGCTCGAGACCAATATATACATGACAATTACCAGCGTTGTCCTACCTGGGCCACGGAGGGCGAGAGTTAATGAATCGGTCATCAACTCTTGTAATGCTGATTAGAGCTGTCTGATGGCCTGGCTGATTTTTCACTCCCCCTCGCCTATTTATACCTGACGGGTAGCTCAGGTACAATAAAGCAGGTAGAACATCTTATACGCATCATGGCTGTTTTGTGAATAACATTTTTTCTGTAAGGAATTACATTTTTCTTTGTAATGTTTTTGTCACCCAATATGTAAAGTCTGAAAACGAGATTGTATGCATTTAAAATTTTCAGATATTTTTTTTGTGGTTAGTTAAGTAAATAATTTGCTGATTTAAAACAAAACTCTGAGCAGTGACATTTTCTTACCATTAAGCTATTTAAAAAAAAAAAAAAACAGTTAAAAAGGTTGAAAAAACTTCTTTTCAGAAAGAACAAAAAGTTAGGGATGCATTCCTAAATTTAGAATAAAATATTTTTTTTATTGATTAAATCAAACAAAACAAAAAAAGTATACTAATACAAAAGTGATTTACTCTTTCAGACCTTCACTTCAGAAACATGCACACAAAAATTAAAAACAAATTTCTTTTCAATATTTCATTCACCTTGATTATTAAGGATGATTTTTTGCTGTTTTACTGCCTCAAACAGGCTTTTTAAAGTGCAATTATCAAAAATTGATGAAAAATAAGTAAGGAATATATACTCCCAAAGGTCACAGAGGCTGGTGGTAAAGTAGTTAAAACAGATCACTGCTTATAATTATAGTATGTTTCTAGGACAAAAGTCACAGGAATTACTGGAACAAGTCTTAATTAAGTGATATTTTCCTTACTTGTTTTGCTAAACTTGCTTGTTTTTCTGTTTCCTAAAATCGTTAACCCTGTTCTGTCGTCCTAGTTACATAAACATCCATAAGCTCTAATTTACACAACTCTACATATTTATATATACATATATGCAACTTTGTTTGTTTAAAAAACATAAAACAGCATTTTTGACTGCCGTTTGCCAACTTCTGGTGGGTTCGTATGGAGAAACCAGCTGTCATGCTTCTATGAAGTTTTCAGGAGTCATTCTATTGATCAATGTGAAACGGCAGGGTGTTCTTTACAAAGTACATACATGAAACAGTTTCATCGAGAGTGAAATTTGTAAAATTTTATGAAAGAAACCACAAATTAGAAAAAGTGATCCGGTGTTGGAAATGATAAATTTTAATTTTGGTATCACACCAAATGTATGAATACTTATATTGGGGACTCGGCTGCCTCAGCAGGACTGGAGTTGTTCTTGGTGTTACAGTGCTGCGAAACCGGAGTTCCTGTGTTTGGATGTTGAGACATCCCGGTGTGTAGTACCGTATGTTGAAATTATGTTAATGATATAAAAACATTTTCAGAATCCTGCAAATGTCATATCCTTTAAAAATTTATTAATCATTTATACAATATTAAATATGGTCGCCGTTTCATACACCACTACTTGTTTGGATTACACCTTGTCCGTATCAGTCAATCAATTATGTCATGTCATTGTCTACCTTGTCCAGAGAATATATGATATATATTTATGATCATGATTAACAAATTTTGTAAGCCAGTACCACTGGTTTGGTTTGGTTTATTTGGTCTAACGTCCTATTAACAGCTAAGGTCATTTAATGACGGCCTTCCGTGCGTGTGACATCCATGCGTGTGTTGAGTGCGTATGTGTGTTTTTGGAGGCTGCGGTATGTTCGTGTTAAGTCTCCTTGTGATAGGACGGAACTTTTGCCGATTTATAGTGCTACCTCACTGGAGCATACTGCCGAAGACACCCAGCAGGACACCCCACCCGGTCACATTATACTGACAACGGGCGAACCAGTCGTCCCACTCCTTGTATGCTGAGCGCTAAGCAGGAGCAGCAACTACCATTTTTAAAGACTTTGGTATGTCTCGGCTAGAACCCTTCCTAACAGGGGAGCCAGTACCATGCTATATATGGCAGATTTTTAGCCCACCATCATCAGATGGTGGGCTATTCAAATCGCCCTGCGTCCGTGGTCCGTCGTCCGTCCGTCCGTCCGTCCCTCCCTCCGTCCGGCCGTCCGTCCGTCCGTCCGTCCGTAAACAATTCTTGTTATCGCTAATCCTCAGAAAGTACTGAAGGGATCTTTCTCAAATTTCATATGTAGGTTCCCCTTGGTGCCTAGTTATGCATATTGCATTTTGGGACCGATCGGAAAACAACATGGCCGACAGGCTGCCATCTTGGATTTTGACCATTGAAGTTTGTTATCGCTATTTCTGAGAAAGAGCTGAAGGGATCTTTCTCAAATTTCATATGTTGGTTTCCCTTGGTGCCTAGTTATGCATATTGCATTTTGGGACCGATCGGAAAACAACATGGCCGACAGGCAGCCATCTTGGATTTTGACAATTGAAGTTTGTTATCGCTATTTCTAAGAAAGTACTGAAGGGATCTTTCTCAAATTTGATATATGGGTTTCCCTTGGTGCCTAGTTATGCATATTGCATTTTGGGACCGATCGGAAAACAACATGGCCGACGGGCAGCCATCTTGGATTTTGACCATTGAAGTTTGTTATCGCTATTTCTGAGAAAGTACTGAAGGGATCTTTCTCAAATTTTATATGTAGGTTTCCCTTGGTGCCTAGTTATGCATATTGCATTTTGGGACCGATCGGAAAACAACATGGCCGACGGGCAGCCATCTTGGATTTTGACCATTGAAGTTTGTTATCGCTATTTCTAAGAAAGTACTTAAGGGATCTTTCTCGAATTTCATATGTAGGTTTCCCTTGGTGCCTAGTTATGCATATTGCATTTTGAGACCAATCGGAAAACAACATGGCCGACAGGCAGCCATCTTGGATTTTGACAATTGAAGATTGTTATCGCTATTTCTCAAAAAGCACGGAAGGGATCTTTCTCAAATTTCATATGTAGGTTCCCCTTGGTGCCTAGTTATGCATATTGCATTTTGAGACCGATCTGAAAACAACATGGCCGACAGGCAGCCATCTTGGATTTTGACAATTGAAGTTTGTTATCGCTATTTCTGTGAAAGTACTAAAGGGATCTTTCTCATATTTGTTATGTATGTTCCCCTTGGTGCTTAGTTATGCATGTAGCATTTTGAGACCAATCAAAAAACAACATGGCCGACAGGCAGCCATCTTGGATTTTGACCATTAAAGTTTGTTATTGCCATTTCTGAGAAAGTACTGAAGGGATCTTTCTCAAATTTCATATGTAGGTTCCCCTTGGTGCCTAGTAATGCATATCGCATTTTGGGACTGATCGGAAAACAACATGGCCGACAGGCAGCCATCTTGGATTTTGACCATAGAAGTTTGTTATCGCTATTTCTGAGAAAGTTCTGATTGGATCTTTCTCCAATTTCATATGTAGGTTCCCCTTGGTGCCTAGTTATGCATATTGCATTTTGAGACCAATCAGAAAACAACATGGCCGACAGGCAGCCATCTTGGATTTCGAAAATTGAAACTGGTTATCACTATTACTAAGAAACTAATGAAGGGATCTTCCTGAAATTTCATATGTAGGTTCCCCCAGGTGCCTAGTTATGCATATTGCATTTTGAGACCAATCGGAAAACAACATGGCCGACAAGCAGCCATCTTGGATTTTGACAATTGAAGTTTGTTATCACTATTTCTCAGAAAGCACTGAAGGAATCTTTCTCAAATTCCATATATATAGGTTCCCCTTGGTGCCTAAATCTTAAATTTTATATATAGGTTTCCCTTGTTTGAAAAGTACTAGAGGTTTCTTCTGAGTTTACACAGATTAGTAAGACTTAGAAGAAGAGAAAAGTAGAGAATAGATCAATCTGACATGGAACCTATGAAGAACATTCAATGGTGGGCGCCAAGATCCCTCTGGGATCTCTTGTTATATATGGATTCTGTAGTCCTAATTGAGTGATTCCCTTTTGGGCAAACACTTCACCCTAATTGCTCTTGATGTCATTGTGACAGACCTCCCGAGAGGTAGCCACCAACTACTACAAGGAGACCCCCACCTCAAAATGACCCTGGCTGTTCACGGGGTAATAAACCCAGCAAACAAACAAACAATCCCAGCAGAGTTTTGTCCTTTAGTTCAATTCTGATGCCAAGTTGATGTGCTATATTTGATCGTGTTTCAATATTTCACATTTACTATTTATGTAAAGCAGTTATCCGACATTAAGCTAGTTGATAATTAAGCCCATCCATGTCTATTGCCATTCAGAGGTTGGGAAGAACAGGGGTCATGGGCCATAGCTAGGCACATTCAAATTCTTAATGGTCCAAAGAAATTTTAAAGTCTTAATTCTGCCTTCCAAAACCCTGCGGTTCAGTAAAAATGCAAATAGATCCTATTTTAATTTGTACTGCAATACGTCCATGCTTTACCTTGTTCCAAAGTTTATGAGTCGATGTCCTGAGCTTATTGCAGGATAAATAATATATCAATATACAAATGTAAACCGTAGATAGACATATACGTATGTGTCCTCATATTTGATTAGTACTAGCTACTGACAGTATACAAGATTTATCTGGTCAACTCATGAGAGTTTCACAAACGGATGGGTCTGAAATGGGTTTTACTATCTATCTGTAGACTATATAGACTGAACAAAACTATATTATAAATTTTATTTCAAAACTCACCTGTAAACTCGTTAATTCCTTTGGTAAGAGATTTAAGATACAGTAGACAGACTTGTGAATACATCTTCAGTATACACTGACAGTTTTTATCATGTTCCTGTAAAATACAATATGTTAACTCAAGTTTTAGAATTTAAAGATAAAGTGTATGTGTTGTTTGAAGTGAGAACTTGTATCTGCTGAATAAATCTACAGGTATATAAATTAGAAATATATCTTACAGGTAAACGTACCTGTAGACGTAGATTAATCATAGAGTGATATTTAACACTTTAAGCTGTTAGGTAATAAAGTGTAATATGTGTATTGTCATAAATATCATGATCATGCCAGCCTGTTCATATCAACAGCAATATTAGAGGTACTTTATAACAGTGATAAGATATTGTTTCCAAGAACTGTAGTCACACCTGTACAGTCACACCTGTATTTGGATTAGCTGCATGTACATCTGGATGTCAAAGTACCACCAAGCCTTGAACTTGCAGTTGATCCTTAACAGGGATGGTTTGCCTTTATCAGGAAATTGTGGGATCAAGAACTGTCCTGTATTTGTCCTTGGGTAATGAAGACATTTTAATTACCCCTTTCCTCTGGAATGCTGTTCAATGAGGTAGCCACCAGCTACTACAAAAAGTCCCAACCACAAATTGACCTTTGCTGTTGGCAGGGTGATTGCAGATTAACCAAGCAAATCCCCAGCAAACAGACAAGCAAACAAATAATTTTTAAAGTGACTTCTTATTAAGCTAAAAGCGTATTGGCATTTTCGCCCTGTCTTACCCATTCATGAAGATATTAGTCCGCGGAACGTGTCTAATAAGAAAATGGACCTAACCATTGTAGTGGTATTAATATAGAACTTGTATTGATCTGTTCCTTCTTCTTACCAATTGTGACACTAAAGTGCTGGAATATTGCTTCTAAAGATATTTGTATCTTTCAATATCTGTATAATACAAATCAGTTTTGATAGGTCTGGCCCTCTGACTCAGGATCCTTCAAGCTGAGATTTAAACTATACCATAATAATGTTAATATGTGTTATAACGAACATATTCAATATTACTGTCACTTATTGTTCAATCATTATCTTGTCATTTGGTTATCATGCTATACATTTTTGTGTCACCTGCGAAAAGCAGGCAACATATAGGTATCACTATGTTGATGTCGTCGTCGTCGGTGTCGGCGGTGTCTGCACAGAGGTTTCTGTGTGATAACTCAAATCCCCTTTGGCCGATCAAATTCAAACTTCTTGCAAATCTTCCTTATCACTAGTGCATACTTGGGATTGTATTTCAGGTCCGAAGGTCAAAAGTCAAGGTCACTGATGCTAAAAATAGAAAATTAGTGTTACTATAAATAGAAAATTTGTTTCCATTGCAAAAAACTCCTGTTATCATCAACTTTTCTGCACAGACGACACATCCACTTCCATCGAATTCTTGTTGCAGCATAAGTATGGACGTGTAATCTGTTGTAAAATTCAAGCATTTAAAAAAAAAAAGTTTGAATTTATTAAGTTCCACTTAGTTATGACTTCATGAATTCAGAAAACCTGTTTCTCAATTTGATGTTGATAATAAAATTGGCATGTACAGCTAATCAACTTGATACCAGTTTTAGTGAAGTGTTGGTTTTTTTTTTTAGGTCAAGTTTATTTCAAATTACAAAACATATTTGAGATGATATGTTATTTTATAGATTCCTGTGTTAGGTGTTTATGTCATATGTTCAAGTGCAACTTAAAAATACATTCAGCTGATATTTTGTCAGATCTGAAGTAATTCCTGTTTTAACTATTCTCTCCTGAAACTCTGATAATATTCTAAGTGTATATAATAGTGTTGTGTTATCAGATTGGTCTCAATTACACCCAGTGTGAAGTGCTTTTAGCTCTTATTGAATAAGTAAAGGGAGACAACTACAGATTATCTCCCCTTTGTGAGATGTGTCTACAATTTGCTATAAAGGCAGTGTTTCAAATCAAAAATAGATTATCTCCCCTGGAAGATTGCAACATTGTGATATTTTAGGGATTATTGCTATTTGAGAAACTCTTCTATATATTTAAAGTACATTTCATCTCTAATCTGCCACAATTTCAGTAAATATATGGTGAAGATTCAACGATAGCAAATTTTCTTTATTAAAGTCTAAAAGTGAAGCTTAATCGTTTTAAACAATATACAAACCTCATTATCTCAAAGATAATGCATCGTTAAAAATAAATTAAAGATATCCTGAGTATAGTAAGCTAATCAGAGTATATCTTACATAGAATTTTACTGTCGGGACTGAACATTTATTTCATGTTAGGCAGGGTCTCAAAGTTAACAAAGTTCTGGATAAAGTGATTTGAATGTACCTGCGTAGTTCTAACCAGTTGAGTATGTCATGAGCTAGTCACTTATAATTCATCAATCCAATTATAAAACAAACTTTAATTCAAATTTTTTTTTTTTTGTCAAGTTCCTTTACATTATACTGAATGATTGCACAAAATAAGTTTTTTTTTGTTGATGATGATTTTTCAGATGAACTTTCAGAGATTGCACAAAGATCGGAGATGAGATTGCAATGGGATGTTCTGGTGATTTCAATTTCTTAAATATAAAATCAAACAATCCAAAAATAGTTTGAATGAATGAACTGGTAGATAAGTTTCACGCTGAAAGATTTTCATTGTAATATTGTATATTATATGTTTGATTTTATGTTTCTTTGTCATCTTTAAACTCTTAAACATGTTAAACATGACCTTCTGGGTGGCCCAAAGACTATGATGGATGGTCTCACTGCCTTTCTCTTTTAATCTCTTCCCTGTCTGTGCAAGTTTTAATCCTCTCCAACTACAGCTTTGGTTTTTATAACAAAATTATATTTTCATAGCCTAGTGTTAATGAGAGTAGTGAGTCAAGAGCTGATTCGAGACCTTCAGGGTCATCAGAAAGCTTTTTTCTGAATCAGACTTTGGAGAGATGCAATGTGTTTTAAGTGTTTGATGTACTCTGATCTAATTGGATAAGTTACCACGTTGATGACATAATATTTGTACCCAGTTCACCCCAATCTGACATATGTTTTCAATTCATTTTTGTCTCATTATCTGCAGAATGCATATATTGTTTCTATTATACAAGTAAACTCTCTCCAGGAGTTTGGTCAAATTAAGGATGTTAGTTCTAACTTTTGATTGGACGTTTAGTTTGTTAGTCCCCTTCCAGTGAAACCAGGAGGACTAAAGGTTTCCTCCCTGTCTGTCTGTCCATCTGTCTGTCTGTCCATCTGTCTGTCCATTCAGTCATCTTTTTCTGCATTTTTCTCGGCCATGCTTCAAGCTATGTTGGTGAAAATTAGTATGTAACTTTAGGTATGAGAAGCTATAGATCAAGATTGAGTTTCAGAGTTTTTGGGTCAAGGTCAAGGTCCTGGTTTCTATTTTTAGCAGGGGCCAGTAGGGGACATGTATTGCTTAGCAATATCCAGCATGCTTAATTTGATAGGTTGGAATTGCTTAATCTTGGAAGTTTTTAGGTTTCGAGCTATCAGTTGTGATCCGCCTTTGTCCGTTATGTATTAATGTTAGATATTAGTTTAAATTGCCATTACTTTGAACTGACAAAAAGTTAAATAAGAAACCTAACTTCAAATATAACTTTTCATGAAATTTTGTTGTTTAATATGTGTGAATTATAATTTACTGAGTGCATAAATGTCCTCTATTCTCAATGTATTTTCACTGTATTTTTTCCCAAAAGAACTTTAAAATGTGCTGATAGTTTAAAACTCCAGAAAAACACTGAAAATAAAAAGACAGCAAAATTACAAAAAAAATAGATATGAAGAAAGGACAGTCAAAGGTCATAATTGGTAATTCCATCATAAGATCATAAGAATTGATACTACATTAAAAAATGGTAATAGTAAGCTTATTGCCACTCAAAGAATAACTGTTGGCATACAAATTTTTAACATATTTTACACATTGAATTTCGCAATTTGCCAAGTTGTATTTCCCCAAAATACTTGGGAAAACGCTGGTCCTTTAATCATATTGATACTTGATTTATTTAATGATCACAATAGAAACAGCGTGTAACAGAGTAAGTATGTCATCCTAGCTATATTTAACCTTTGGAGGGTTGTATATATATAATGCTATACCTATAGGTAAGACCCTAACACAGACTTAATTCAAAAGGACTTAAATTGCATAATATTTGATCAATGGTATCCTTGATCATTTGTCGGTGTGATTCTGAAAGCTACAGGTATATTAAAGTCTGATTCAGTGTGTTAATCCTGGGGTCCGTATGTTTATTTAGTAAATCATTGATGAATGTAAAGTTAGCTTTATAGCAGTATTGAGCAACATGTATCCCCAAATCTCATGTCATCCAAGCAGCTATTTATAGAACTTGTGAAATTTGTCCCCATTTTCCCCTCCCCCTCTTTTCAAAAGGTTGTCAATGGCCTTGTTGATATATAACACACACATTCTATAGTACATTTACCAGCGATGGTATCTCGATCTTCAGAGTTTTATCAATGGGAAAAATGGAGCTATTTATAGGTTTTACGTAAAAGAAGAATTTTTGCCATGTATGGAATTTATTTAGATTAATTAATTCATACATGTGTGTCTGTATCCTTTTAAGAAATACAGTTGACGTTGAATTTATCCGAAGAAAATAATATATTATGTCAAAACATCATGGTGGGTCCTGAAAGTGAATATCATGTTATTCAAAGAATTCCTATGATTTTTACACGATATTATATTATGACATGAAAAATTTATTCTGAAAAAATTGTTGTGGGTGTTTATCTGTTTAACTGAAAAATAGTGTAACATGATCGAGAGAAATTTTAACTTATCAGTGAAATCAAAACCCATGTGAAATTTTATGTTTTGTGCGAGAAGCTTAATTGTATAATTTCGATGTCACTTTGACTCTCTTCTTGCGTGTTATTATTCTACATAGTGGGATCAAATGTTCGGCAGGAATTTGTTTAACCTGGTCTGGAAGTTAAAAGTAAACAAAGTACCTGTAATCAAAAGTCAACAAGGGATGACCGACAGGTGTAAATGTTTATTGGCTGAGAATTCTTGCGACAGTGGCTATTTTTAGATCTGATACAATCTTTGTGACAAATTTCTTCCAAAACTGTCAAGTGATTGTGGGAAGAGAGTGGTGTTATCTTTCCAGGGTGTGTATGAAATTCTCCAGGAATGATCATGATGAAATTCAGTTTGAAAATGTCTAAATGGTATTTAATGATTAAAAGTGTACAATTAATTTGTGGCCTCTTACTTATTAACCATACTGTAATGTTTTATTAATTAAAGTCGTTAATTTGATGTGCACATCATACTAACAGCGTTTTATTTTTTAGTGAATAATTAAAACCATGAGTACAATTTGTGATCTTTGCCAAATGGATAATTTCCAAAAGACTTAATTGTTACTGGGTTGAAATGTCTCTTCCTAATGGTCATGACAAACTATACGTTCACAGTAACCAGTCACAGTTGCATTAAGTTACAAAACATTATGACAAATTTTCAAAGATAATAATCTTTTCCAGCTCCATCCTGAATGACGAGCCCCAATATATGGTTGATGTACCAGTGATTATGATATTTAAGACATTCTAACTAACGTGTTCTATTTAATTAATGTGTCATTAGGCTAACGACTATAATGAATCATATATCCCAGGATCGGTTCTGAGTCATCTGTCCTGTTGTATATTCCTTTCTCATGTCTCGGCCTCACTCTTTCTCTCCATCCCTGTATGTCTGTCCCAGTCTCTAGTTTCTTCTTTCATTCCCCAGTGTCTCTAAATGTTAAATATTTGTTGAATCTTTTCCTATCCATGTCTTTCTTATGCTTTGTTATTATTTCTTCCTTCCATCATTTACATCCATCTATTCCCTGCTTTCCATGTATCTCCCTATGATTCTGTCCCAGTATGTCTCTTTCCCTTCTCCATACTGAAATCTTCCATCCTTCCAACTTTCTCCAAATATTGGAATTCTTTCCATATCCAGAATATTCATTTAGAATCTCATTGAACACTTAATTTTTCCCTTTTGGTTAAAAGAAAAAATGTATGTTGTAATAAAAGATGCCATCAATTCTCACAGTTACTTATAAAAACGTAGAGCTGGCCCCTTGTCTCTAGAATATTAAAATTATAAATTAAATTGAGCTTTATGATTTTGGTCCCTAGGATATGTCTGATTCTATAGACCTAAGTTTCAAACTAGGGGCAGATAATCTAGTATTAGAATTTAGCTTGCCAATTCTTCAATAAAAAAAGCAAAAACAAAGGGTCTGGTCGCCAGTCTTAAAGAAATGTATCTGTATCTGCCCGTTGTCAGTATAATGTGACTGGTGGGGTGTGCTGCTGGGTGTCTTCAGCAGTATGTTTCAGTGAGGTAGCACTATAAATCAGCAGAAGTTCCGGCCTATCACAAGGAGACTTAACACGAACATACCGCAGCCTCCCAAAACACACATGCGCATTCACCATACGCATGCATGTCGCACGCACGGGAGGCCGTCCTTAAATGACCTTAGCTGTTAATAGGACATTAAACAAAATAAACACAAACACAAACACCTCTCTTCCTGAAGTGTCTATAATATGATATGCTTTTTCACATTTTACCGTCATTGTCCGGTGTCATAAGTTACCCGAATACACAATATTCTTCTTATTACCCTTCTGATGAAACCAGGGTATACTATAGGTTTTCTCTCTGTCTGTCTAGATCTTGTACATGTAGGTTTATACATATCAATGTAAAGCCAAAGTTTGTCAGCACTCTAGCGGCTTCATTTCTTGAGGGATTTCAATCAAACTTCACGCAATGATAAAGGACCATAATATCTCAGACAAGTTCAAGTTTCGGAGTTTTGGGGGCAAGGTCAAGGTCACTGTTACTGTTTATAGCGGGGGTCTGGTAGGGGACATGTATTACTTTAGCAATACACAGTATGCTTGATGAGATCATGCATCTTCCTCCACAGAATAACTTCCGCCTTAAGCTTCCTCTTTTCATCTTATCGTCCTCCAGTATGATATTACACCTTCCTCTCTCGATACAAATTCTGTATTTGTATACATACACGCAAAAAAATCATTCCAATATTCATATCATTGAAGTTAGCCAAACCAGAGTTACAAACACATCCAATTTAATCTTTATTTGTCAGACATTTCTAAACAATTTCACAGGTTTCAAACATTTCAACCAGTGTGAGAATTTCATTTCAAGTGTTACTCTACAAATGTCTGTTAAAATTCTTGGCTGGGTGAGTTAGATCTTCCAGAGGTCTACAGATAAAAACCATCAACTGGAATCTGTAGATATATCATACTCTGTGTATGAGGACAGATGGTGTTTGAAATCTAATTTCAGAGATGATGTGTACTTTTTAGAATGAAAACCACTCTGGAAGGGTATACCAATCTAAATGGAAGCTGGGTTGTGTATCTTGTGATATTTCAGGTCCTAATTATAAGTGGAACCTCTTTGTGAAATTTGAGTCCTAGAAGGAGGGAAGGTCACAGTACAAAGGGGAACGAGAGGGAGGGGAAAGAAAAAAGGTAGTTATGATAATGAAGCTCAAAGATAAATGGCGTAGAGGTCCTTGAAATGCTAGTGCTAATTAGGTATCATAATGGTAAGAAAGTTTGAGTTCATAAGATGTGGGAGGGGTGTATTGGTAAGATGTGGGAGGGGGTGTGTTGGTTATATGTGGGAGGTGGTGTGTTGTTAAGATGTGGGAGGGGTTTATTGGTAAGATGTGGGAGGGTGAGTTGTTAAGATGTGGGAGGTGGTGTATTGGTAAGATGTGGGAGGGGTGTATTGGTAAGATGTGGGAGGGGTGAGTTGGTAAGATGTGGGAGGGGTGTGTTGGTAAGATGTGGGAGGGGGTGAGTTGGTAAGATGTGGGAGGGGTGAGTTGGTAAGATGTGGGAGGTGGTGAGTTGGTAAGATGTGGGAGGTGTGTGTGAGTTGGTGTGTGGTATGTGCGTGGGGGTTTGGTAGAGTGTGGGAGGGTGAGTTGGCTGGGGGTTATGGTCGGGGAGGGGTGAGTTGGTAAGATGTGGGAGGGGGTGAGTTGGTAAGATGTGGGAGGGGGTGAGTTGGTAAGATGTGGGGGGGTGTATTGGTAAGATGTGGGAGGGGGTGAGTTGGTAAGATGTGGGAGGGGGTGAGTTGGTAAGATGTGGGAGGTGGTGAGTTGGTAAGATGTGGGGGAGTAGTTGGTAAGATGTGGGAGGGGGTGAGTTGGTAAGATGTGGAGGGATGAGTGGTAAGATGTGGGAGGGGGGGGGGTGAGTTGGTAAGATGTGGGGAGGGTGAGTTGGTAAGATGTGGGAGGAGGTGAGTTGGTAAGATGTGGGGAGGGGGTGAGTTGGTAAGATGTGGGAGGGTGAGTTGGTAAGATGTGGGAGGGTGTATTGGTAAGATGTGGGAGGGGTGTATTGGTAAGATGTGGGAGGTGGTGTGTTGTTACGATGTGGGAGGTGGGTGTATTGGTAAGATGTGGGAGGGTGAGTTGGTAAGATGTGGGAGGGTGAGTTGGTAAGATGTGGGAGGGTGGTTGGTTAGATGTGGGGGGGTGAGTTGGTAAGATGTGGGAGGGGTGTATTGGTAAGATGTGGGAGGGGGTGAGTTGGTTAGATGTGGGAGGGTGTATTGGTAAGATGTGGAGGGTGGTTGGTCTGTGTGGGGTGGTTGTTTGTTAAGATGTGGGGGGTTGGTCGTGTGGGGGGGTGTATTGGGTGTGGGCGGGTGCGTTTGGTAGATTGGGGGGGGTGTATTGTACGTGTGGGCGGGTGTTGTCTGGGGGCCTGATGGGGTGTGTGATTGGTCGCTGTGGGCGGGGTGATTGGTGCTGTGGGGTGGTGGGTTTTGGGCGATGTGGGGGGTGAGTTGGTGTGTGGGGGGTGTTTGGTTGGTATGTGGGCGGGGGGGTGTCTCGTGTTGGGGTGGGGTGTCTTGGTCCGTGTGGGAGGGTGTTTGGAGCATGTGGGCGGTGGTGTGTTGGTATGTGGGAGGGGGGTGTCTTGGTCGACGTGGGGGGTGGTTTAGATGTCTTCGTGGGGGGTGTGGTGGTGTGGTGGACGTTGGTCCGCTGTGGGCGGGTGCGGGTTTTGGCCGCTGTGGTGGGTGGTTGGTCGTTTTGGGGTTGTGCTGGGGGGGTGTTGGTAGCATGTGGGTAGGGTCGTTGGTTCGATGTGGGGGTGGAGTTTGGTACGCTGTGGAGGGTGTTGGTGTCGTTGGGCGGGTGGTTGGTTGCTGTGGGGGGTGGTTTGTGCGGTGGAATGGGGGTTTGTTGGTTCCTTGTGGGTTCTGGGGTGTGTGTTCCGTGGAGGGGGTGGTTGGTTCTGTGGGCGGTGTGTGAGTTGTCCCTGTGGGCGGGATGGAAGGTGGGGTGATTTGTGTGTGGGGGGTTGCAGGTTGGTCATTTTGTGGGGGTGGTTGGTTGGTCGGCTCAGTTTTTGGGAGGGTGTTGGTCGTTGTGGGGGGTGGGTTTTGTGTGGGAGGGTGTGGTGTGGTGTATCGCGGCTGTGTGGGGGCGGGTGTATATGGTGGGGGGTTGGTGTTGGTTTTGGAAAGTCTGTGTGTCTTGGGGGTGTTGTTGTTGTTGTGTTAGGTGGGTGGTCGTTGTAAGATGTGGGGGGTGGTTTGGTCAGATGTGGACGGGGTGAGTTGGTAGTGCCTGTGTGGTATTGGGTGTGTTAGTCTGTGGGGGTGAGTTGGTGATGTGGGGGGGGTGGGGGGGTTGGTCCGTTTTGGCGGGTTTGGTTGGTACGTGTTGGGGGGCGTGAGTTGGTAAGATGTGGAGTGGGTCGTTGTGTGTTTGGTTGGGTGCGTTGTGTCGATGTGGGGTGTGTTGGTAAGTTGTGGGGTGTTGTTGTTGCTGTTGGAGTGTGTGTTGGTTCAAGATGTGGGCAGGGGTGTATTGGTTAATGTGGGAAGGGGTGGTTTGGTCGTGGGGTGGTGTGGTTGGTAGATGTTGGGGGGTGTTTGGTCAGATGGTGGGGGGTTGTCGTTGTTTCGATGTGGGAGGGGTTTAGTTGGTCGTTGGGAAGGGGGGGTTGGTAAGTGTGGGCGGGGGTGAGTTGTAAGTCCGTGATGGGGGGGTGAGTTGGTAAGATGTGGGAGGGGGAGTTGGTAAGATGTGGAGGGGGGGTGGGTTGGTGCTGTGGGAGGGGTGAGTTTGTTGGTGGGGGGCTGTGGGGGAGGGTTGGTCAGATGTGGTGGGGTGAGTTGGTCCGCTTGGCGGTGATTGGTCGTGGGGGGGTGGTGTGTTTCTAGATGTGGGGGGTTGGTTGTCCGTGTGGGGGGTGAGTTGTTCGATGTGGGAGGCTGGATGTTGGGTGTTGGGGGTGATGTGGGAGGGCTGGTGGGGCGGGTTGAGGTGCGGACTTGGTGGGGACGGTTCGTTGGTAATGTGGGAGGGGTGCGTTGTAGTAGTGGGCGGGTGAGTTGTGGTCAGGTTGGTGGTGATGTGGGAGTGAGTCGGTAGTGTGGGGGTGGGTTGGTTAGATGTGGGAGAGTGAGTTGGTAAGATGTGGGAGGGGTGTGTTGTTAAGATGTGCGAGGGGTGAGTTAGTAAGATGTGGGAGGGGAGTTGGTAAGATGTGGGGGGGTGAGTTGGTAAGATGTGGGAGGGTGAGTTGGTAAGTTGTGGGGGGGGTGAGTTGGTAAGATGTGGGAGGGTGAGTTGTGTGTGGGGGGGTGAGTTGGTAAGTTGTGGGGGTGGTGGTTGGTAAGATGTGTGGGGGGTGAGTTGGTGTGTGGGAGGGGGGTATTGGAAAATGTGGGAGGGTGAGTTGGTAAGATGTGGGAGGGGGTGAGTTGGTAAGATGTTGGTAAGATGTGGGAGGGGTGAGTTGGTAGATGTGGGGTGGTGTGAGTTGGGTAGATGTGGGGGGGGTGAGTTGGTAAGATGTGGGAGGGTGAGTTGGTAAGATGTGGGGGGGGTGTATTGGTAGTGTGGGAGCTGTGGTTGGTTGCTGTGGGGGGCGTGGAGTTGGTGCATGTGGGGGGGTGTTGGTCGTGTGTGGGGGGTGTTGGTCGTGTGGGGGTGCGTTGGTAACGCTGTGGGGGGCTGGTTGGTTTGTGGGAGTGCGTTGGTCAGATTTGGTGGGGAGGGTGTAGTTGGTTTGTGGTGGGGGAGGGGCGTTGGTTGTATGTGGGCGGGGGCTGAGTTGTACGCTGTGGGGGGCGGTTGGTTGGTCGTGTTGGCGGGGTGGTTGGTCCGTGTGGGAGGGGGTGAGTTGGTCCAGTGTGGGGGTTGTTTGGTCAGCTGGGGGGCGGGGTTGCGTTTGTGATGTGGGGGGGGTGACGTTGGTCAGATGTGGGGGGGGTTGATTGATGGTGGGATTGTGGTGGGTTAGTTTGTTGTCTGTGGGGGGTGCTTTGTAAGATGTGGGGGGTGGTTGGTAAGCTGTGGGGGGTGTTTGTAGATGTGGGAGGGTGGTTGTGTGTGGTGTTGGTTGGTCAGTATGTGGGGTGTGGTTGTTTGTGGGAGGGTGAGTTGGTACGTGTGGAGGTGGTGACGTTTGTACGCTGTGGGTGGTTCGTTGTCAGTGTTGGCGGGTGTTGGTCCGTAATGTGGTGTTCGTTGGTCCTGTGGCGGTTCGTTGGCCTGTTGGCGGTGTGTTTTGTACGACTTGGGGGGAGTCTTGGTTCCTTGGCATGGTGCGTTTTGGGCGCTGTTGACGGGAGTTGTTCGCTTTGGGGTTTCTATTTTCATTGGAGTGTGTTGGTTCTAATGCGTTGCGTTGGTCTACTGTTGGGGGTGGTTGGTGCACTTGGGTAGTTTTTTGGGAATCTTTGTTGGTTGGTATCCTGTTGGGGGGGTGGTTGGTACTGTTCGGGGTGTGGTTGTTCCTCGTTTGTGGGTTGTTTGTTTTGTGGTAAAGCTTGTCTTCTTCCGTCATTTTGTGAGTAGTAAGTTGTTAAACTATCTACTATCAGACAGATTTACAAAAAATATAGGACAGTAATTTTAGGATAATTTTATTATTAATTCTTCAAATTATGCACTTGATAATTTTCAGGATTCAAGATGGCCACTTTGGCTTCTGGTTAGCTTCAAAAACTGTATACATGTAGTTATAACTCCCGATCTATTACTTTCATAGACTGATGATATTATTGATAAATTGTTAGACTGGTTGTTTTTGTGATGCAACTAGTTTTTGAAAATCATTTACTCTAATTATATATGTCTACATTTCTGGATTACTGTGTGGGAATTCTAAGGCATTTGTAGGGAAGAACGGTTAAGGAGGAACTGATTTTTTGATGAGGAAACGCTGTAGAGATCGGGACTAAGGACCTAGATACTGTTATGCGAGAGATAGTTTCGGGACAGATTAACCCCCCAGTGGCGCGTGGGCATAGGATCATCTCGAGTCATTGTGGGATGTTTGATTGTAGTGTCCCAAACACAAAACGCATTGTCTCTTCTCACTCCACATCAAAAGTGAAAGCACAAAGGTCAGCAGGGTCAGGGGGTGACCGGAGAGGTGACCAGCTGACCAAGTGATGATGGACATGGCGGGACAACAACTGGACACACAAAAGTAACATATTTCTTGCAAGGTGACCAAACACAAAGCTGGTGAATTATAGGGGTCAAGTAATGAGATAATGCTGCCAGTATGTATGGGACTGGACAGGGATGACCACTAGCCTATGGCCAAATTTGGATGAAAATTCTTCAGGTAGTCCAATTAGATACTCTTGAGCTTAGCCCACCCAGTTTAATATCGAGAAAAGTGACAATATTATATTTCTATATTGGAGCAGCTGGACTAGAAAAAAAAAACAATGGCCAAGAGAGTTGAATGGTTGATTGAAGAATTTCTTACAACTAAAATTTGAAAACGACCTGATGAATTAGAGATGTTACTTCCTAGACCTAAATTACAACACTCTCACCATGATAAATCTAATACTGGGGGATATATTTACTAAAATAACGTGAAAAAATGTAATAATACTGTAAATCAGCTATATTTCTTTGAAATCCTGCCGAAGGCTGAAAAATTTGAAAACGATCTAACTACTTAATGTCGTAGCCTTTGTCAGTGCAGCAGAGGAATATGTGATAATTAACTGTTACATGCAGTCATCTTAGTAAATTAAAAGCTTCAATTTATTGCCAATAACTGTATACTGCTCTTGTATTTGTTATTGTTTTATTGGATGTAATTTCTCTAATAAGTAAGAAAATTGTTCATCTTGAATTCAGAATTCATATTTCGAACATATGACAAAACAGTAACTGGTTTTAGATTTGGTTGATACCAGAGGAATTGTAAACCTCAGAACGTTGATATTCTCCGAGGCTGGAAATGTAGCCTTTCTCAGGTTAACAATTTCTTGCATTAACCTTAACAAAGTGAATAATTGTATAATATCAACCCAGAATGCACTAAATTAAACCTCAATGTGTCAATTAATGTCCCAACAAAACACTGACTACATATTTACTATCCCAAATTTTCTGAATGATAAAGGTTACCCAAACTAAATGTTGTTCCTCAATTCTATCATTTAATGCTTTAGGAGAAGATATTTGTCACAACAGCTACCCTAGCTTATGTAACAGTTCCTGTACTCTTGTCAAGAACAATGTGTTAGAGTGTGAATTTGATAAAACCAAGCTGGATTGATCTGGTGCACAGTGTCTGTAAACGTTGTAAAACGTGGTGCATTTAATTGTACAGAAGTTTTCTGCTTCCTGTGGAAGGATGTGGCAGGTCTATGTTTGTACTGAAAACAAACATCAAAACAATCAAAGTGCCAGTTTTGGCTGATTTGGTGCAAATAGATATAGACATCAGAGCATGCAGCACTCGATCATGCTTTAAGAATTTCAAAATTGAAGCAGTATTTTTGAAATTAATTTGGATATATGACTAACGAATTTTAGAGAAATTTTATCCACCAAGTATTAGACGCCACAATGAACTTTTAAAGAAAATCTGTTTTAGGGAAAAGAATGATAATATCAAATTCCTGCAGAAATATGTGAAACTAATCATATATGAAATTTGAATTTTACAAAAACTAGCCATACAATATCTGTGAATCATGATGGATGATTATTTGGTGATTTCGGGATTTTTGTTCGCTATGTCTGGGTCTATTTCAGGCAGATTTGTAATCGGAACATCGATATTTTATTATGCAGGCCAACTGCTTATGACTTTTTACATGCTAATTGATATTGAATTTGTGATGTAAACTGATGCACACGGCATAATCTCAACATTACAAGATAATTGTTAACATCCCGGAGACGATCAAGTCATGTATTGTGAGGGCTATTTAACAGCAGTGGTTTAGGCCAAAATAGAGCTCGCCTGTCATTAAAGCTGATTATTAGTAATCGAAAATGTTGGTCATGGTGTTTTATGACATGATACCTTATTATTCATCATTCCTAATCATAAAAGTACAAGTTTTATTGCGTATCTGATGTAAAAGTTGGTTTGCGGAAGATATCTGTATATCATTGGTTTGTCTACTGTGGTATACACTGTAGGTAGGTATTGGTTTTGTAGTCAAAGATTGACACCCACAGCGCAATATAACTCTCCTGGCGAGGGGGAAACCAGCAATATATAATCAGCTAGTACAGGGCAACGGAGTCATGGAAAAAAGGGGAATAACTCTGTAGAGACAAGAACCGTCGGGGAGAAGAAAATAGATGTCTGGGCAATTATAATCATCATGGAGAGGAAAAATAGATGTCTGGGGGCAATATAATCATCATGAAGAGGAAAAATAGATGTCTAAGGGTAATATAATCATCAGGGAGAGGAAAAATAGATGTTTGGGGCAATATAATCATCAGGGAGAGGAAAAATAGATGTCTAGGGGTAATATAATCATCAGGGAGAGGAAAAAATAGATGTCTAGGGGCAATATAATCATCAGGGAGAGGAAAAATAGATGTCTAGGGGTAATATCATCAGGGAGAGGAAAAATAGATGTCTGGGGGCGATATAATCATCATGGAGAGGAAAAATAGATGTCTGGGGGTAATATAATCATCATGGAGAGGAAAAATAAATGTCTGGGGGCAATATAATCATCATGGAGAGAAAAAATAAATGTCTGGGGGCAATATCATCATCATGGAGAGGAAAAATAGATGTCTGGGGGTAATATCATCATCATGGAGAGGAAAAATAGATGTCTGGGGGCAATATAACCATCATGGAGAGGAAAAATAGATGTCTGGGGGTAATATAATCATCAGGGAGAGGAAAAATAGATGTCTGGGGGCAATATAATCATCATGGAGAGGAAAAATAGATGTCTGGGGGCAATATAACCATCAGGGAGAGGAAAAATAGATGTCTGGGGTAATATAATCATCATGGAGAGGAAAAATAGATGTCTGAGGGTAATATAATCATCAGGGAGAGGAAAAATAGATGTCTGGGGGTAATATAATCATGAAGAGGAAAAATAGATGTCTGGGGGTAATATCATCATGGAGAGGAAAAATAGATGTCTGGGGGCGATATCATCATGGAGAGGAAAAATAGATGCCTGGGGGCGATATCATCATGGAGAGGAAAAATAGTTGTCTGGGGGCAATATAATCATGGAGAGGAAAAATAGATGTCTGGGGGTAATATAATCATCAGGGAGAGGAAAAATAAATGTCTGGGGGCAATATCATCATCAGGGAGAGGAAAAATAGATGTCTGGGGGTAATATAATCATCAGGGAGAGGAGAATTAGATGTCTGGGGGCAATATAATCATGGAGAGGAAAAATAAATGTCTGGGGGTAATATAATCATCAGGGAGAGGAAAAATAGATGTCTGGGGGCAATATAATCATCAGGGAGAGGAAAAATAGATGTCTGGGGTAATATAATCATCAGGGAGAGGAAAAATAAATGTCTGGGGGCAATATAATCATCAGGGAGAGGAAAAATAGATGTCTGGGGTAATATAATCATCAGGGAGAGGAAAAATAAATGTCTGGGGGCGATATAATCATCAGGGAGAGGAAAAATAAATGTCTGGGGGCAATATAATCATCAGGGAGAGGAAAAATAGATGTCTGGGGGCAATATAATCATCAGGGAGAGGAAAAATAGATGTCGGGGGCAATATAATCATCATGGAGAGGAAAAACAGATGTCTGGGGGTAATATAATCATCACGGAGAGGAAAAATAGATGTCTGGGGGCAATATAATCATCAGGGAGAGGAAAAATAGATGTCTGGGGGTAATATAACCATCATGGAGAGGAAAAATAGATGTTTGGGGGTAATATAATCATCAGGGAGAGGAAAAATAGATGTCTGGGGTAATATAATCATCATGGAGAGGAAAAATAGATGTCTGGGGGTAATATAATCATCATGGAGAGGAAAAATAGATGTCTGGGGTAATATAATCATCATGGAGAGGAAAAATAGATGTCTGGGGGTAATATAATCATCAGGGAGAGGAAAAATAGATGTCTGGGGGTAATATAATCATCAGGGAGAGGAGAATTAGATGTCTGGGGGTAATATAATCATCATGGAGAGGAAAATAGATGTCTGGGGTAATATAATCATCATGGAGAGGAAAATAGATGTCTGGGGGCAATATAATCATCATGGAGAGGAAAAATAGATGTCTGGGGGGGGGGGGGGGGGGCAATATAACCATCATGGAGAGGAAAAATAGATGTCTGGGGGTAATATAATCATCAGGGAGAGGAAAAATAGATGTCTGGGGGTAATATCATCATCAGGGAGAGGTAAAAATAGATGTCGGGGGGCGATATAACCAACAGGGAGAAGAAAATAGATGTCTTTGGACGATATAATTATTACGGAGAGGAAAAATCGATGTCTGGGACAATGTAATCATCATAGAGAAGAAAAAAATAAATATAAATGTGTGTTTGTGTGTGTGTGTGGGGGGAGGGGGGGTGCAATTTTATAATCACAGATAAAAATGATCAGTGATATTGTGCATGCTATAATATATAGATGTTCACAGTTTTTGGAAGATTTAACTTAAATGGTCAATTGAACTTACACAGTCATTGCCCTTCACTTCTCAGCGAGTAGTATGTCTACGGCCTTGAGATGGTTAAGTGTCTTAAGAGCAACAGAAAGTGTCATGTATTTGTTTGACACTTGACCTCGGAAGACTTCCACTTTCACACTAACCACTTAATTATAATGTATATCCTCTAGACAAAAATTAATTATCATTTGAACCTTCATGGATTTTTTTCTGTCAATTTGGCTTCTGATTACCTACATATATATTTACTATAAGGGGACTATGCGTTTCTTCTCCGTCCATCTAGTACCAATGTACTTAACACCAAAGTTTGTCAGTGGTCTAGGCGCTTCATTCCTTGAGGAATTTTGATCAAACTTCACACAATGATAAAGGACCATATTATTTGGGACAAGTTCGTGATTCAGGGATTTTGTGTCAAGGGCAACGTCACTATTACTATTTTTAATGGAGGTCAGTAGGGGACATGTACACATTGCTTCAGCAATATACCCAGTATGCTTGCATGCTATGTTCTCCTGGAAATCTTGGTTTGCTGTGATGTACTTCAAAGTTTCAAATGCTTTCACATTCACAGATTGCAATATTTACAGAAGAATTTCGAAGTTGACATTCCAAGTGCCCGGTTCTGATGAAGACTCACTCCTAGAGGCGAAATTATGATCTATAATGTAATGAACCGACACATGTGATAGGATTAGAATATCTTTTATTAAATTTTTTTTTCTAAATTTGTACTTCATGCTAACATTTGACCCTGAGGTCATTAAACACCTATATCCTTGACCTTTGGCCCCTGACGACCTTGTCTTCTGTAGTTTTAATTAGCCAAGAGGTCTTAGCTATGCTTGGTGAATTTGATGCTGTACATAGTATAGTACATTTGACCTTTGACATAAGTCTGTTCTTTGTAGTAAACATTGACCCTTGACTCCTGACCCCGTTGTTGTCCGCCCCTTTGGAGTGTTAATTGCCTTGAATGTCTGCCGGAGTGTCTGCGGTTCCTGGAGCATGTATTTTCCCATGCCCCAGTCCAGGGTCAAGCTCCTGATGAGATGGTCCAGACCTGTCTTGTCTTCGACTGGAGGCTGATGGCTACTCTTCACATTCAGCCACCATGGACAAGATCAAAGGGTAAAGAGGCGATTGTGTCAATAAGTTGGAGAGCAGTACCGCCCCTGTTGTTGTGGACCATGAAGAGGCTACTAGCTGCTGATGAGGGGCTCCATTACTAAGTAAACCACTGGATTGATGATTTAGTCAAGGTGGTCCTAAAAACTTCTCTTCAGGAGTGTAGTGTTATGCTGCATACTGACATTTAGTATGGATGTTACTCGAGCGATTCCCAGCTCCTGGATTTGAAATCTTCATTAAATATTTATGATTGTAGGAAGCCTGTTCTTCTACAATCATATTACATTTCATTTATGCATGCTCCTTATAATATTCTTGAGAATATATTTGTTTGCTTACATTCCAATTCTAATGTATTTTTCATTCTCTGAGGTTCTGTTTTATAGTTTGAACAATGTTCTTTCCAGTATTCAACCAAATTGGTCCAGGACATTTTTATGCTAAGACCTATGAAGATCTTCGCATTATCAGCAAACTTGACTAATACCAGATGTAGAAACGGTTATTTACAAAAACAGGGTTGTATACAATATAGACTGACTCCTGTCTCAGAATATCAGAATGTCAAAACAGGAAAATTATAATTTTGATCTTCTGGAGATCTTTTTAAAATAAGGGGAGATAACCTAGCATTAGAATTCATCTGAGCAACTCTTTACAAAAAACTTGGGTGCTGTAGCTAGTTTAAAATTGTGAGGCTATCTTCTTCAATCCATTTGGTCGCAGGATTAGATTCTCCAATCAGATGTGAAAAGGTCTTGGATCATCTGTCCAACCACATCAGTTTTTCCCAGGTATACTCTGGTTTACTTCAAACGACACCTCGCACGCTTCTATCCTTGGCCAACAAGTGTGAATAATATAAGTTATATAACTTGTTTTGCCATGGCATTGTTGTAGAATAAATAAAATTTACATTTACGGTGACAATCAGTCCATTGGAAACAAAGCTGTTCTTTGTGGATCTTACTGTGTGAATAGAACATTAAAAAATTAATATGAAAACATTAAAAACTAACTATCCCTGCATAAATGACCTTTAAATTAAGGTTTAAGGTTTAACTGCAGATGTTAAAATTATACCAAATTTTCTTCATATTCTCTATGGCTACCGATATGTTTGGTAGAGTTCTAAATGCCAATTTTAATTTCAAGATGAAATCCGACCATAAATTTCTCATAATACAGTCTATGCTGTGATTTGACCTTTCAAATTGGTCATGTGACCTGAAGGACCCTCCTCAATCTGCTGGTATACCAATTGAGATAGCCTGGTTGCCTTTTTGATATTAAGTGAATCTTCCGCAATTCAAGTGTGATAAGAAATGTTTCTGGGGGAAGACAGATTCCAATAGGAAGACGTTATAATTATCTGAAGTAGCCAGGGATGGGTGATATCTCAGTTGTGTGCTTGAAAATTTCGTACACACTTTCGTAAGAGACTGTGTCAAAACGAAGGATAGAAAATATCCGTTATATCTGTTTTAAATTAGGTTTCGAGTGGTGTTAATGAAAGTCTAAAATTTTAAATTATGCTATTGTTTTATCTTTTTTTAATGTATTCAATTTTGATACCTGGAAATAGAGAAAAGCTGTTATGTGAAATTTAGACATTTAAAAAAATATATTATGTCAAAGGTGTATTGAAATATAATTTACCGAGAGGTATTAATTTTTATCTTAAACTAATTTAAAACTCCAATGTGATTTATAAGTTTGATATGGTATATCATTTGTAGTACTGTTTCTGTGAATAGTTAAATGTAAATTGTAATCATTCTCATTGAACTGGATTGAAGTTCGTGAGGGCCCTTACTGTCAGAGGAAACCAAGGTATCTGCATGAAGAAAACTCTCGTGAATATATACTGGAATAAAATTTACCTAGAGCTATGAATTTTTATCCTGTTAAATTAAAAAAACTCCAATGTGATTTACAAGTTGGGGTCAATATACTGTTTGATACGATATATCATTTGTACTGACAGTCTCTTAATATTTAGCTGTACTATGGAGCAACGAGATTCTTTGTCTTCGTACAGAACAACACTTTTAAGGAAGCAAACTTCATATTTATTTTACAACAATCGTAAAACAAATTATATCAACTTATTTAATCCTGCTTTTTGGCCTGGATTGAAGATTGCTAGAGGTCTTACTGTGGGAGGATACAGGAGTATCTGGAGGAATCCCACATGGTCGGAATTCGGTGAACTCAAGACTTTTTATGCCCGAATCAGAAATCAAACTATGCCCAGCTGCCTTGGTGAAAGGCAAGTGTGTTACCACAGTGCCGTCCGACCACCAAAGAAAGTACAATTCTCTACACAGGATATACAAATCATGAAAATATTATGTCACTTATTACCTACGTAATTTATCAAGTTGATCGTGTACTTTTTTGGAAAGTCACACGATGTGTTGTTCAGTTTCTGTTAAAGTTTTTATCATGATCATGCAACCTTCAAAAGAATTTTTTTTTTTTTTTTTTAAATTTCTTGATGTTTTTTCCGTCACAAATTCACTCTTTTCAGTTCTTATCCTTGCCATTCGACCTTGAGGGAGATTGAACCCTGTCAAGTTCAATGATATATATATCTGTACAGAAATTAACTACTACAGTTTTAAATCAGTCACGATTCACCAAATGTTGCATGCAATGCTACAAATAGATGTATTTTACTTGTATACTTATCTTTGTATACTTGGTGCTTATCGTGCTTATTGTAACCATTAGACATCGTGGATATTTTTAACGAAACATAAAAATATACAATGTCAAGAGTATAGGTTATCGTAATCACAATATCGCAATGTTATTCAAGCATCAGGGTGAATCAGATGATAGACATGCGATTCCGGGTTACATAGCGATTTCCTATCTTCTTGACCCTTTGACACCAGTGTAGAGTAAAAATATTCTGCATAAAAAAAATATTATCTGATTAGTAGCGGCTTGTTGAGTAAAAGCAATCATGGGTGAATTTAATTGGAGTAAAAAAAGCCCAGCAAGGATATATACCGTAGGTATTAAGATAATTATAAAACAGTTGATTTCTTTATCCAACGTGTCTATATACTCCACACACATATATATATATCTGTGTTGGGAATCTAGCTACAACCCCCTGAACTCATGTTACCGCTATAAAAATACACACACAGACAGACACCTCCGAAACACTTGAGAAAAAACTAAAGATAAGATGTGTGCTTCCGATGAGGGTTGATACAAAAATGTACCAAAATAGTATCCTTCTGATGAAGGGTGATGTGAATTTATATGAAAATAATTCATTCTTAGTCTTTGCATGAAAAGTTGTTTCCGTATGAAATTTTCCCATATCGGCCCACGGCTCATTTGGAAGATCACGTATTTATGAATTTATAATGATGTTGTTGGGGTGCTTTTTGTTTCATTTAATATTTAAAGTTTTCAAGTTCGAGTATTAATTTTTCATTATAAAATGTTATTTTGATTATATTTTCATGATAAGTTGATTTCATTTCATTGATAAGAAAATTTATGGAGAAATATAATTCTCATTTTTTGTGGTAGAATGATGTTGATGAAAAATTATGAAGAGGAAAAAAAAGTGTTTTCTTGGACAAGACAAGTTTCACTGGGTTGTTTGGTCAAGGTCAAGTTTCACTGGGATGTTGGGTCAAGGTCAAGTTTCCTTGGGATGTTGGGTCAAGGTTATCATTGCTATGTTTAGAAAATTCTTGTCAGCACACTTAGAGCTTTCTTCAGGGGCTTCATTCTGTGAGGGATTTTGATCAAACTTCACACAATTACAAAGGACCATAATTATAACCTCAGACAAGTGTAAGTTTCATGGTTGTTCAAGGTCAAGGTCATCATTACTTTTTTTTTTTTTAGAAAATCCATTTCAGTGCTTTAGCAGCTTCTTTGAGGGATTTTCATCAAACTTATTTAGGATCATGATATCTCAGACAAGTATGTCAGGGTCAAGGTCACTGTTACTTAAATTCTTAAAATATTCAATGTCAGCACTCTAGCACTTCATTCCACAAAGGATTTTCATCAAACTTCACACACTTATTAAGGACCAATTGATATCACAAAACAACACAACATCCAGTTATATAAGCCAAGATCGGCAAACAGAAAACCCTGTATTAAGCCTCAAGGTCCTACACAAAATTCAGCAATAAGCCCAGGATACATTACACATAAACTTTAAGAATTATAAGATTGCAAAAGACTTGGGTGGGTTTATTACCAGGCATATGATGAAATATATATATATAGGAGTCATTAAGATATTACATTAGGTATACATATTTTTTCTCAAATACATATATATGCATAATTACACAAGTGCATTTAATTATGTTAAACAGTTTTGTAAATCGAAATTTGTATTTCGCGGAAGTATTTATGATTACGTTGTGAACAACATGTGATACACATGTGTTTTCTAATGCATTAACGCATTTGTTTTGTAATGAAGTTCACTTTTAAAGTGTCGGATGAAAAAGTTTAGGTTCAGAAGATAACACAGTTAATAGGAAAATCAACATCATCAGCCATATCCATCTAATTATTGATTTCAATATGTACATGTGTTAAACACATAACTTTCTTTAGACATATTAGTGTACAGTTTTCAGGCCGGAGGCATGTATATAGGTACAGTAATAGACAATGTTTTGTGGATCTGAATGGAGTGAATTAGTTAAACTCTAGCTTTTATTGTATTTCAAAAAAATTGATTTTAAAGTTTTTCTAATGGTCCTGTATGTTTCCGTAAAGCCATTGATTAATTAGTCAGTATCTTTAAACAATATATAGCCACTGTTTTTAGTCAGTATTCATAAACCATTAAGCCAATGACTAATTAGTCAGTATCTATAAACAATATATAGCCCAGGATTAATTAGTCAATAATTGTAAACCAATTATAGCCATTGATTAATTAGTCAGTATCTTTAAACAATATATAGCCAAATGATTAATTAGTCAATAATTGTAAACCAATTATAGCCATTGATTAATTAGTCAGTATCTTTAAACAATATATAGCCCAGGATTAATTAGTCAATAATTGTAAACCAATTATAGCAATTGATTAATTAGTCAGTATCTTTAAACAATATACAGCCACTGTTTTTAGTCAGTATTCATAAACCATTAAGCCAATGACTAATTAGTCAGTATCTATAAACAATATATAGCCCAGGATTAATTAGTCAATAATTGTAAACCAATTCTAGCCATATTGATTAATTAGTCAGTATCTTTAAACAATATAGCCCACGATTAATTAGTCAATAATTGTAAACCAATTATAGCCATTAATTAGTCAGTGTTAGTAAGACATTAGGCCAATGTTTAATTAGTGCAGGGATGTTGTACTCTGGGGCGATCAAGATTTAGGGATTTGCTGAAAATTTCATTGATATTAACGAGAATGTCCAATCCACCTTCTCCAAAATCCTGAAATTCATCAGGTAATCATATCTCTCGAATCATATATAATCCCTGTGAAATTTGTGAAAGTTTAATGTTTCCAAAATGCAGTTAAAATGAACATTTCTTGTTTCCATTAGAATCCTGTGATTATATTTCTTGCGGTATAATAATGCTGACATCATAAGAGACTGGGTATTTAGATAGGTAATGCTTTGTTTGTTTTCTGACACATTGTTAATTAAGGCTCTCTATTAATTGCCATTATATGATGTCATTGGAAAATATGCCTGTCAAACAATTACGATATCGGCATTTTTGAGGTTTTGGGCTTCTCTAATTGTCGCCCCAGGCACTCATGCATTGCTATTTGGAATATTATTCGTTTATCTCATTCCAGTTAAGTTTACGGGAGCTCTATAATAAAAAATCTAAAACGGTTTTTTTTTTTGCTTGGCAAGCACCATTCATTTAAGGCTAGGCAGAATAAGAGAAGACTTCATGCAGACATCACAAGTTCGTTTAATCAGCACTGATGGAATACAATATTGGAATTTTGATAACGCCCTCAAATTTTCACATCGGGGTATTTGAATTGGGATGTTATTTCTATCCAAATCAGCTTATGATACACACTGCTAGTGTATTTGCGGTTCCTGAGGTTTTTTTCCCCCTTTTCCGTGACTTGAAGATAACTGATGTCACGAGGTGGAATATTAACGTCCATTCTTACGGCAGCTAATTAGCTCATAATGGATGTCTGGATTTTCTTCCCAGTAAATAACTGCCTGTGCCTCTCTGTAGGAAGCTGTGGAAAAGCGTGCTCCTTTGTGGCATGTACAGGCTCAAACTACCAATAGAGCAATTTCTTTGTAGAGAAAATGTAGAACACCTGACTTGAAAGAAATTTTAAAGAAAATTGCACATTTAAAATAAGGCTTGCTGATGATATAAAATAAAGTAGGTTAAATCTGTATATGTCCATTGTTGGCCCAGTAAAGAAGCTAAACCAGCAGGTCTGACCTAGTTAAAAACTCATTTTTCATGCATGTTATAGATTCATGCATTCCAAAGGTATATTAGTTTTACAAGATTGTCCTTCTACCGAGGTAGAAAATAATTCCAATGTTGGTAAGTTTTGTCATAAAAAATTGAAGTGAGACGAAGAATAATTACGTCTTTTTTTCAATCTAAGATACATATTTTAACGGAACAAGCTTGGATAATTTGGAATCTGACATTTAATTCATTCAACTTTCCTGGAGTTTCGAAGAATGCATTTTTCAGAAAATAAAGAAAAAGAGTTGTTGTCCTGATTTCTGAACAGCTTGCGTGTTTTTAATCCTTCCAAGTCCATGTTTTTTCTATTAGTAAATATGAATCCAAAATTGTATTAGTTAAGAAAAAACAGTTATTATCCAAATTAATCTGTCTTGATCAAAATTATTGGTATTATGAGGTTTTGATAAGCCAGAATATATAGTTCATGATATCTTATATATATATTGGTGGGATATTTTAACAGTTCTTTCAAAAGTACATCGCCCCATAACTATCTTAATATACCAAATGTGTTTGAAGATGAAACACAAACTTGTTTTTACAATCATTGAAAGCGTACCCAAATTTTCAAAAGATAAAAAATGATGTGTTGTAGATCACAATGATAACCAATCATGACATTTTGATGTTAAGTCTTGAGAAAAAACCAGATCCTTTAGAATCTGAACATAGCAAAATTTATACCAGGTTACATATGTAGATATTATGATAGCGAGGCACGATTACCGTGATAGGGTCGACATGCAAAAGTACGGGCCTAAGATCCGGATTAGTGAAGTCCGTTTTCTCTTGCTCATAGGTGGAGGTCATGACCCTGGATTATAATTTTCTGTGATCTTTGGTACGGAAGGTGACAGACAAGTGATTTCAAAGAGATTATGCAGAGAATAATCGCAAAAAGTCTTGTACATTTCATCCATTTAAAATCATTTATAGACTTCAAAGATGGGATAAAGTAGAAAATCGTCAGTTTCTACACAAAACCAACATGATAAGAATACCCTATTTTTCTACGTCCATCCATCAGTTCCTCAAATTCCTCCCGAATCTTTACTAGGTTATATAGTTTCCACAACTTAAAGGGTCATACAGTTATTTTGTTGTTCATCCTCAAGTTTTATGGATGTTCACAGCTATATGAAGAGGGAACAAAATCTGCTGTTAATGTTTCTTTAAAGTGCAGGGGAGGTAACTCCTGATATTCTGATAGAGGGATGACATGACCAAATATTTTATTTCTATTTGTCATTGATAATTTGTTGTCGAATTTCAGAAACCAAGTCAAATCAAAGTATTAAAGAACACATCTAACACACCTTCCTTCAATAAATAAATAAATAAATAGATAAAGAAATATTATAATAAATCAATAAATAAAGAATTTCAGGAATCATTTGTAACATGACAGTTTCCTTTCTCCTAATATGTCATTTGGAATATGACCTATATATATGGATAGAATTCATCACTAGATCGACTTTACAAAGAAATGTGACTCACCTGTTCTGTTTCAGAAATCAGCTGGCTTTATCCTGTGATATTTAACCACCACTAAATGGATATTTAGTGTATAGTTTATATATATATATACATATTCTAATATTAGACCTTCATCAGAAATTAGCTGTAGGTTATATATAGGTTTGACAAGAAATGAATGGAACTCGCCACAAGCACTATTTTGCACTATATACAATATATGTATTGATCTTTTACACCTTTATACTCTTAGTCATGTCTGTGTTTTGTACGGCACACAGTGGACATTGGAGGATCCAAATGTTTTTTGAGATATTCCAGTAAACTTTCAACACACTTTCAAGATACACATCGATCTGGTTCCTCCAGTACCTTCATAATCCACCTAATATGAAAAAAAATTCAATTAATTAAGCTTTCAAGTACATCAAATCAATGTATCCTGAACACCCATGTATACATGTAGGTACGATTTTATATGATAAGGAGGGGATACTTTTCCTATGGGGGATACAAATTCTATGGCCAGGTTTAGTATCCAGATACAAATTCTATGGCCAGGTTTAGTATCCAGATACAAATTCTATGGCCAGGTTTAGTATCCAGAGACAAATTCTATGGCCAGGTTTAGTATCCAGATACAAATTCTATGGCCAGTTTTAGTATCCAGATACAAATTCTATGGCCAGGTTTAGTATCCAGATACAAATTCTATGGCCAGGTTTAGTATCCAGATACAAATTCTATGGCCAGTTTTAGTATCCAGATACAAACTCTATGGCCAGGTTTAGTATCCAAATACAGATTCTATGGCCAGGTTTAGTATCCAGATACAAATTCTATGGCCAGGTTTAGTATCCAGATACAAATTCTATGGCCAGGTTTAGTATCCAGAGACAAATTCTATGGCTAGTTTTAGTATCCAGATACAAATTCTACTGCCAGTTTTAGTATCCAGATACAAATTCTATGGCCAGTTTTAGTATCCAGATACAAATTCTATTGCCAGTTTTAGTATCCAGATACAAATTCTACTGCCAGTTTTAGTATCCAGATACAAATTCTATGGCCAGTTTTAGTATCCAGATACAAATTCTATGGGGGATTAACTTATCGTATATGACATGGGGTAATTACTGTATAAGTTTGTTAATTCTAGTTAAAATGTCCTATATTTGCTTAATAAATCTTCCTTATGATTCATATTGGCATGTGAATTGTGTTAATTAAATATTTGGATGTTTGAAATATTGAACTTCCTGGTTAAAATATTGATAAAAGGAATGAACTGGCCCTTTGGTAGGAACATATGTACTGAATTTTAGTGTTTATTTTCTCTTTAGAACTTAACACTAAGAACATTGTATAGGGTTTTAAATGACGTATGACATTATTTCATTGATAGAAATAATATACATATATCCAGTATGAGATAAAAATACATATACATATATCCAGTATGAGATATAAATACATATACATATATCCAGTATGAGATATTAATACATATACATATATCCAGTATGAGATAAAAATACATATACATATATCCAGTATGAGATAAAAATACATATACATATATCCAGTATGAGATAAAAATACATATACATATATCCAGTATGAGATAAAAATACATATACATATATCCAGTATGAGATATTAATACATATACATATATCCAGTATGAGAAATTACAAAAATCCTTATACAGGCACCTTTGCTCTTTGAGCTTTTGATTACGTAAAATGAAAATGAAAGCTTGGAAAGTGTAAGCCCGAGATTCCTCTGGCCCTGACACCATGCATGTCTGGTGTAGGGCCAGAGCGCACTACTATTTATGAAAACGTGGAATTCTCCCACATCATTTGGTGTCGCTAAGATTTTGGTGCAAACACAATAAAATCGGGTGTGACATAACACCTACCATACATATATGGATAAATCAAATATTTATTTACCCAAAAACACCAATTAAGTCCCAAATCGGTGTTATATTCCGTCTGTATAGACCATCATTTTACGCTGGGTCAAAATTTCACATTTGACTCCACGCCATATTGCTAACTATGTAGGTCGCCGGTGGTCTAATCACCCTTATCAGTGCGCGATGGAGCGAAAAGGGAAAAAAAATACAACATTTATTTCTATATATTTACCGCTTATAATTTGTAAATAATGTTTTCTTGCTTAAAACATAACCTGTTTTAGGAAATAATAAGCTTAGTCTCTTGCTTTAAATTTATGTAACACTTAGAAAAACACAATAAATGATAATTGGTCTTTTCGGTCCAATGTGTTCCGATTCGGGTGGTTAGTTGCACTGTCACTTACAAAATGGCGGGTCAAATGTGAAATTTTGACCCAGCATAAAACGAGGGTCAGGACTAAATTGGTGTTTTTGGGTAAATAAATATTTGATTTATCCATATGTGTAAGGTAGGTGTTATGTCGCACCCGATTTTATTGTTTTTGCACCAAAATCTTAGCAACACCAACGATGTCGTAGAATTCTAGTTTTCATATAGTAGTGCATTCTGGCCCTACACCAGACATGGTGTCAGGGCCAGAGGAAACTCAGACTAGGAAAGTGCGAAAACACTCGTCACTATAGAGTAAGATAAAATTCACGGAATTTAAGTAAACAAACTTGTTGAAATTCACCTGTGGCTATTTCTGAATTTCAGTTCCTTTACAGAATCTATTCTGGGTTAATTTTTGTCTGTGCTGTGTCAAAATCTTAAATGGGTTTATGTGACTTAACAGAATTCTGTAGTTTTAAAACTCACTGGATTGTTCTGATGTTTGTATTTTTCAGAGCCACAGTCAGGATTCAGAATTGCATTCAATATGTTTGACACGGATGGAAACCAGATCGTAGACAAAAAAGAGTTCCTTGTGGTAAGTCCATGAGAATTAAGCGGAAGTCCCTCGACTCTTGTATAGAGTGTAAGGTGTTGTTAAGTTGTTAATCATAATGACCGATTTTTCATTAAAAAAATAATGCAAAATAGTTTTGAATGTTTTTTGTAGATATTTGGTTGAATAATGTTTATTGATGTTGTTTCTTTCCAGATTGTGATTTTAGTTATAAATACATAATAATACAACAAACCAATTCTAGGTCATCAAAGTGCTTGTCATGTCAATCTTTAACCGTTGTTATAGTGATGTGTTGTAGAAATCTCCAAATTCATATTTCCATTTTCTCATGATAAAAATATTGTGTGTATTAGGATCTCTTTCTCACGAAGTCTAACCATACTTTGGTATATCATTTCATTGGTTCATCTATGTATTGTCATCATTTTTCATTGTGATCATATGCTTGTCATCGCTGTTGTCATCCATCAAATCTTTTTACTTACCTGCTTGCTATATTACCATGGTACAATGTCATCAAATTCATCATCATTTTTCATACCATTTTCATTATCATTATACATTTATCAATATTTTCGAGACGTACAATTGTGACAGTTTTTCTTAACATTTCAAAATCCTCTCAGTTTTATAGAAAAACAAAAGCAAATGAAAAAAAAACAATACAAGACTTCTTAATTTATCTAATTTTAATTAAAATTTTCTTCAAAATACAAAAGAAACAAAAATTATAAAAAAATTGAAGATTCTGCAGAATTGAAAAAAAAAAATATTGTTCTATATCATAAATCAAATAAGCCTAATTGCTCAAGTAGAAAATAGATTTTTGTTTCTATTCCTAGTCGAGACAGGAGGGAGAGTATAATGAGGTTGTAATTGTATTGTATAGTTGTGTTTTTGTTCCCGTATTCCTTATAATGAATGTTCCATGTTCAGAATTACTTTTTAGCAGCATGCACTTCATTATCATCTTCTAAATATGTTTCTTAATTAAAATAGCTCAAATGATTTATTTGTCGGTATTTCAGATGTAAAGGTTCTAATATATATTTTCTGTAATTTCTCTAGGTTTTTATTCTTAAATTTGCTGAAATCTAGAAAATCTCTTTAAATTTTATTATGGTTAATCTAACTGTAATATATATTGCTATAAATTTGCCAAATGTTTATTCGCAAGAATGTTGATATACTAAATCATGGTCAAAATATGAAAGATATATTTTTTTTCCCACAAGGCACTGGGAATCCAGCTGTTGTGCTTTAATTACTGTATTTATCGTCGAATAAGCTCCTTCCTGAATTGTAAAAGCTCAGTAATAAAGTTTAGGGAAACCAATTTGATAGATGGGAGAGTCTTGAGGTGCATT
Source organism: Pecten maximus (assembly GCF_902652985.1). Lineage (NCBI taxonomy): Eukaryota > Metazoa > Mollusca > Bivalvia > Pectinida > Pectinidae > Pecten > Pecten maximus. The sequence goes on from NC_047020.1 coordinate 36,199,722, forward strand.
ACCAAATTGTGAAACTCATGACCCTGGGGTCTCACGTTTGTCCCTTAGGAGAGTAAAACTTTACTATAGTTTACATAGGGAAATCACAGCTTTTTGTAATTACCCGGTTGACCCCCAGGGGCTGATTGGGGGGAAGGGGGGGGGGGGTGTCTTTTGTCTAATGGTCTTTTGTTTCAAGATGTTGAGGTCAACATTTATTCATATAGAACTCTTAGAAATTTGCAGTAATACAATTTTTTTCCCCCAAGAGTGTCAGAAATTGGTTCACATTTAATCTGCAATTCATTAAAACATTCTACTCTTCAGATGAATATGTTCTGTTAAAAAGCGGTTTTATGAGCAAAAAAGCTCGACGTACCAGTTTTTGATGATTTTTGCAATTCCTTCATTTGCAGTTATATTATTGACAGAAATTCCTGTAATGATTTACCTTGCAAAGGACACCTATTTAAAATAGAAAAATAAAATGAGTTTCCAGGATGTAAGTTAATGAAGTTTAAATTGTTTTAAGTGGGTTATGAATATTGGATCAAATTCTTACTGACAGATACAATTATTTGAGAGAGCTCCAAAACAAAATGCAAACTTGTGTTGACAAGTTAATCTTAGAACACATCAACAAGTAAGTTAAATACAATGTTTTCGGTATGTGGTTACTTCTACGTGGAGACAAACATCTTAAAAATGATTTTTGCCGATTTGGCAAACATATTTTAAGACAATTCAACATTCCTTTGAAATTTGTCTTCAACATATTTTTTATCTCTTTCAACATCAGATGGCACTCTGTATTCATGAAGGGTTTGAAATTTACAGACAAATAACAGAGTGATCTCCCCCTGATTTTTGTGTATGCGTGAGTTCAAACAAAAATTTAAAGACAAAAAAACAAAACAAAAAATAAACAAAAAATATACAAACACTAAACACTTAACAGTACAAGGAAATATAGAGACAGGTAATACAGATGGTAATTGTTTAAAATTGTGTGGTATTTTAATTTTACCGGGCTGTCTGCATTGTGATGTGTAACAATGACAAAGGCTAATTGTTTTCTTTATTTTTTGTTGGCTCGGTCGTTTGTTAAAGTGAAGAAAAGAACAATTATCCATAGAAAAAGATTTTTGTTTTAATTGTTTAAAGATGTGCACAAAAAACTGCAATTTGTTTATGTCATTAGCATTTGTTATAATTAATAGATATCTGTAATTTAATGATTATAAGAATAAAGCTTTGTTTAGATTTTTGCATGTCTCTACTACTGTAAAGTAGTATTCTGTTGATGTAGCAGAAAAGATTTCCATAAAAAGTAGTCAGATGATCGATTCAGCTTAGCGATGTACATCAGACTTGTCGTTCAACAGAACAATTAACATATATTGTTCAATTTACCCAATCAGGTCTCGTTCTACCAACATTACTTAATTCAAGGAAATTCCTTAACAAAATTTTTTCTATAGCAACACTTTATTGGCTTTAAGGAAAATGATTTAGTTAAGAATAATAATATTGATTAAACAAGGGCCAAATTGTAAAAAGGTTTTGGATCATTTGCGACTTTACTATGGCTACCCTGGTTTACTTCACTTTGATCCAGGTCAACAAAAGAGATTAATATAAGTTAATAGAGCTTGGCTTACGATTGTAATGAAATGTATCAACATACATTTTCTGCAGATTACGTTTTATAAATTAAAAATATGTATTGATGTTCTTCTTGCGTAATTATAGCTGTGTGAACTTTATTTTGCCTGGACTAAGATCAGACCTTTTGTTATATCCCTGGCGTCAGAGTCGTTTTGGTTGTCCGTAAAAACATGTAGCTTTGGTTAAAGTTTTTATAAAACAGTGTTATGACAATACTAATAAGGGTGGACAACTTAGTTATTTTACATACGGTATGACATTTGTGGGTGGTTGGGGATTAAAATCCTTCTTCTTTTGTATGCATGGAAAGATTTGGTCCGTATTTAATCTGAAGCATCCTTGGGTGAAGGAGAGCTAATTTTGTATAAACAGTGGGTTTGGCCCTCCTATGAGCCTGAGGGGCAGGTCCCTGAAAAATAAGGGAAATTTAGCAATTTCTTCTGTAGGAATTAAAGGAATTTGGTCCATTTTTGGTCTGAACCATCCTTGGATGATCAAGATGAACCAATTTTGTTTAAATGATTGCATGGTCCTTGCCTCACAGGTGCTTTAGGGATGGGGCCAAACATGGGAAATAATTAAATAATTCTTTGAAATTGTTCTATCCAAGAAATGTGTCAAAATTCATTGATGACCCTTTGCACATTGGAAATTCACATAGTTAAATCTTTCCTGACTGTTTTTGGCTATGCCTTTATGCCATATGCTTGCCATATCAATTTTTAAAGTTATATGTGACTTAATTAATCTTAATGGATTAACAGTTTCAATTCACATCCTGTTCACAAAGAAAATTCTTATTATTAACTATATTTTTTGCTACCACTTGTCACAACAATATGGTACCTGATAAATGAATGAGGGATCACGGTCTAAGTTCATGTAATCCTTGTGTCGAATTCCATCTATTGTTGGAGTTATGCCATACACAATGGCATCATGCAATCAGGACACCATCTATATATGATGGGAGAGAGCTACGGTTCAACACAAACTCCATCAATTTACCAACTGGCATTACAGAAAGCATGATAACTTTCATATAGTGATAATGAAAGTGTCAAAATTACACCCTTTTAATTAAATGGGCACAAGCGACACATTCAATTCTAATATTACCTTTGGGCAATTGTGAGCATAACTTGGGTAAATATGAATGGATTTTGATGAAATTTGGTTTGCTGTGAGATTTGTATCAATAGGATCTTTAACAATTTCCTCGTTGGGACCGATCTGATCGTAACAGGTGTTATGACCCTTTACACTTAAGGTCTGGTGTTATGACATTGAGCCAGTAGCATGCTGGGATGAAGAACTACCAAGTTTATTCAAATGAACTACCTTGACCTACTTTCGAGGTCACAGGGTCAAATATGTTTAATCTTAGTTTAAAAGCAGAAATCATCTATCAGTTTATATATACATTGTATATATATCAGAATATGGGCTTTGTGTATATTTAACAATCGTGTGTTAAAAACCTTCTGACAAGGCCTTTAAATTGGTACTACATTTGTGGACCTGCTGGCCTTGACCGTGACCTTTGACCTATTTAAAAAAGAATTAATTCTGAATTTCAATTACTCAGCAATATGCTGTCTTATGACATCTCTTGTGGGAGTAATGCATTATTGATTTTTTTATTGGATATTAATAAATAGATACTTTTCTACTGCGGACTGCTTTATGTTGTCTCAAGAAGTACAAAGCTACCTGCCAATTACGAAAAAATGCATACCCTGGCATGGCATGTCAGTTATAAATCAGTAAAGACCATAGAGTACACATGGGAGTGTAAAGCTTAACACTACAAAATGATCAGTGGTCTTCATCAAGTTTTAAATAATTCATTGAAAGATTGCTAAACAGACTTTGTACTTGTTTAAAAAGTTGAGTTCCATTCAGAAGTTTTCAATTCTGGTTGTATTGAGGCAGACACTGACAACTTAAAATTCTGCTGACATTGGCATTTGACGATGTGTAGGCGTTTTCTCGTCTGATTTCAATCGGGCACGGCCATGTTTTCTATCTGGGAATTGTCCGTACATCAGTTGATAGGGGGAAGATAGAATTTGATTGGTTCTTGATTTTAGACATCTCCAAGAACATCTGTCATGCTTATAGTGACATTGGTAATGGAATTTTGTACAGGCACACAGATGGAGGGATAGTCATTGTCGACTTCGTCAACTCCCTCGTGTAAAACTAAAAGGAGAATTAAGCTGAATCATTAGCTTTTTAAAACCGATCATATGCCAAACAAAACATCTCCGACTCCCACTCGAAATTGAAACACAATCTTAATGCCCTAAACATATCTGCCTACGCAACATGTAAATATCATGAATACCTACAAAAAAGCAAAAGTTGTCATTGCAGATAGATTGCAAATCATGTTTTTCGCTTTGTTTCAAATTTACGCACGTGGGCGCTTGACAAAGCTTCTCCACTTAGGGGTATTGTATTTGGTGTTGTAGATCGGTTTCCTCTGTGAGGAAGAGAAATCTGATAGATCATGTTGTGTATTGTTAAGTGCTGTTTCTGTCCGTATTATCCTGACCAGCCATGGGGGGATTCCACATACGTCATTCAATACTGGAAATTATCTGTCTTCAAAGACAAAAACTTCTCCCGCAGTTTGCATGCAGAGTTGTAAGGTGAAGAAATACATTAGTAGCAATAGGTATAATGTCAGGCATCATTAAGCCGTGGGTGGGAGAGGCGGTTTTATAGATTATAGATAATACCACCCAATACTGACGATTAGCTAAGTGGTTGTGTGGGTTCAGAGTTGTCTGCCCATTAAACATTTATAACTTAGGCTGGCTTTGAAACAATAATGGTAGTATTTTGAATCCCTGAGCAGCTTTCAATATTATCTGTTCTGATGGTCGGCATGTATTATGATTATCAGTGCAGGGCTGCAAGTCTGGGTCTTTTACATAGACAGTCCCTATACTTGTGTGGATTTGTATTTCTTGGGAAGCTGACAAACTGGCCGGTCTGTACTGTCATGGTTGTGTCATTGGGCAAGACACTTTACCTTAATTTCTCAGGATGGTATGCGACAGGCCTCCCATAAGTTGTTCAGTGAGGTAGTCACCAACTACTACAAGGATACCCCTGCCTCAAAATGACACTGGCTGTTCATGGAGTGATAAACCCAGCAAACAAACAAGCAAACAAACATAGAAACTTAATGAAGGCATGTGTGAAAATTATATAGATGGTTTTATTTATTTTGTTCAACATCCTTTTAACAGCCAGGGTCATTTAAGGATGTGCCAGGTTTTTGAGGTGGAGGAAAGCTGGAGTACCCGAAAAAAAACACCAACCTAGTAACAGTCAGTACCAGGTAACTGCCCCACGTGGGTTTTGAACTCACGACCCAGAGGTGGAGGGCTAGTGATAAAGTGTCGGGACACCTTAACCCCTCGGCCACCGTGTCCCCTGTGACAATGGATGGACAATGATATAGCTAGCGTACATGTATACATGTGTCATTGAAAATTCCTCATAATGACCTTGTAATAAAAACTGTCTCCTAGCTATAATCCTGAATTGAAAAATCCAGAATTTGAATATGTTTATCAGAGATAAACATTTGTATTCACATCGTAATTGCCTATTAATTAAGCTCATTATTAGCTCACCTGGTCCGAATGACCAAAGTGAGCTTATGCCATACCGTGGCGTCCGTCGTCCGTCGTCCGTCGTCCGTCCGTCCGGCCGTCGCCCGTTCGTCCGTCAACAATTGACTTATTTGACTTCTTCTTCATAACCGCTGATCGGAATTCAAACAAATTTGGTCAGAAGCATCCCTATGGGTAGGGGACTCAAAATTGTACAAATGATGGGGCTGACCCCCTGGGGGCCATTGGGGCAGGGCCAAAAGGGGTCAATTTGGCGCTATTGATATAAACGACTTCTTCTCTGAAACCAAGCAATGGCTATCGCTCATATTTGCCTGGTAGCATCACTATGGGGTGGGGATTCAAAATTGTACAAATGATGGGGCTGACCCCCCAGGGGCCTGAGGGGCGGGGCCAAATGTGGTCAATTGGGCTATATTGATATAAACGACTTCTTGTCTGAAACCGAGCAATGGCTGTTATTCATATTTGCTTGGTAGCATCACTATGGGGTGGGGATTCAAAATTGTACAAATGATGGGGCTGACCCCCAGGGGCCTGAAGGGCGGGGCCAAATGTGGTCAATTGGGCTATATTGATATAAACGACTTCTTCTCTGAAACTGAGCAATGGCTGTCATTCATATTTGCTTGGTAGCATCACTATGGGGTGGGGATTCAAAATTGTACAAATGATGGGGCTGACCCCCCAGGGGCCTGAAGGGCGGGGCCAAATGTGGTCAATTGGGCTATATTGATATAAACGACTTCTTCTCTGAAACTGAGCAATGGCTGTCATTCATATTTTCTTGGTAGCATCACTATGGGGTGGGGATTCAAAATTGTACAAATGATGGGGCTGACCCCCCAGGGGCCTGAGGGGCGGGGCCAAATGTGGTCAATTGGGCTATATTGATATAAACAACTTCTTCTCTGAAACCGAGCAATGGCTATCCTTCATATTTGCCTGGTAGCATCACTATGGGGTGGGGATTCAAAATTGTACAAATGATGGGGCTGACCCCCCCAGGGGCCTGAGGGGCAGGGCCAAATGTGGTCAATTGGGCTATATTGATATAAACTACTTCTTCTCTGAAACCGAGCAATGGCTGTCGCTCATATTTGCCTGGTAGCATCATTATGGGGTGGGGATTTAAAATTGTACAAATGATTTTTTTTTGATGGGACAAGCATCATTCTTGTTTCATATCTCATGAAACCAGGTGAGCGATACAGGCCCTCTGAGCCTCTTGTCTTTTCCTAGGATTATTTTTTTTTTTATCAAACCCCAAACCAAGTACCAAACCTTCACAACACCTACTATACCATTACCATATCCCCAATTCTTCCCCAAAAATACTCTTGATTTACTTTGTTATTTCTCAATGTTTCTGTAGTCTCATTCTGCAGAAATTAATGTTTACCGTAGCTGTAATTACCAGGATTCTAGTTCAAGGACATAAATGGATAGTTCAAGGACATAAATGGATAGTTCAAGGACATAAATGGATAGTTCAAGGACATAAATGAATATAGTTCAAGGACATATATGGACAATTCAAGGACATAAATGGATAGTTCAAGGACATATATGGACAGTTCAAGGACATAAATGGATAGTTCAAGGACATGTATGGATAGTTCAAGTACATAAAGGAAGAACTTTAAGGATATATAATAAACTAAAATCCCCACTATGTGCACTTCCTTAAACATCAGAGTTTATCCAAGTACAGTTGGCTTGTATGTACTTGTAATTAAGAATAGGACTGCATTATGACGTATACATTTCATTATGGTAATATAAAACTGGCTGCGTTGCTATAACTTCAAACCTGTACTCCTTGGTTTTGGAATCGTTGGTGTGATGGTTATTAGACCTTCAATATGGTACCCTGGTGGGCATTAATTTGGCAAGTTCACACATTCAGACATTAGTTTTAATGGCTGGCAATTACGTCCCTAATGAACGCCATTACCTAATTGTACATCGGTGTGCTAACGAGCTGTTTGATGTGAATATAGATTAATTAACCCAGATTTTAATTGAGTGGCTGATTTGACAAGAAGTAATGACGTACTTTGAGCACTGGGAATCAGTTAAAACCTAAGCTAATTCATTCAAGGTCGAAGTTGTACAGCATGCAGTGTTAATTTCTGAATTTGCGCAACTTTGTCCAAAAACGTAAAAAAAAATTCCAAAAGAAAGGTTTTCCATATGCACCCAGCCTAAAATTATTTATTTTGTCAAAAAAATGTATACTTTGACAGAATGAAGCTAAATCAAGTCTTTTGGGGGTAAACATAAAGTTTAATTTATTACTATTTTGTGTGCTATTGATTTTGAAGTCAAAGTCTTCAAAAAATTCCTACATAAATTTCAAAAGATTTGAATCCTTGGTGATTAATTGAATATGTAATTGGTTTGGATTGAGGACTGGAGCATAACCTAATCAAGAAAATAAATAAATCTGTAAAACCTTACCCCTGTTTTAAAACACAAATTTTTACATCCATAAATACAGAATGCTTTTCCAGGCAGGTAGTGTGTGTACATTTATTCCATGTGAAATTCTATATAAGATTTGCTGTTAATACAGTTTTGATTATACTTCAGCATGCAAACTAAATACTAGGTAGTTTTATGTACCTGAAGCGAGGAAATCTCTTCGGTTGTTTGGGTACATAATACAATAATCCCGCTTGGTCATTGCTGGCTAGACATTTCGCGTGAATTTACACATTGAATTAGAATCAACTGTTACATTGGACCCTCTAAATGTCACACACGCTAAGATCTTATTCAGAACAAGTACGTAAATCAGATGAAATTGATACAATTTTCCGAACAATCGTGTTTCTAAATCACGGTAATGTGATCAATTTACACCATTAGTCATTCGTCTTGTTATAAAATTTATTTGAAACACAATACAGACCTATCACTCTATTCAAAAGATACTGATCATAACTTATGTTTATTTATAGAAAAAAAACAACAACACCAAATTAATGATGCAAATACGAGTAAACAACTTCAATAGATATAAGTATTCAGGTACATAAAAAAAATGGGTCAGATTTTTTTTTTCCATTTAAGTAAGAATTTGGTATTTTAAGGAAGTTTTTGGTAATAGATATTTATACAGTGGCTGTATTTTGTGTCACAGCTTACCTTTGTTGTTCTGCTTAATGACTTGCTTCACTTACAAGTGAAAGTGAGTAATGAGTTGCTTATATTACCTGTGGCGCCAGCATCAACCTTAGACATCATTCTGTGGCCTAAGGGAGATAACTCTGGTATAGCTATCTTGGTCAGGTTTATAGTGTTAATTTCAGGTAATGGCCATCGTTTTCTCTTTCTTGTGGTGTCTATTTCTGTAATCAAGTTTCAATGAAATGAAGTCCATTGAAAATATATTTCAGTGCAAAAGTTGTATAAATCTCTCATTTATCTGTAAATTATATCTCAGTTATTTTTGGTGTAGATATAGTATATTTATTTGTTTTAATATAAATAATGGTACTATATTTCAAAAGGGAAAAAAAAATCATATTCGTTTGTTTCAAGTTTTATGGAATATGTTTGTTTTATAATATAAATGTATTTAAGTTAAACCTCCTTTTCTCTAACTTTTCTAACTTGAAGTAGTAAAAAATATATCAAAAAGATAATTATTCAGTTGACTTGGATATCTCAAAGTTTCTTCATTGCCCAACTGACGTCCAGGTAACAAGGATCTATGGTAATATTGAATTTCAACTGTTTAAATGATGTTTACATTCAGAAAAAGGATTAGAAATGAGAAACTTCAATTATATTTTGTTTCTTGGTTGAATAAAAGGTAATTCTTGCTTATCTTTAAAGGAAAACCTGTGAAGTGTTGTTAACTGCTGGGCCTTTTTTTCTGATGCTTGATAAAGGCTGCTGGTCATGTTGTAGAGTTTTATCCTTATTGGAGTCGCCAGATCATTTTGCCTACAGAAAATTGTTTAAAACAGAAACAAAAAATGTACTAAAGATGTTGTCTGAGACCTGACAATAGCTTCAGTAATATATAATGTATTCTTCCAAATTTAAAGTGACTAAAGACAGAAAATTATTGTTTAAAACAGAAACAAAAAATGCATTAAAGATGTTGTCTGAGACCTGACAATAGCTTCAGTAATATATAACATATTCTTCCAAATTTAAAGTGACTAAATACCACAAGCAAGGTCATCACTTTTTGTTAGACTGTGTTAAGTTTGAAGAGGCATATAGTTATATCTATTCTTGAAAATAGATAATCTGTATATAGTAAATCGGTAAATTATATAATTATTATATAAAATAAATGTATATTTCACATTCAGCTAGTACCTAACTCTCCTTGTTTCAAGTAGAACTGAGTATATATATATAACCAGAGTTTTGTTTGATCTACGATACAAAGGTCAAAGGTCGTGAGAATAATAAAAGTTTTGTAGTGGGACTTGCCTGTCAAGCTTAAGCATGTGATCTATAGAAGAGTTTGAGACACAGCATTGGTTCAGGTCTCTCTTGATTTTTTTTACTTTTAAAGGATAAGTACATATTTTATACAACTGTCAACTTTTTAAAAATTACAGTAAATAAATCTTAAAAAGTGTGTGGGTTGGGGATCACCGACTGATATACACTTCTGAAGCCACTTTATAATTTTTTCAAAGTGTATTTTACAAGTCAGCCAGAATTTTGATGTGGTCGTATATAAATTTCATTAATTATAATTATTGCACCGCTGAATAGAATGCCATTCATTTGACCATGGTGATATATACGAAAAAAAAATATAACAAAACATATTGATGAACCAAATTACTTATTGTGCACTATGACAATAAAAAAAAACTAGGACTCTTTTTCACTGATTTTGCAAATGTGGCCTTTATTTTTGCATCATTTTGGATGAAATTTTGTGAATTTGGAAGGAAATTAATTCAAAAGTTTCAGAAGTAAACTTCAAATTTTGGGACTTAATTTTAAAATTAAAAAAAAAAAAAGCATATGTGCATGGTCAACTTGTTATCTGGGTTTCATATGGATTCTTTTGGTTACTTTTCTTAAAAATGTAAAGCAAAAGTATGATCTAAATTTTATAGCTAATACATAAGAAAGGATGACTTGACTGGAAAAAAATTTGAGACTTAATTGAGAGTATGAGAATTGAAACTGAACCAATTCTAGAAAATATTGATGGAATCATTGCAGCCCTGAAGACAAATCACACAGAAACTCTCTGTAATATAAGTCTATATGAGTGACTATTCGGTTAATTTTTATAGAGACACCTTGTTGATGTCATGCATACTTAGTTATTTCATTGATACCAAAATCATCTTCTGGATTCAGTTTTTTTTTTTTTTATCTTTTGTTTCTTTTATTTTTTTAATCATTTGAGTATAAAACAAACCTTTATTGTCAGTAGTGCTGGATGATTTGACTTGTGTGTGGTTTGAAGTCAGAGACAGCACCTGGTGCGTAGAAGCTATAAACGATATTTATTCCCTGTCAACTTACCTCCAGGTGGGGGTCAAAGTTGCCTTTCTATATTTCCTAGCATGTCTAGGATTGGTATTCAAAACTCATGACAGTTTTAATGACGAGGCCAAGCAATGTTTACAATCGTTTTATACTGAGATGTAGCACCCTGATTTCACATAGTTTTGTTGTCAAAGAGTGTTTACCAGAGATAAGTTCATACTTGTAAATAAGCCCTTTGTATTGTTAAGTAATACACTCCCTTCCTAAGCAATATGAGACCAACCACTTTCTTTAATAAGCCTATTCCATTCCCTGTAATAAGCCTACTTCTTTTCTCTGTAATAAGCCCACTCACTTTCTCTGTAATAAGCCCTCTCCACTTATCTGTAATAAGCCCACTCCCTTTCTCTTTAATAAGCCCTCTCCATTTCTCTGTATAAGCCCACTCCCTTTCTCTTTAATAAGCCCACTCCCTTTCTCTATAGCAAGCCCTCTCCACTTCTCTGTAATAAGCCCACTTGCTTTCTCTGTAGCAAGCCCTCTCCATTTCTTTGTAATAAGCCCACTCGCTTTCTCTGTAATAAGCCCACTTCTTTTCTCTGTGTAAGCCCACTAGTGCCCTTTCCCTGCCCTGCAGGTAGGGCGCAAGAATTGTACCTACTGCCCTCATTGCATGATCGTAAGAGGCGACTAAATTTGGGGATCTTATCTTTTCTCTTCTTTCTTAATAACTTTCTTGTTCCTAATGTCTCCATTGACAATGCCTCACATTTGGCCTTTATTTGAGCGTTCGTCCCTGTTAGGAAGGCTTTGGGTTCTGTCCCCTAGCCGAGACATACCAGAGTCTTTAAAAATGGTAGTTGCTACTCCTGCTTAGCGTTCAGCATATTTGGAGTGGGACGACTGGTTTGCCCGTTGTCAGTATAATGTGACCGGATGGGGTGTGCTGCTGGGTGTCTTCGGCAGTGTGCTTCAGTGGGGTAGCACTATAATTCGGAAAAAGTTCCGGCCTATCACAAGGAGACTTAACACGAACATACCGCAGCCTCCCAAAACACACATACTCACTCACCATAAGCATGCATGTCGCATGCACTGGAGGCCGTCCTTAAATGACCTTAGCTGTTAATAGGACGTTTAAAACAAAATAAACCAAACCAAAAGTGCCCTTTCCATGTAATAACAGCCCACTCCATTTCTCTGTTATAAGTTTAAATTTCCTAATCACCTTAATAATCTTTATGCCCCAGAGCCATGAAATAGGGGGAGGGGGGCTTATAGTGGTTACCCATGTCCATTTTGTCTGTCCTGTCCCATCCCGTCTGTCCTGTCCCATCCCGTATGTCCTGTCCAATCCTGTCTGCCTTGTTCCATACCTTCTGTCCTGTCCCATCCCGTCTGTCCTGTCCCATCCCGTCTGTCCTGTCCAATCATGTCTGTCCTGTCCCATCCCGTCTGTCCTGTCCCATCCCGTCTGTCCTGTCCAATCCCGTCTACCTTGTCCCATACCTTCTGTCCTGTCCCATCCCGTCTGTCCTGTCCAATTCTGTCTGTCCTGTCCAATCCCGTCTGTCCTGTCCAATTCTGTCTGTCCTGTCCAATCCCGTCTGTCCTGTCCCATCCCGTCTGTCCTGTCCAATCCCGTCTGTCCTGTCCAATCCCGTCTGTCCTGTCCAATCCCGTCTGTCCTGTCCAATCCCGTCTGCCTTGTCCCATACCTTCTGTCCTGTTCCATCCCATCTGTCCTGTTCCATCCCGTCTGTCCTGTCCCATCATGTCTGTCCTGTTCCATCCCGTCTGTCCTGTCCCATCCTGTCTGTCCTGTTCCATCCCGTCTGTCCTGTCCCATCCTGTCTGTCCTGTCCCATCCCGTCTGCCCAGTGTCCCACCCCGTCTGTCCTGTTCCATCCCGTCTGTCCTGTCCCATCCTGTCTGTCCTGTCCCATCCCGTCTGCCCAGTGTCCCATCCCGTCTGTCCTGTCCAATTCTGTCTGTCCTGTCCAATCCTGTCTGTCCTGTCCCATCCCATCTGTCCTGTCCAATCCCGTCTGTCCTGTCCAATCCCGTCTGCCTTGTCCCATACCTTCTGTCCTGTTCCATCCCGTCTGTCCTGTTCCATCCCGTCTGTCCTGTCCCATCCTGTCTGTCCTGTCCCATCCCGTCTGCCCAGTGTCCCATCCTGTCTGTCCTGTCCAATTCTGTCTGTCCTGTCCAATTCTGTCTGTCCTGTCCAATCCCGTCTGTCCTGTCCAATCCCGTCTGTCCTGTCCAATCCCGTCTGTCCTGTCCAATCCCGTCTGCCTTGTCCCATCCCGTCTGTCCTGTCCTATCCCGTCTGTCATGTCCCATCCTGTCTGTCCTGTCCAATCCCGTCCGTCCTGTCCAATCCTGTCTGCATTGTACCATACCTTCTGTCCTGTCCCATCCCGTCTGTCTTGTCCCATCCCGTCTGTCCTGTCCCATCCCGTCTGTCCTGTCCCATCCCGTCTGTCCTGTCCCATCCCGTCTGTCCTGTCCCATCCTGTCTGTTCTGTCCAATCCTGTCTGTCTTGTCCCATACCTTCTGTCCTGTCCAATCCTGTCTGTCCTGTCCATTCCTGTCTGTCCTGTCCCATCCCGTCTGTCCTGTCCAATCATGTCTGTCCTGTCCCAACCCGTCTGTCCAATCCTGTCTGTCCTGTCCCATCCCGTCTGTCCTGTCCCATCCCGTCTGTCCTGTCCCATCCCGTCTGTCCTGTCCAATCATGTCTGTCCTGCCCCATCCTGTCTGTCCTGTCCAATCCTGTCTGCCTTGTCCCATCCCATCTGTCCTGTCCCATCACATCTGTCCTGTCCAATGCTGTCTGTCCTGTCCATTCCTGTCTGTTCTGTCCCATCCCGTCTGTCCTGTCCCATCCTGTCTGTCCTGTCCCACCATGTCTGTCCTGTCCAATCCTGTCTGTCTTGTCCCATACCTTCTGTCCCATCCCATCTGTCCTGTCCCATCCCATCTGTCCTGTCCCATCCCATCTGTCCTGTCCAATCCTGTCCGTCTTGTCCCATCCTGTCTGTCCTGTCCCTTCCTGTCTGTCCTGTCCCATACCTTCTGTCCTGTCCCAACCCGTCTGTCCAATCCTGTCTGTCTTGTCCCATACCTTCCTGTCCCATCCCATCTGTCCTGTCCCATCCCATCTGTCCTGTCCCATCCCGTCTGTCCTGTCCCATCCCGTCTGTCCTGTCCCATCCCGTCTGTCCTGTCCTATCCCGTCTGTCCTGTCCAATCCTGTCCGTCTTGTCCCATCCCATCTGTTCTGTCCCATCCCGTCTGTCCTGTCCTATCCCGTCTGGTTCCGTCTCAATACAATGTAACTAGCTAGTCTCGGGAACTGCTGATACAATCCTGGACAAACTGTGTTTTGGCCTGTCAAGTGGCAGAGAAGGCATTTAAAATTTCTTAATTGTAAATAAATAAATAACATCTGTCTGCTAAGTGGCCCAGGATCCACCTTACAGGAATAGAATGTATCTAAGTGTACCTTTATATTTCTCCCCATCGGTCACTATTAACAGTTTCCCCATTTCAATACCTATCATAGGTCTTTATATAGTCTTGGAAAAATCATTGGGTCAACTTTTTCATGCAACACCTTTCTGTCTGATACTAAATTTGAATGACATACTGATATGGATGTTGATGGTTGTGTAGCTCCAGACAGTTTGGCGTGTCAGATTTTAAATAAAGTGACATGTATAGTTTGAACACCATGGTTATATAAGATATATATATATATATATATGGGAATCATGTGATGCTGTACGTATGTCATGTTAATTACCTCCCCCTGAATATTTAGGTAGGGATTTATTACTGGAATTCTGTGTCCTCTTAACATTTAGTTTTATACAATCTCCATCATCAATTATCACTTGTCCTATAAACTGGAAACGTTTATGATTACCTCCCTTTGAGGTGCAGTCGAGATCACTCTCGGAATCTTTGACTTACACAGGCGATAAGTTTCCTGTACTTGTAAGCATTAGATAACAACAATTTTGAAATGTATCTATGTCCATTTAAGCACCAAATAATATTGTACAAAGAGTCTTTAGAAAATCAACAATTTCAAATTTTGTTAGAAGCTGAAGACAGAAATTAACAAATGAAATCATAAAATGTCATTCCGTGGTAAAATCTGTCAATGTAAACATGGTAGTTATAAGTCATTCCGTGGTAAAATCCATTAATTCAAACATGATATTTATAAATGTCCTCATTGATGGTATGTTAGGTATATACATAATGCGAAATATTAATGGCACATGTAGTAGGGCCCTTTCTACATATTTAGCATTTAGTTGATTTGGGGGGGGGGGGGGGGGGGGGGGGGGGGGGGGGGGGGGGGTTAAAATTTTCTCAGTAATTTTTTTATGTGTATTTTGTATCCATAAACATCTTGTTTGTTGACCCAATTGGTACCTACAGCAGGTTTTTCACCATTTACATTTCTAGGTCTACTCTCTGAAAAATCACTGGGCTAATTTTTTTTCATGCAACACCTTTCAGACTGTTGCTAAATTTAAAATGGCCTACTGACTTGGATATTGATGGTTGTGTAACACTAGACAGTTTGGTGGGTGATGTTAGGACAGCGTCACAGTTTAGTTTGATGAGGGATATAAGAGATTTATATATAGGAATAATGTGACACCTAATGTTATTGTTAATTACCTCCCCTGAATAACTAGGACGGGAAGTGATTTCTAGAATCTTTCGTCCTCCTAGCATTTAGTTGAAATGTCATCAATTATCACTTTGCCATCTCAGCAGGGTTTTCCACGGCCAATTTGACCGCCTACTCTGATTTCAGACTTTAGGGTGTGAAATTTAGGATTTATTGTTGTGAATTCTATAAACTGGAAACTTTCAATATTATCTCCCTTTGATGATCAAAAAAGCAACATCTATACATTATATGTATACTGACAAAAGATAAGCTTTAAAATATTATGAAAAGAGAAATGTAATCAGTGGATGATAGGATAGTAAATCTCAGGTACGTATACATTATGGCTTAAAACAGTGTACTGGATTGCAATAATTTTTAAATTTTTAAATACCCACCTGAACACCAAATAAAATGATTTTATGCTGAGTATAGGATTAAATAAAACAATTCCTTTTAAAATTTTACTAGAATATGGAGAATACTAGGTAAATGAATTGGCTAAATTTCACCATGTAAACATTTACTTTTTGATGTCAAAATATTGGTATATATGATGCTAGACAAGCACACACTAAGGCATTTCTACATTATTAGTAAATGTAAGAATTGGGGTGGGGTGACTTTTGTTTAACTGAAATGAATTTCCCAATTTTTTTTTTTTTTTTTTCATTTTGATTTAAGTTTTGAATTAATCATCTGCATTTATCAAATGAACTTTAAGAAGTCGCTATCTTTTACGAACCTCTCATATCACACAGACAGCATTGTTCTAATGTAGGTCAGTATACATGGAGGATATTTTATATAAATTACACAAGGAGAAACCAGGCTGGCACAGTATATATGAATGAAGGTAGATGCAAGTGTTGTATATTGATTTAAGTCTCTTTTTTTTTTTTATCTGTGTGAATGAAGTTTTCGCATACCTAGTGCACCTGGTACAGGTAAGTATATAAGGGTCGGAGACAGGTACGTGGGTTGTGTAATACCTGTCGGGTGACTTGTACTCACGGATTAACCAATTTATATTGGGAAGCTGTCGGCGGTGAAGGGGTAGCGGGATAGTGTTATAAAATGTTGGGTAGGTGTATTACGGGGGAGAGAGGGTGATATTAGATTAAAGAGTTTTCATCATGCTGTCAGCTAAAAAGACGGACAGTCACTGCCTCGGAACTACTACTATACTACATTTGATAAGATGTGTTCATGTCCATATTTGTCTAACTGCAGATGGTTTTTAAGTTAAATTTTATTTGTTTTTGCAACAATTACGAAATATATTCTATTAACATCAATCGCCTTTGCTGGCCTAGCTGGAGGTGCAAAGGCAAACTGGCTTGTCAAAAAGCAAAGGCTATTCCATTTGACGATATAACAATACAATCAGAAGTATATTCCCTTTAACAGAGTATCATCATCATCATCATCATCTAGCTACATTATCACCCTATAGCATTTCACCTCATAATCATTATTATTCACCAATAAATCAACCCACATCTTCGTCGTCATCGTCATCGTCTTCGTCGTCATCATCATCATCATCATCATCATCATCATCATCATCAAAAATTCCTATTATTTCTGGAGATGTTATTGTGATCAATTACACTGTTTTTGCCAGTGTGGCATTTAAGCATGTTTTGTGAAGTGGCAGAAGCAGTTAAAGGGAGGCTACTCCCAAATTAATTCAAAATAATCAGCGATTGGCTTACTGTTGGTATTCAGATCAGTATTAGTGTATTGGCATGATCTATTTTCATCACATTTTTCATCTGAAAAAAAAAAATACATCTTAAGTTGAATTTTGTCATATTTTTAGAAAGTTCTTTCTATTTGATCGTATAGTTCATTTGTTTTTAATTACATTTTTATTTCTTCAAATAATAATTTAAAATCTCAATGCTTGGTCGAAATATGTAAATTGCATAACCTTTTAAAATACAATAACATTGTACTAGTGTATTTCAGTATGAAAGTAGATTTGTAACATCACCTTGGCATTAACTGCTTTTAATAGTATATATAAATGTATACATTTATCTGTTGTATGTAGATTGATAAGATAGTCGGCATATAAAACTGGCTGGTTTTTACTTAGTATTAATGTCACATTTCCCCATCTATATATATCCAGCACACCTGTGATGTGTTATTTTGATTGGAAAATTATACACCATATGTTTATCTCGAAATGTCAACAAAAATATGACAGTTTTTTTTTTTTTTTGTAGTTTTTTATAATAGAATATATTAATATATGTCATCAAAATATTCACAAAATGCAAATGTTGATGATCTATGGACAAGGATGTATCAGGATAATTGAGCACAAGGTTAGATTGATCATAATCTGCATTTTTGATTTTTACCGTCAATTTAAATAAAGTTTATATAAAACAAAAACAAAACAAAAACAAAAAAAATATCAAATTTGTTCAGTTAATATCACAATTTATTTTAATCATCAATCCATACTGTTACTAAAAAATGTATATATAAATTAAAAAAGCAACCATTCCAACAGTTTATATCACAAATAACTATTAAAAAAATTATCAATTTATTATTAGTTAGGCTTTTAGTTTCTTTTGGTAATTAAAAACAATTATTGTCGAGCAACAAAATAAAATAAAAAGCATCTAACAAACAAAACTTATTTATTTCCTCTATATTTAATGATTCCATATATCCTGTGATATTCTAAAAAAATATTAATACATTATCTTATACATGTTAATATATTTGATATTAATATATTTAATAAACATGTATAGTATACATATATCTATGTTTAACCTTATTATAGCTCTTAATCTCTGTAACAAAGCTAAAAGTCACGATATTCTTATAGGTATTTAATGTTGTAAATCTATTTTCCTGTCCATTTATAAGACTGTTTTATTAAACCTTTTAGGTATGACATTGTATGTACCTGCCTAATATACATTGTAGCTAAAATCTTCTTGTCCTGAATTCTCTCTTCACTTTTTTGGTAGCAGTAACTTGTTGTTATAAAAAAATATGTGTGGTATTACTTATTCTAAAAGTGTCGTTTTTTTTAGACAATTTCGCTGTTTGACATAGGACATCATTGTATATGAGCATTCAAAGACTAAAAGATGCAGTTATCATGAAAAATGATTTCACCCCTAGAATCATTTGTTATATTTTATTACAGCAGATATTTATCAGTTTTCACATTTTTTTCTGCTACATTTTTTTAGTAAGTCTATAGGATTTCTTTCTTTCATTTATATTTTCACATTTTTTTTTAAATTATTATTATTATTTTTTTTTTTTTTTTGTGCCCCAGGTTGTGGCCATGCACAGGGGTTGGTTTTTATTTTCCTCAGTTTGTTGTAGATGTTTTTGTAAATTTTGAGTTTGTTTACATTGCTGTATTTATATCTATTTCAGTTGGAAAGCTTCTTCACCCTTCCCCCCGCGGAACGAAAGTTTGTCCCAAGACCGCAGCAAAAGCTGCAGGCATTACTTGATGTATGTTTCATGTTTATTCGGAACACAGCATTAACTTCTGTCTGCAAATCTGTCGCATGACAGATAAAAAAAAACTCTCTTCTTCTTATTCCTTGCCAGTGAAACAGACATTGTCAGTAAAATTTGATTCAAGTCTGTTGTGGAAGGTTTTGAAGGAGAAAGTTTTATCTAAACTGCATGTGTGAAGCCCTGGCTAGTAATGAAATTCTGCAAAGTTGTGTCTCTGAACTGAACAGTTAGTTCCCTTGAAATTATCTCCCTTGATATTTTTTTCTTCTTTTTTATTCATAAATGAATTTATTTCATATATTTTTTAAGTATTTATTTCTATTTTGAATTGAAATTATATAATATTAATTATATTGTAAATGAAACAGAAAAAAACAATGATAAAACAAAAAAAACAATCAAATGTTTTAATTATTTTTGTATTTCTTTTTATGAACACGGAACATTTCAGAAGACATAACTTTTCAGTTTTCTGCCCTTGATTAGATGCCTGAATGTTTAACACACTCCTAACCATTAACATAGGTACATAGTGTGCTTAGCTTGGTAATACAGAATTCACATTAGCTAGGAAGAAGGAAATATGAAAATTTTAAGATAGTGTGAAAATTTATGATCAAGGCTTTTAGATGAATAAGTCTAGAATTGTTTATTGTTTTATCTTATATTTAAAAAAAAAATCTATACAAGACGATTTTACTCAAAAGACCGATCATTGGACTCAATATATGACCATTGTATTTCCCAAACATGTGATTTGGAGGGGAAACTTTCTTTTGAACTTTTGAACTCCAATTTTTACAAACTTTACCCCAGAATGAATGTGAATTTAGACCTACAAAATAATGTCTCAATGTCCCCTCTTGGAAATTTGAGTCCTGTTTAAAACTTTGTCTCCGACATAACACAGGCAGCCAAAATAGATACATTTTGAAACCAAGAAGTTTTGTATACAGCACCATTTAATATGGATCAACAAGGAATTATTGTTTCTTTCTGACTTTGAGAGGCAGCTCAAGGCAGACAAAAGTCATTATAGTAACAAAGGTCATTTAGAGGTCAATTTGAGGTCATTTTGAGGTCATTGTATTGACCAACCATACTAAGGATAACATGCATGTTAGATATTAGGGAAATTGCTCTAGCTTATAAAAGCAACATACTCCGGCCATATTCTGTTCTTTCTCTTGCGAAGTTTATTATTAAAACTAAAACATAGAAATGAACTTCATTATTTCATCTGCTCATATTTATAAAAAAAAAAAAAAACAAAAAAAAACAAGTTTATAAGCTAGAAGAGGATGTAGACCAGTTTGATTAGCTGGGCTAGGTCCAAACAAGGTTTCAAGTGCATGGTACATTCTGTTGGTGCATATTTGAAAGCTCGCTGCTTTTAATTGTCCCTCTTGCCAGTCTGCATGCTTGCTTATAACTTGTTGTGTCTGATTTAATAAGCTGTATATAACAATGACTTCCACTAATGATTTGTGTTTCAATTTTCAGATCCAGATTTTAACAAAAGTTTTTTTTTTTTTTTTGTCACTTCACTCATCACAGATCAAAACAAAATTCACAATGATTTTATCATAACAATGGATTCACTCAGTGTGGCATGTATTACATATGTACAAAAGCTTTTTTGTCCACAGGAACTCTGCCATAGATTTATTTTTCCAGATTGCAGAAAAAAAAATCTGAATTGTGTTTTAGTTTTTTATTCACAGAAACCAGTTTTTGACATTTTTTTTATTTAGATACACCTCAGAATCAATTACAGTTTTAAAAAAATATTGAAATTATTAATGATTTTGAATTATTGATAATTAAATGCATCATAAATAACAGACCATTGATCAAGTGGCGATAATTTATGTTTTGATAACAAACATCTCACCACAGGATCTCGAAATACTCTTTGATTTAAATTCAAATGTAGAATCTGAATATAAAATACTGTTTTATGTAGACAATATAAAAAAATATATACATATATATTTTGTGTAATTAAAAACAGTACACATCAATCAAAGTTGCAATTATATTCCTGATTAAGAATTCAGATTTATTTTATAGCATCATCATATTATTAAATATTACTGAGGGACGATAATTTTCAATTAAATTTTGAGAATGAATTTGACTGTTTAATGAATTTTTTTCTGTAAATTAATGATTTCATAAATATGTTATCCTAGCTCTGTCATAACAGGAGATAAATCATATCAGCTAAAAATCATGCTGAATGAAAGTTTCACTTGTGAATTTTTTATTTTTTTTTTAATTGTAAAAAATAAAAATAAACCAAATTTTCATGCAAAAGAAGATTTTGCTGTGATATTTTCTTTGGACCTCTCTGGTCATGGCTTTTGCAAAACTATTTATTGCTTCAAACTACAGCTTATGTAGGGGAGTTTGTCCCTTATATTTTATCACACCTAGGCTACTTCTGTGTTTGTGATAAACCTAAAAAATACTAAAAGATAATTATTGCTTCGCTAAAGAGGGTGATTAAAAATTTAGCACATTTTTTTCAAATATACAGAACAACTTTTTGCTTGTTGAAAATTAATGTTAGTAGTTGAAAAGTAAAATTAAAATTTTTGTTTGAAAAAAAATATCAAAACACAATTATATGCACCTGTGTGAAAACGAAGAGAGGTTAGCATCTCTAATTAATTGAAATTACGTCTTTCTTGCTTTTAGTTATTAATGTTTTATAGTCCAAAAGCAAGATTAATTCACACATGTATTAGTTTAATCAGAAAGTTTAGCTGTTTGCATAATTTAAGTTGTGAATTATTTCTTGGTATTACATTATTAGATATAATTAATGAATATAAAATATTTAACTATTGTCTTCCTTAATTAGAACAATTTATGTTCTTTTTCTGATGCTTCTACGATTAACAAATAAAAAATACTTTTAATTAATGTCTTCCTTAGAACAAATGCTGGTCTTTTTCTGATGCTTCTATGATTAGATGCAGTTTATATTAAAATTGAGGCTTATTGATTTTATAAGAAATTAAACTTTAAAAAGGAACAGTTACTGACATGTAGATCTGTATTTACTAGTTTCTTACTTCTATCTTTGGATCAGTATACAGAAATGATTCATAGACAAATTAGTTTTAATTGCCATCAATTAACTTAAATGAACCAGATTTAAAGGGAATATTTAGCAGGCCCCATATGCCTCTTGTAGTCACTACATCATATGTTTCTGAGACTACATGTATAGGCGTGATATTTAATATATTCGTTAGTATGATAGGATGTGGCATTGTTTTCTCACAATTCAAAAATTGGTTAATGCTTAAAACTAGGTTTCTGTTTCTTAATGTTTGATTCAGTTTTATGTAGTATGTGTCACAGAAATGTCTAGAGTGAATATTTTATTGAAAACAATATACTAATATACTAAATCATACATACATCCGTGTGTTTCCCATATTTAAATTAAGTATGTTAATCATATTTGTATGTTTCAACAATAAACAATTCCCTGTGGTTATATTATAACAATCAATTATTGTATTGTAACAAAATTAATAGCAATCACCAAAGGAGAAAGGGATGTGAAAAAAAAAATATATATATACCCTAGCTGTACATGTATTTCACTGAAAATCTTATCCTTCATCCATAAAACAACTTGTGTTATTAGGGTCAAATGACATCCTCTTGTAATTTTTTTTTTTTTTTTTTTAATTTTTCACAAAAAGTTGACCAAATCTCAAAATACCTTGTCATGGTGACCTCCCCAGACAGAGGTGCAAGTGCGCATGATGCTATCTGAAATTTTCGGCTGTGATATACAGCATATACTTGTTATCTGAACAAAGAAGAGGTGCAGCTAGTGGCAAATAAAATGCAAAAATGTCCATTTTTTCCAGCTATTTACTACAAATGAGACATGTGATGAATTAAGTGACTTAAAAGCTTAATTATTTTGTCATGAAAGCCATTAAATTTACTATTACCTTGATCCATTAATTTTCCATAACCCATTAAAAAAATTAACATTGCCATTAAAAGTTACCCTAGTGGACCATTAAAATTACTCAAATATCATTAAAATTACTCTAAAGCCCATTAAGATTATTAAAAAGGGCCATTAATCATATGACAAGGTTACCCCTGACAATGTTTTGTGATGAGGAATTACTCAAGGACCATTAGAATTACTCTAAAGCCCATTAAAATTATCAAAAATGGCCATTAATCATATGAAAAGGTTACCCCTGAGAATGTTTTGTGATGAGGATCGATGATGCCCCACTAATCCACACACCATTTTACAGCTGGAGAGAGTCTTCAGTAAAGAGCATACTGAGGCTGGGAGTGAGCAGATTAACAGGGACCACACCGTGGCTAAAGTATGTTTTCCTGCCTTCCAGTGAAGTAACTCGTCCCACAAGTG
The DNA here is from genome assembly GCF_902652985.1 of Pecten maximus. Lineage (NCBI taxonomy): Eukaryota > Metazoa > Mollusca > Bivalvia > Pectinida > Pectinidae > Pecten > Pecten maximus. The sequence goes on from NC_047020.1 coordinate 36,223,145, forward strand.
GTGATGTTTTTCCTGTAGTCTCTCAATTAACACTTCTGTATTATTTACTCACATCTTTTCTTATTAAAATATTTTACCGTTTTGTTTTTATGTAATATTTTATTTAATTATTTTTATTTTGTGTGTATGATGCATGATTATTGTATTTGCTTTTTAGTTGCTTTAGTTTCCCTTGCACCTGCTGATTTGTCATTAAAATCCAATTAATTGACTGTCAAGTTGTAATTTAATGGAGGACCAATGTCAACACAAATCAGCAAAAAAAAAAAAAAAAAACTAGCGACATGATGTACATCTGCAGTCCCAAATAATTTCTCTTCAATAGAGCAAGGATAAAATGATTTCTTCTATATCACAAAAAGAAACATCTCATTTGCAATAATTTCTTCCAATTCATAGCTATTAGAATATCTGTACAGTAATTCTTCTTATTTAGACATTTACCTTGGTATTATCTTCAAAGTCATTTTCTCATTAATCATTCTCTTCTCATTCTTTAGTTAGACATATTTTACTAAAAAAATATTTTCTACAAGCTTTTTCGAAAAGTTTAGATCTATAACAACAAATTCATTAACAGCCTGATTATCGAAGATCAAACAAAACTTTTCTAGAGAATATAGCTTTCCCTGAAAAACATATTTCCTTTGTATCTACGAAATGAAATAATTTTCGTAATAATTTAATAATTTTCACCTGGTAAATGTTACAGCGAGCTGTATCTGTCTGCTAATCTAAACCCTCTCTCCTCCTCCTAAGCTTTCCCTGTGTACAATATTAACACTATCTCTGTAATACTAAATTTACTCATTGGAGTGTTCGTATTTTATAACACTTACAAACAGATGCATTATTTATATATGATAGAATTAATGGTAGGAATGTTTTAAATTTAACATTAATGTATCTGTCATGTCAATGGTATTGTTTATAATTAAACTCTTGACTTGTCATTGTGTGTATTCATCTACACAGAAAAATATTATGAAAATTAAAAAATAGTAACCCTATTCATTATTATATATTTGCAATGGGATTTGGGCTTGAATATACTAACCAGGAATGCATTGTTTCAAGTATATATTCATTTATATATACATATATAATTTTGTATGTCTTCACTGCTAACTACTGGCAAAGAGATAAAATAACAGTCTGTTATTTAACCTTTTGCACATGTACTATATATAAGCTTGTGAAAAATTTTTTGCTCAATATATATATTTGTTTGATAAAATTTTATATATATATGCATTTAAACAATTGATATAGTTCATGGGCTTTTAACTAACTTTTCGTTGCTGTAGAGCTGTTCTACTTTCACTGTAGTTCAAATTCTAGCATTATAGTCTTGCATGGTTGATGATTCACAAATTTGCAACATTTTCTCCTTTTTTGGGTTTTTTTTTAAAAAAAATCATTATTTTTTTTTTTTTAACTTTGTGTTGTTGATTTTATATATTTCAGGTGAAAGAGGTTTGTATACAATGTCTATACTTCGTCCTGCATATATTATCATAATGTGTGTGTTGTATATGTATAAAATTATATACACAATTAGAGAATATATTCATTTCTGAAATGACACTCCTGAAAATAGCTAGCTAGACTATGATCCCTTTGTGAATAACATATCAATAAGGTTTGTAATCATATATTTGGTAAGGAATACCAATAAACATTTTCAGTGTTCTTTGTTGAGGTGATACAATTTTGAAGGGTTTAAATAAATAAATGTTTTTTTTATAAACAAATGTGAACTTCACAGAAATCCAAAAATGCTTGTGCATGCTCTTATAAGATGGCCAATATGACCTAATTTCCAAGACCTCGCTTTACTGCTTCTCATCATCAACCAAAAAAATCTTTTCAGATCAGTTGCTTTTGTAACAGTAAGATATTGAAATAAAGTTTTTCAAATGATCATGTACAGAAGTTTTGTCTGTTTAATGTTTTTTACAGTTGGATAATCAATGAATTTAAAGTGGAATTTAAAATTATAACAAAATTAAAAATTATAGTGGAATTTAAAATTATAGTGAAATTTAGAATTACAGTGGAATTTAAAATTATAGTGAAATTTATTTTGTAATTTAAAATTATAGTGAAATTTATAGTGGAATTTAAGGTTATAGTGGGATTTAAATTATAGTGAATTTATAGTGGAATTTAAAATCATGGTGAAATTTAAAATTATAGTGGAATTCAAAATTGTAGTGGAATTCAAAATTATAATGGAATTTAAAATTATAGTGAAATTTAAAATGGAATTCAAAATCATAGTGAAATTTAAAATTAAAGTGAAATTTTAAATTATAGTGAAATTTTAAGTTATAGTGAAATTTTAAATTATAGTAAAATTTAAATATATTCATCATATTCAATGTTAGGATTTAGAAAACTGGTTTTGGATTTATTATTTCTGATTTTTTAATATTTTTATATATATGCGCAAAACTTTAAAAGCACTTCTGAATTTGTCTAGATTTTATGATAGTTTGTTTGTTTATTTTTTTCATTCTGGATTTCGTATAAAAATATTCAGTGATAGTTGAAAATACAGTTACCTACAGTTAACCTGAAATCCAAATAATCACTCACTTGAGACTTTTGAAAAAAAAAAAAAATCATGATTACATGTATATCAAAGTTTTCATTGAAGCTTTGGGCTAGGTTCCTATATGAATGAAATTCATATTCTAAATACAGTCTTTTCTCAGGTCTGCTAAAAATAATCCTCCAGACAGTTGGTATTAATTAATGGTATAGAAGGTCCACTTAATCTTCCATACAGATAATTTGTATATATATAACTGTAAATGCTGAACGATTGGTATGTATCCTGGTATATATTTTCATTATACAAATGAATTTGAAGGATATAATTAGTTGAATTTTGAAGTAGAATTTTCTCTATCTAAATAGCATGAACCTAAGTAAATTTTTAGTATGATAGTCAAATTTAACACAATAGATAGCCATTTTGTGAATAATTTTTAAGAATGTAGAATAACAATTATAGCGGTATACAAAATATAGCATTGTAGAGTTGTTTACTGCTATAGAATTTGATTAGTCGGGAGATAAGTAAAAAAAAACAAAAACATTTTTAAATGGTAACACTCAGTAATATCTGTGCCTCTCCGAATTTTAATTATTATAAGCTGGGATTTTCCTACAATTTTTCAACTGGGTCCAGGGTCCATTGAATTGGGAATTTCTACATGACAAAATGTGACATTGGGAAAAACGAAAAATAGTGAAATTCGTACAAATTTCATTTTTTCTTCGATGAATATTGCCTTTATATTTTTATATATTATTTTGTTATCTATAGCTGTTTTTTTATTTATCAAAAGTACTTTAGTATAGGTCTTTGTAGATAAAACTTAATTAATCATTCAAAAGTTAAACTTCAAAATTGAGAATTTTTCAGTGGCAAATTAGGAATTTTCACAAGATTTTTTAAGGGGAATGGGTCCTTTTAATGGACCCTGTTTCTATTGTAGGAAAATCCCTGACAAGTCACAAAACATGTATGAAATTGCCAAATCAACAAGCCCCTGTTTTTATCCTCAAATAAGCCCCCCTATTATAATGTATAAAAATAAGTATTCAAGTTTGAGGAGGGCTTTATAATTGTTAACCACTTTCAGCTTATGTGTACCAAGTATGGTGGTACCATAATTAAATTACATGATTCTGCAAAAAATGAAGGAGGCTTATTCGCTGATAAAAAATGTGATAAAAAAAATTGTATGGTTTTATAACACTTTATAATGTTGGTACAGAAAAAGTTGGCTAACATTTTTATATAGCATGCCTGATGAAGTACCTTTTTTAAGCTATAAACTGTTAAGTATTTTCACTGAACTCCAATAATCAATATTGCTGGGTTAAATTACAGGGCAATTAATTAATTTACTTTGTTCTGAACTCCACATCACAGATAATTTAATATTCAAACAATTAGTTCAAAAACACAAATTTAGATGAATTTATCAGAACATTCAATTACAATACGTACACTTAACAATAAGGACATATATTTTGAATTAAAAAACCTAAGATTGTATCTATCGTTATGGTCCATTAAGCTTTTTAATTTTTTTGTCAATAAGGATTTGAACAGTTTCAGAAATTATTCCTAGAATAATTTGTTTGCACCGGGTAATTTGGTAAACTGCATGTCCTGTGAACTAGTATGCTGTTGGACGTGGCTTGGGGGCTTAGAGATATATACACACACATGCGTATGTTGCATGAATGGCAGAAAAGAAATAGTCATACCGTTAATCATAAGTATTGAAAATGTGTATTGGTCGTAGGGGAATCGGATAGTGTACAATATTTATCTCTTACTTTCTGTAATTCAGTGTTCAATATTTCTTTCAATGTGTCATTAATTGTCATATCCCCTATAATCTAACTCCATAGCTTCTATAAAATATTTTTTTAATGAAATTGGATTTAATGAAACTTCCAAGAAATATTATATACAGACTGTACCAGAATGTTCCAAATTGAAATCAAATGGATTAAGCAGTTTGAGATATTAAAATGTTTGTAGATTTCGGCCTAGGTAGCTGATTCGATCCAGACAATATCTTTGGAGAAGTTATGAGATTTTGAAAATATATACCAGGAATCATTTGGCTCTCCATATAATTTTTATCTTTTGAACACTTTAGGTAGGTGATGACTAATGACATAAAGTATGCATATTTATTGAGGTTGCTGTGACAATGAGCCGGACTGGTGGTTGCCGAATAATAATCAGATTTCAGTGAAACTTACAATGCATCGTTTTCTTTCATTGTTTGCCAAACTCTCAGATGCTCAGTGAAATTTCTGCATACTTATTTATTTAAAGCTGCGATTGTCTGCTTGGCTGGCGGTTTCTGGATAATGATAATGGTTTGAAGGCATATTTTGCCTACTGATTTGTCGTACCTTTTAGGAAATAGAAATGTTTACATACATGTATATCTTATTCTTCCATTTTAAGTAAATCAAAATTGATCATAGAATTTCATTATTGTATATCGAGATGGTATCTGAAAATATTTACAGGAGCAGATATGTTACAATTAAAATTTCTTAAGATGAACACGCTTGATGGAAATTTCTGCATATTTCATTGTAAATTAAAATCCCCAATTTGACTCAAACTTGTATATTTTCAAACTCTAAAACCCCCAATTTGGCTCATCCTTATATATTTTTAGACTCTAAAACCCCCAATTTGACTCATACTTATATTTTTATAGACTCTAAAACCCCCAATTTGACTCATACTTTAATGTTTTCAGACTCTATAACGAATTTCCGATATAACAAACATTTTGGTTTAAACAGTATTTTATTGTTCAAATATTTACATAGAATATTACACAAACATAGAACAGTAAAGAATTCGGAAAGAAGTACTTTCGTACTTATATAAATCCGTCTTCTCTTTGAGACAGGCAGATAACATAATAAGCAGATATCATGGTGAGCTACAGACATACAACTTGCATATAAATAAAGTAATCTCAGCAGAGAATTTGCAATACTGTCGAAATTGACATACAATGGTAATAATTACATTAATACATAGGTTAAGAAATTATCTCATTAGTACTAATCTATTTGAGTAGTGGGGGAGCGGAAGGGGAGGGGGAAGGGGAGGGGGATGGGGAGGGGGGTAGGTGATGGTGGTAGAAGAATAGGAATGTTATTGCAACAAATTTTTCCGTGAGTCCTCATAAAGAAGTGACAACGAGGGACATGGGTTAGTTTTTGACATACATTATATTCTTAGAATAATATATATAATATATAATAATATACAAACATTTTCTTCTAGTCCCGGGGATTCGTTATACAAAACATTAACTATAATTCAATATCCTTTCTTTGTTTTATGAAGAAGAGATCTTGGTGTACTCTATTATGATAATCCACTCTGTATGAATTTTAGGGTCGACCAGTTTGTACCTTTCAACATGTTCTAATTTAAACAACAAAGAAATTACATACATGATGTACATTACAGACTTCCCTTAGTAACAATATATTTTAGGATTTTCTTTCTGTGGTCTTATATGAGATTTGAAAACATGAAAACTAAATAAGATTTACTTGTTTCAAAACTTGGAAATCTTAATTGGTCTTCTTAAACTAAAGAGGGTAAAAAAATTACTTGACCATGGAGTAAACTTAACTCTGATTCTATATATTTCTTTCTCAATCCAGTGTTTGAGTTTTACAAAAACATTTTTTTTTCTTAATTTCACTGTCAGTAGACCAACGGTTCATTTTATTCTATGAAGTCTGACTGTTTATACTTAAATATATAACACCATCATATAAATTCCCTATATATGTAATTTCATATCGCCCATGATAACATAGTAAGGAATAACAGAAAAGGACAATAAAAACTATGGTGTATTTTTTTTTAACAATGTTAAATTTTTTTAAAAATGTTGAACTTAATTGAAGTTGATTACATCATACTGTATATATATAAACTTTTGGTTTTTGTGCATGGTTGCTATGGAAACACAAATGTAAACAGAAGGAATATTGTTGTATTATTTTTATATTATTGTTTCATCAGCTGACCAGGAAAGTTTCTACCACAAAATAATTCTAAAGCTCCAAACTACTAAAGAAAGTACACATGAATATTTTGTGTTATACAATATATGAGGACAATTTTTTTCATTCAAATGTGCACATATTTATCTTCAAAAAATAGAAATTCTTTTAAAAAGCTCTGAACAGATGGGTACTGTATAGACTTACATATACATGTATGCGCCTTTATAGTCCTGTAGTTGAAAGATCTACATCTCCAATTTATGATGGCCAGAGAAAAATAATACAGTAATAATATGATTATGTAAAGTATAAGGATCGACCATGTTCTTTGTATTGTTAAACTTCCTATCAACAACTATGATCATTAATGACAGTTAGTCGTGTGTGTATAAACACTAATTGATTAAGAAATATGGTCAAATCTTGCTTATTACGTTAAATTTTATGGTTTTCACAACAATTACAACATAAAGCTGACCATATTGTGTGTAACTATAAGAACCATTGGTGTAGGAATTCATTTAATGTTTGATTAATATATTTCAATATTTTGAAATCTCGCCATTCAATGATTCTGAACAACTTGTGTCATATTTTATTCATGATAATCACACTCAAAAAATACATTTACACCAATTGTTAATTTTTTTAAATCATTTATTATTAATTAATTTGAAGAAATGCTGAGAGAAAAAAAATATGTTGCATTGTTGTATTGATTGTATAGAATACACTCTCAAGCATATTGAATTTTTATCAGCTACAACATAACTTAGGATCATATTTATTTTTCTGTTTGGATAAATGTGAATATATTTTCTGATGATATTTCTGTGTGAATTGATACAAAGAGAAATGATTATAGATCATTATAGATCATAATAGATCATTATATATCACTGTAGATCACTATAGATCATTGTCAGATCATTATATATCACTATAGATCATTCTCAGACTGATTTTAAGTAATTTAATCAGTTAAGTATTTGTGTTTGTCAGAGTGTCGACCCGGTACAGGATACTACCTTACTCATCCACTTCTTCGGACCCAAGGGTAAACAAGCTCTCAAATACGAGGACTTCCACAGGTACAGTAAGCTGTGTGCCATCCTTACATAATTTCTCCATTGGATTTTATGTCTTTTTAAATTTTTGAGACTGGGCCATCAAGCCAGATGGGAAACTGTTCACCTTGTCACCCATCCAGTTCTTGTCAAATATCCCTTAGAAATTATCAGATAGATGTGGACAGATATTCATAAAATATGCATTCTTCATAGTAACCAATTATAATAATTAAATATTAATCTTTGATTTTAAGAAATTATTTTTTAACGCTGTCTCTCAAAAGTTTCTGAAGCAATATATTTCTAGAAGGATTAGAAAAATAAGGTGAACTTTGAATGATTTTACAGATTCATGGAGAACCTCCAGTCGGAGGTGATAGAGTTAGAGTTTGTGGAGTTCTCTAAAGGCATGGCCACAATCACAGAGGAAGATTTCGCTCACATACTTCTACGCTACACCATGTTCGACAAGACCGACGTCCAAGCCTGTATTACGCGCGTCAAGGAACGCATTCCCGCGGTACAGGTATGTAACCTTCCAATGCTCAAATGTGCATTGCACATCCCGATGAACATTCACAGCACAGATATGTCACATACCCAACATGCATCACACACATCAAAGAGCCTGCATGGTTCATTCAGATATGAAAAGTCCTTGAATTTCACCTGGAAAAGTCTTAGAATTCCATGTCATGTTCTGAGAATCTTTGAATTTGACCTAAATGTCTTAAAAAGTCCTTGAAGTTACATTTTTGGTGTTAAAATAAACTGTAGCAGATGAATCTGATCTCCGGAGTGTCACAACCAAATTTTGATATACACTCTTTCCTTTTGTTGCAATTGCTATGTGGATCTGAATCTTGTATACATGTACTGTTACCTGCTACAAAATTGTTAATATGACCAATATAAGACGTATTCATGAAACCAGGTGAGTGATACAGGCCCTCTGGGCCTCTTGTTTTATGAAGAAGAGATCTTGGTGTACTCTATTATAATAATCAACTCTTCAAATTTTAGGATCGTCCAGTTTGTAACTGTCAACATATGTTATAATTTAAATAGCAAAGAAATATTGTACATGATGTACATTATAGACTTCCCTTAGTAACAATATATTTTAGGATTTTCTTTCTGTGGACTTATATGAGATTTGAAATCATCAAAACTAAATAAGATTTTCTTGTTTCAAAACTTGGAAATCTTAATTTGACTTCTTAAACTAAAGAGGGTACAAAAATTACTTGACCATGGAGTAAACAGTGTTTGAGTTTTACAGAAATATTTTTTTCTTAATTTCACTGTCAGTAGACCAACGGTTCATTTTATTCTATGAAGTCTGACTATTCATACTTTAATATATAACACCATCATATATATTTCCTATATATGTAATTTTATATCGCCCATGATATCATCGCAAGGAATTACTGAAAGGACAATGAAAAACTAGTGTGTATTTTTTTTTAACAATGTTGAATTTAAAAAAAAAAATGTTGATCTTAATTGAAGTTGATTACATCATAATGTATATATATATAAACTTTTGGTTTTTGTGCATGGTTGCTATGGAAACACAAATGTAAACAGAAGGAATATTGTTGTATTATTTTTATATTATTGTTTCATCAGCTGACCAGGAAAGTTTCTACCACAAAATAATTCTAAAGCTCCAAACTACTTAAGAAAGTGCACATGAATATTTTGTGTTATACAGTATAGGAGGAAAAAAATTTTCATTCAAAAGTGCACATACATGTATTTATCTTCAAAAAATTGAAATCCTTTTAAAAAGCTCTGAACAGATGTGTACTATACAGACTTACATGTATGCGCCTTCATGGTCCTGTAGTTGAAAGATCTACATCTCCAATTTATGATTGCACAGAGAAAAAAATAATATATTAATAATATAATTATGTATAGTATAAGGATCGGTCATGTTCGTTGTATTGTTAAACTTACTATCAACAACTATGATCATTAATGACAGTTAGTCATGTGTATGGACACTAATTAATTAAGGAATCTGGTCAAATCTTGCTTATTTAGTTAAATTTTATGGTTTTCACAACAATTGCAACATAAAGCTGACCATATTGAGTGTTACTAAGAACCATTGATGTAGGAATTCATTTAATGTTTAATTAATATTTTAATGTTTTGAAATGTCGCCTCTTGATGATTCTGAACAACTTGTGTCATTAGCTTTTATATATAATAATCACACTCAAAAAATACATTTACACTAATTGTTAATTTTTTTAAATCATTTATTATTAATTAATTTGAAGAAATGCTGAGAGAAAAAAAATATGTTGCATTGTTGTATTGATTGTATAGAATACACTCTCAAGCATATTGAATTTTTATCAGCTACAACATAACTTAGGATCATATTTATTTTTCTGTTGTGATATAATGTGAATATATTTTCTGATGATATTTCTGTGTGAATTGCTACAAAGATAAATGATTATGGATCATTATAGATCATTATAGATCATTATATATCACTGTAGATCACTATAGATCATTGTCAGATCATTATATATCACTATAGATCATTCTCAGACTGATTCCACGTAATTTAATCTGTCAATATTTGTGTTTGTCAGAGTGTCGACCCGGTACAGGACACTACCTTACTCATCCACTTCTTCGGACCCAAGGGTAAACAAGCTCTCAAATACGAGGACTTCCACAGGTACAGTAAAGCTGTGTGCCATCATTACATAATTTCTCCATAGGACTTTATGTCTATTTAAATTTTTAAGACTGGACCATCAAGCCAGATGGGGAACTTTTCACCTAATGTCACCCATCCAGTTCTTGTCAAATTTCCCTAAGAATTTATCAGATCGATGAAGGCAGATATTCATGAAATATGCATTCTTCATAGTAACCAATTATATATAATTAAATATTAAGATGGCAGCAATCTTTGATTTTAAGAATTTATTTTTGAACGCTGTCTCTCAAAAGTTTCTGAAGCAATATATTTCTTGAAGGATTAGAAAAAATAAGGTGAACTTTGAATGATTTTACAGATTCATGGAGAACCTCCAGTCGGAGGTGATAGAGTTAGAGTTTGTGGAGTTCTCTAAAGGCATGGCCACAATCACAGAGGAAGATTTCGCTCACATACTTCTACGCTACACCATGTTCGACAAGACCGACGTCCAAGCCTGTATTACGCGCGTCAAGGAACGCATTCCCGCGGTACAGGTATGTAACCTTCCAATGCTCAAATGTGCATTGCACATCCCGATGAACATTCGCAGCACAGACATGTCACATACCTAAAGATGCATCACACACATCAAAGAGCATGGTTCATTCAGATATGAAAAGTCCTTGAATTTCACCTGGGAAAGTCTTAGAATTCCATGTCATGCTGTGAGAATCTTTGAATTCGACCTTAGTGCCTTAAAAAGTCCTTGAATTTACATCTTTGGTGTTGAAATAAACTAAAGTAGATGAATCTGATCTCCAGAGTGTCACAACCAAATTTTGATATACACTCTTTCCTTTTGTTGCAATTGCTATGTGAATGTGAATCTTGTATGCATTTACCATTACCTGCTATAAAATTGTAACTCTGACCAATATAAGACGTGATATGATTTTGGACTATGCTAAAGCTTTCTAAATTTCACCAAAAACTATGTAGTTCTGAAAAAGATTTAGAAAAGATCTCTTGAATTTAGTGACAGAATGTCATGGAAAAGTTTTAGAATTCTATGAACCAAAGTCTATGGACTTTTCTTAAAATGCATTCAGTCTCGTGTAAACCATTATGGCCTTGTGGTGTTTTCAGATTATAAAAACAGTTAATGTGTATGTTACCAGCTCTATTCTGGAAAAGACTTGATCATGATGAATAAATCCATAATCTTCCATTTCACCATAATTTGAGTGGAGGTCCTTGATTTTACCCAGAAATCATGAATGCACCATTGATGTAAGTGGTTATCTCCCCTTTCAGGGTATTACTTTCGAGGAGTTTAAACAGTTCTGTCAATTCCTAAACAGTCTAGATGATTTCACCATCGCCATGAAGATGTACACATTTGCAGACCAAGCAGTGTCTAAAGGTAAAATAAAAGATACACATCCTGTATACAGTAAAATGAATATTGGTATATTGCTGGATTCAACATTGATCTTGACCTTGTATTTATAATCTTGGCCTTCCTTTGTCTGACCTTGACCTTGCTGTATCTGACCTTGATCTTGCTAAATGTGCTTTACCTTTGTTTGACCTTGCTCTGTTTGACCTTACAGATGTTTGACCTTTATTTGACCTTACTCTGTTTGACCTTACAGATGTTTGACCTTTATTTGACCTGGCTCTGTCTGATCTTACAGATGTTTGACCTTTATTTGACCTTATTCTGTTTGACCTTACAAATGTTTGACCTGACTCTGTTTGACCTTTATTTGTCCTGGCTCTGTTTGACCTTACAGATGTTTGACCTTTATTTGACCTTACAGATGTTTGACCTTTATTTGACCTGGTTCTGTTTGACCTTTATTTGACCTTTCAGATGTTTGACCTTTATTTGACCTTGCCCTGTTTGACCTTACAGAACAGTTCCAGAGAGCTGTGTATGTGTGTACTGGTAACACACTCAGCCCCCACCTCGTCAACACAGTGTTCCAAATCTTTGATGCCGATGGAGACGGTCACCTCAGTCACAAGGAATTCATTTCCATAATGAAAGACAGACTGCATAGAGGGTCTCGGGTAGGTAGAAAGAAAAGAAAATCATTTTTCTTGATAACTTACTTATGTTCACAGTACATTAAAGTGGAACAACTTCATCCACATGCACATGTTACTTAATATTTGAAGTCAAAGGATTTTAATGTGTAAGGAGGTTTGAGGTTAAAGGATTTTTTAAAATAAAAATTAATCATTATATATTATGAACATGATTATAAAATATTTGCTTTGTTAATCTTAAAACTATCAGTTAGCATTGAAGAAAAGTTGAAATCCCTGATACATATCACATGGTTGTCTCCCCTTATCTTTTAAAAGTGGATTACCTCCCCTTTGTGATGTCATTGAAGATTACTCTTTAATATAATGTAAAATTAAAAAAAAAAAAATTGTTTTATTCCTACTTTTAACACTTATATTAGAGGCCAGGGTCAATATATACTTAATGTGTAGGTAAATTCAGGATAAGGCAATTCTGCAGTTTAGAGTAGCTGTGGTTACCTCCCCTGTTCTGTAGAAATAACCAAACTCACCTAGATCTAGATCTAACAAATGTTGTAAGTTGTTGTTGTTGAGCTACCTATCGTAGTGCGAGTAGAACGGTCATCTATACAAGTAGCTGTATAGTATTGGAATCCCTTCTCACCTACTTTATGTGTTGTGGAACGATTGTTGACAGTTCAATGTTGTGATTTCATTGGCTGATGTTCAAGATGTATTTGATCGGTATTTCATATTTTCTACAGTGTTCGTAAGTAAATATTGAAAATAGAAAAAATATACATGTAGGTGATGTTATTTTTCCTTAGTACTTTAAAGACTCCTTCACCACACTGAAAATGTATTTTAAAAAAATGTACATTGATTTTCACATTTTGTACATTTAGAAATGTTCCCAAATGGTTCTGATTTCAATTTGGGTTTGTTAACAAAACAGCATATCAAATATAATTATTACTATTTAAAATAGTTAATTTTTGAAAATTTCAAGTATTTAAAAATAAAATAGATTTTCTTTTTTCATAAATAATTTAAAGTGGATTTACATATATAATATTCATGGTGAAAATATGCAATCTGGCTTCAGTATAATTGATGACTCATAGATTTAGATAATTAATGACTTAGAGATTTATATAAAAGATATTCTTACAGTGAAAATATGCAATCAGCTTTTAGTATAATTAATGACTTTATAATCCCAGATAATAAAAATGGCAGAATTTCCGTTACAAATGTATTAGAGTTTAAATATAGCATGTATTTAATTATATATGTCAAATGACGTGTTTCCATGCCTATCAGATCATTGCTTAGTTGTGGTTTAAATGTCCTTATAAATTTATTTCCAGTTGACTGCGGTATGTAAATGTGGTTCAAACGCCAAAGAACTTATGCTAATATTATTTAAAACAGCTTCCCTGTAACAGTTTTACCAATTTTACCAATTTTTACCAGTTTTTACCAGTTTCCCTATGAGAATTAAACCTATGTTTTTCAGGATTTTTTGATCATTGTTATTTTTCGCAATATTGGTGCAGAATCCAGGTTTTGTTTCAAAATTTACCTCCAAGCATGCATCGAGAGAATCTCTCTTCCTAGTCATTCCAACATGGTTTTGTTGTTTTATTTTCTAGATGCACAATAGTTTTATCCCTTAGAATTTCCACAACATCCTGATTTCTGGTTTCCTTGGTGGTGTGACCTTTTCACCATCCGTGTGTTTTTCCACTAGCAGACTTAATCAATGATATATGAATTGAAAAATAATGAAGCCCACCGTGAGTTGCAAATGGCCTGCCATTATCTTTTCCTTAAAAACTACTCCTCTAGAATGGCCAGAGACTGTTTCTTATACATTTTTTGTGTTAATGTAAGAAACCTAATGTACAATTATAATTCCAAAACGATGAGGAATTTGTTTGAAATATTTACAACTTTACAGCTGAACAAAGGATGTAAAATATATTTCCCAAGATTTTATCTAGACCAGCCATATAGGTAATTACACAACTCATGTTTGAAAACCTGAACATTAAGTTCAATCACGTATTGAAAAAAAAGGGTCAGTTCTAACAAAATTATTCCAGATGATAGCTAGGTATCTAGAAGAATTTGCATGGAAGATATTAAGATTTTTCAACGATACTTCATATTGTGTTGGTTTCTATAGAAGTTTTTCATGCTTCCCTGTATTTAGTAAACCTGCCAGCATAAACTTGTACAATATTACTCTAACATTATCTTTTGGTATTGTGTGTTCAGAAATGGAAGAAATATTACTTGGCGGTAAGATTGATATTTTATGAGATCAGATGATCATTTTGACTAGAGATATCTTGACAATTATATTTATGTATGTATAATCTTCACAGCTGTGACTGTCAATAAACTGCCGTGATTTGTGTCACCAGTCATGTAAACAGTGTCACTAATATGTATGTTCGACTAGATGGCATCCCAGTTGGAAAAACTAACTGCAACCACCTGATGACATGCATGACGTTTAGTGAGGGTTTGTCTTGTAAGGTGAAGGTCGCATGACCTTTCTGTTCTTGTATCACACAGCGTGTCAGAGTGTTGTTGAGATATGTGCAGGACTATATACATGTACAGGTAGATTTGTACATTGTCCAGTGATGATAAAATCTTGTTCAGCCAGAGTCTTGAAAGGGTAGTGGTATTTGATTGTCTCAGAAAAAATTACCAGTAGGTGGCGCTGTAAGTGATGTTACAGAAACAAGCAAATCATTGAACACATCTGAATACTAATTCTCTTGAAGAGATTTTGAAAATCCTCAAGAATATTTCCCTTTTAAAATCCTCAAGAATATAATGCACAAAAGTTCAAGAACATTTCTTAACAATTGTTGGGGCTTTTGCAGGAAAATTGGAACAAACTCCTTCAAGATGATCACTCGATCTGGGCTGAAAAAACAGATATTAGCGAGGACTTTTGTAGGATGCAAATAACGTATCTAGTTTTGATTAATTGTTGTAGAGGTAGCTATTTTAAGGATTATTTTTGCTGCATTATCAAGAGAGTCAAGATATAATTTTGAAATTCTGAAAGAAATACAACCAGAATCTCTGCATAATATAATTTTTCAGTCACAATTTTAGGCTGAATGAACAAAGCTTTAAAAGACACATTTTAATTTTTTTTGATTGATTTCATTAGAATTAAAGTCGGTTTTGAATGAGGTGAATGTTGCCATGGGCATTTTACTACCATCAATATCACTAAAATACAAATGTGTATTGCATAAAGTAAAAACGGTTGATTTAAATGCCTTCTATTAATTGAAATAATATTAGAGGGGACCCTGGAGTATCCTTTTGAATTCTCTACAAAGAGTTATTTCCCTTTGAATATAACTTTGATTTCTCTACAAAGAGGTATTTCCCTTTGAATATAACTTTGATTTCTCTACAAAGAGTATTTCCCTTTGAATAAAACTTTGATTTCCAAAATCAGTTCAGCATTCATACATGTGTCATTAAGTATCAGCTTATATGAAAATTAAAAATTAGGTACCATAGAATCTACTGTTTTGAAGTATTGATAGACTGCATGTAGTTGATAATTGGTACATTGCCCTATTATCAAATCTATAGAGTTTTAATTATTATAACCTGGTTTAATTTTGTCTTCAGTTGTTACAACAAAATCTCCAGTAACCATAGCAACGTTGTGTCCTCAAAGCTTGATAAAATCTATAGCAGGTTATAGAGTTACTGTGGTGTCATTCTGTAGTTTTATGAACATTTTAAAATCTGTGATGATTTTACTTCTATTGGTAACAAAATTCATAAAAACCCTTATAAGCAATTAACATAATCTAATAATTAACAGATGATGAGATGTCTGTGGCAGTTGTCAGACAAACAGACAGATTTTTGGGTTTCCCTGAGAATGGTAGTAGCATGATGAATGTGTTGTGTATTGTAGTGTTAAATCTAGCTAAGAAGTGCATCAACTGTTATATTATATACTTATCAAGAAAATTAGTGAATTTATTAAAAAAAAATGGTTTGAATTGTAAAATGTTGATTTTGTATACCTAATATTACAGAGTGTAATTTTAAAGTTAAAATGTATATATATGTGTATATACATCAGCTTTTATAGGTAGTTTATAGTAATTGTTTAATTGCTTTTGTTGATGATGATCGTTTTGCATATTTATAAAATGAATAGTGAAATATGCTTGATTTCATTTTGTTTTCAGTGGGCAAAAGAGCATGTTAAAAACTGAAAGTAGAAATGTACATTCCTTTTGACAAAATAATGCATCAAAACAATGTTGAAAAAATTGCAGTTTTGTTGAAAACTTTTATATAAAATGAATTCTAAAGTCTCTTTTGAAAAATATTTATAACTTGAATTTAGAATTGATTTTTTACTATTTTCAATAATTTTTTTCTACCAAGGTTGAATTGTCAATTAAAATAATTATTTTAAAATTATATATTAACATCTGTTGTAATATTCATATGTACCGAATTTATTCTGTGGAGAAAAAAATTCAATGTTATAAAATTTCTTAAAGGATTGACACACAATATTTCAAAAAAATTCAAAAGGTAGTCACCAACTACTACAAGGAGACACGGGCTGTTCTCAGGGCAATAAACACATCAAACAAACAAACACTGACCAACACATCACAATTACACATACATGGCATTGTTTAGCTATCAACCAATCAAATTCATTTGACATAAAGTATTAGAGTATTGTATTAGAATTGTTATCAATATAACTAAGCAGCAGAGCTCACTAACATCATATACCACTAGCTGGCATAGTACCAAAGAGATCAGTCTTCATGAAACATTTTATTTTCTCACTTCAAATAAATTTATCAAATTTTGAAAAATAAAGCTATTTAGTGTAACCTGAACTAAATTCGGCATGAAAAGTCTTATAACATCAAATACTAATACTTGTCTGTGTTTACCAATTTGGAATTTCGTCTTCTGAACTTTTATTTACTTTCGTATTCTCGTATTAATACATTTCATTAAAGTTTATGATCTTCATTCCTTTTGTTTCTTATACTCTCAATCTTAAATTTCTTGCTTCTAAAAAAACTCAAACTGACAATGTACAGATCATTGTATTTTCTCTTTCTCTTAATATATTTCATTGGTCTGTTGGTAAACTCTCATGTGCACTTCATTTCAAGTCATTGATTGTATCAAACCATCATTATCTAGCAAAAGTCTCTTTTCACTTCTATCCACAAACAAATGTAAACTACATTAGCCTTCATCTCTCAAATATCTTGAATGTCACTTTCATCTTTGTAACTTTTGGATAAGGGCAGTTTATAACATTTGTATCGGATCATATCTTGGAAGTATTTTCGTGATCTCATAGCTTAGATAATGTACTTAGTGCATTATGAGATTAAAGATGGAAGGATATGATAAATATATGTGTACATTTTCTTCTAAATTTCAGTCTCACTTGATGCACACCCAGGACAACTGGAGCTCATTCAAATCGTGTGTGAAGAACGAAATGAGGTCCTACTGAACAACGTGATCATGACTTCTTAAGCTGTTGTCAAGGCAACCACAGATATCAACCTCTGGTCAACGACTACTCTATCAGAGTTCTGAGTTGTTGTCACGACAACAGGAAACGCTATCTTCAGTCGCAGTGTAAGGATATGTTGATAACATCGTCAGTATTTCCTTACATGGAATTCTGCTTTCGTGGAGACAAATTGTACATTTCTATATAACATATCCAACATCCATTATTTCCATCCATTTGGTGACCTCTATAATGACCTTTTGACCTGTGGATGATTGCAATTGACCAATGAAAATCTCTCACTTATTTGTATGCTTATACAAATAATTCAATACCTTTGAGCTTGAATCGCCTTTAAGATGAAGTCTGTGAAATATTCAGATGTCTTTAATCACTTCTAAAACAAGATTTCTACTGTCTTTTTCTTCCATGATAAATTGTGTGGTTCTTATAGCCTGGAATACACTGGAAACCTGTATTGACAGATAAGATACCTCATCTGACAAGGATTAACCATACATTGGTCAATGTGGATACCACTATGAATGATACCAGTACAAACACATGTATAGTGATTCTGTTGGAAGGCATTCAAAATTCTATATATATTCTATTATATAGTAATTGAATTCAGATAAGACTTTTTGAAATTTAAAAAAAAAAAAAGAGAAAGAAATTTTGAAATTAAGGGGGGGAAAAAAAGAGAGAAAAAAAAAAGAAAATTGTTTAAATCCACGGAAATTTTGCTTCTATTGGAGAGAAAAAGATTCCCTAATAATCATTCAGTTTTGGTGTCTTTAAGTAACCTTTACAATATCAAACAGAAAATGGCAAGTACATGAACATAGTACAGGTAGTTACAATTTACCTACAGTACCTTTGTTATGTGAACTTGATACTGGTGAAGAGGTGTGATTTTTTCCATATTGATATCTCTTCCTTTCAAATGTTCAAATTATTTTAGAGTAGAGTTTTCTCTTTGCCATCATTGATAAATGAGCCCCTCTCCTGCTTAAATTGAATTGACTTAGAATTGTTCTTGAAATATCTAACTTAAGAAACTTTTTTTTCTTGCATTATAGGCACCAGATACAATTGAGGTCTTTAAAATAATCTCGTTATTTTTGAAGTTATCAATTATCTGGTAGATAGAACTGTATATCAACCTCTCTTTCAGGAAATTCACCAATGTTTCTGCATAATTAATTTATTGAATTTATAAATAAATTGAAAGGCGATAGATTACTGAAGACTTTTTTTTTAATTTTCAGTAAAGATTAGCATGAATTAAGTACAAAATGTATACATATTTGTAATACATTTTATTAATTCATTAATTATAATTATACTATATATGTAAATAATTATAAGAAAATGTCCATCATTTGTGGAGTAACTATAAGTCGTTGTCTTTCATGACTTGATCACTATCTGCTTTTTCTCAAATTTATACTCAAGATGTAGGTGTTCTAGCAGATATATTTTCTCATTGGTGCCATGTTTGCCTGCTTGTTAATTCTTCAAAAATTAATTTTCATAAATTATTTGAAATTTATTTCTTGTCACCCTGTTGAAAATTAATTTTCATAATTAAATTATTTGAAATTTATTTCCTGTCACCCTGTTGAATGATGCTAGCAAATGTGGCAAAAAAAAATCAACATCAAGCATTCTTGTTAGTCCTATCAAAATCTCTTGTTCTATAGGGTTAAGTTTAGACCTTTATATGATTTTTAATCTGACGTTTTTTACTTTCCTTCGGATTTTGTAAATTTTGTTATGTAAGTTGCATTGTGTGAAATGAACTTCCAATTTGAATGTATAAATGTGAAGCATGCATCCTCTGGACTGAACATGTGATTATGAAATTGATTGCTTTATGATTTAGGAATTAAGAATATTTTGTTCGATTTGCTTGTGGTTACTCCTTCAGGGTTAATCTACAATCATTGTCTTTGTCTGTTTGTGCCTGTTATATTCTATATATTTTAACCTTAATTTTGAAATTGTTGAACTTTCAGATTCTATCAAATAAACATCTTTACAAGAAATTTGTCTTAATTGTTACTTGTTTTTAGAAAGGCCATCAGTTAGAGCACCAGCCGTGTAACCTCGGATGAAGATCCAAGGTACGTGGTGGTTCGACGCTCCCTACCAATGTCAGTTTGTTTCATGGGAAGCTGAAAAATGGACAGATCTGTGCTGTCGTGGTTGTGTCCTTGATCTAGACAGTTTACCTTAATTGCTGGGATTGACAAGCGATGGGCCTCCCATATGTTGTTCAATGAGGTAGTCACCAACTACTACAAGGAGACTCTGCCTCAGCATGACCCTGACTGTTCATAGGGCGATAAATCCAGCAAAAAAAACAAACAGATAAACAAATAAATAAATAAATAAATAAATAGTTGTTTTTGCTTGACTGCCTGAAGGGCAAGTGGGTTTATGCTGTGGTGTTTTGTAAATGATTTCCTTTAAACAACTATCCATTAGTATATATTTGTCTTATAGATTTCAACACATGAAACCAAACAAAATTTTGTCAAATGTAATATGCATAGTCATACTGGTTAAATTTATTAAACCGAAGGCCTAGAATCAAGATACTTCAGTAGAAGGCTCCTAATGTATGAAGCCTGACTGCATTTGCAAATAGGACATTTCCTTGACGAATATTTCGGGTCACAAGAGTAAAATTTTGTTAAAAACACTACATCAAGTTCCTATTTAAACCAGAAGTCTTTCAATAGGATATTTGACCAATAAAATCCTGTGAAGCCTGATGAAATTTAAATCTGATTGACCAAAAGGCCTTGGATCATGGCATTTGACTAATAACTTCATGTGTGGAACTCCAGCAAAGTTTACAAAAAGGACAAACCTTGACCAATACAATGCTGAAAGTTACAGGAGCCAAATTTGATAAAACACACAAAACAATATTTTGATTAACAGAAAGGACTAGAATTATCAAAGCAAAGGATACTATGTGAGGGATTCAGGTATATGTCTGGTTTATTAATATGTTGACAGCAAAACCAAAAAAACCTGCTGGAGCTTAGCATTATCCCATATTGTTACATATGTTAATTCATATGATAGCTAATTATATATAATGGGCCTTCTCATGCAAGAAACCCCCTTTCCCTTCCTCTCTCAACTTTTGGAAATCTTCCAGGAATAGGGAGTGCCATTTCAGTATTGACTGTAGGATACTAGAGGTCAGGTGGTCCCACAAATTGTGTAAAAGGTCAAGGTCATAATTATGAACATTGGATACCTCATGCATTATAGATGTAATAGGTCAAGGTCATATGAAGAAAGGTTGAGGTCATTAATGCCTGCATATTAATCTTGGACAAAATTGAACAACTTCAAAGGTCTTCCATATTCTATCATATAAAATATGTACATGTATGTTGACAACTAATTATGAATTTGAACTGAAAGAAAAATGATACAAAACCGACAGATAGGACTAGGAATTGAGTCCGACAAATTAAGGGCGTGTAAAATGGGGACAAACCAGAGACTTTGAAATTTTTTTTTTTTTTGTTTGTTTAACGTCCTATTAACATCCAGGGTCATTTAAGGACGTGCCAGGTTTTGGAGGTGGAGGAAAGCCGGAGTACCCGGAGAAAAATCACCGGCTTACGGTCAGTACCTGGCAACTGCCCCACGTAGGTTTCGAACTCGCAACCCAAAGGTGGAGGGCTAGTGATAAAGTGTCGGGACACCTCAACCACTCGGCCACCGCGACCCCTTTGAAAGGGATCTAGCTAGTGTTTTAAATCAAACAATTGGGTGTTTCAGAGGTGAAACTAATCATGATTCCTAATTTAAAACGAAAGTGAACAATTCTGAATCGATAGAGATATTCCCTGTCCAAATTTTAAAATGACCCGTCAAATCAGACTGGAGGTTGTTGATAGAATATTTAGAAAGATTTCTGAAGGTATTAATCTTTAAACTTTCAGTATGCCTTTAAATTTACAGTTGTAGATTCATAGATTCGTGAAAACTGTATTTCAGCTTTTATTTCACGTCAAAATGATGTTTTTTCCCTATTTTAAAAGCAAGTCGGGCGCCATGTATACCTTCAAAATTCCCTTCTCAATTCAATTTGCCATGTGATGCCATTCATGTGACGTGACAGAGCCGTACATACATGTATCACATATGATTATATATAAGGGGAACGTTCCGTATTAATTTCGTATTTAGTTCCCAATTTTAACAGCACTGTCTTTCAATGTAATATCATTTTCAGTGCAACATTTTACATGGTCTGTCATTCATAGTAATGCCGTATGTACAACTGAAATATACAAATCATCTGATTGTGAACTTTTAAAAACATATCCGATCAGCTTTCGAGATGCTTTTAAAACCATAATTGAATACAGTTATACATAACAATCATAAGATATTCTTATCTAACGGTTTATATTAACTTCCATTTCCAGTAGAACGAGACACTCCCACTAAAATGTAATTGATGAAGCGAATCATTTAATATCTTTTTATGTCATTCATGACTAGATATTCTAACTGAAAACGTGCCCAGAGCTTTCTGCGTTTGTACATGTAAACAGCCGATCCACATGTTCACCCGGAAACCTGTTTTCCAAAAACCGCCAGACGTCTGCAAAAACAGACCGGGAACGGGGGTGTGCAAGGTAGACATCGACCGATGAACGACCGCGACAGTCGTCTGTCCTCTGTACGTGTACAAACTTATGTAACGACAGCTATACCGCAAGATTAGACTCTCATGTTATTGGTCAGAAATTATAAAAAAAAAAGACCTGAAGGTAGTTCTAGTCTTCCTAGATGTTAGAGGCATAACAGATCCTGTCCCGGAACTCCATTACGGGTAGTTCGAAAAGGAGTTCACATGTATATTGTCGGTCATTTTGTGCACACTGCAAAACCAAATATGGGAATGGAAACATTTATGGTGATTTCTGAACACTAAATGGTTGTTCACCTACATAATTTATTACCCAGCATGGATGACTAAACCTTCGCCCCACCGTGTTATGTTGGTGTTGTGAAGATTTTGATCACTTATGTGGTCCAATTACGATTGCCTTGTTTAGCGGGATGTGCAAGTTAATTCAGATATGTGGAAAACATACACCTTACAATGTCAGTTTAGCCAGTGCTTTTTAAAGTTTTAACAGAACGTTAAGGGAAAAAAGTCATCAGACTGATTAGAACCAACAACTTATCTGCAAAAATGTACGTCATGATGCCATATAGAGATCTTTGATGAACACCAAACTGCTTTTGTATTCCAAACTTTATGGAACTATATTTATAGGAAGAGAAACTCTCTCTTTGAATGTGCAAATAGATGTACATGTACTTGTGCCTGTTCTGTGCGTCACGAGCCAGGATAAGTGATTTGACATGTGCAACGCTAAAAATCTATGGAGGATGCTCAAAGATAGATCAGATAAATTACCCAATGAATCAAACAAGAACAGAGAAGGGAATCCATTACGTGGAGCTGCCATGGGAGAGACAATTTCCTGGAGAAGTATTTTTCATCTGTGAATTAATGACTGATATGACGCGTGGACTGTACTGGGTATTAGCCAATTAACTAATTATCTAATTGATAATAATACAGTGTATGAACAAAGTGTATTCTTCGGTGACCTTACATGTTGACCTTAGATGTTAAAATTGTTGTATTTATTAATCAATACCCTTAAAAGACTGAAATTAATTTTCATGGGATGCTTTCAGAAATTAAGTTTTCTTTAATAATCAATGAATATTTGTCATGTAGTCAGTCGTCCAGCGTTTTCATATTAGGGTCAACGTTTGTTGTGGTTGTTTTGAGTTTCGAGAAATGTTCTGATTAAACACACTAGTTTTCAGTTGCAAGAGCAAGTAAGATACATTTTAATATAACAATAATCAACAAGTTGACAAATTTTGGAATTCATTTTTTGCGATATTTACAGGGAAGGAGTTACAATTTCATAACTATAAAATTTCCAGCTCGGGTACATTACAAATATATCTTTAGATTTCTCCTTAATCTTTTTGTTTCTACATTGCCGGTAGATTCGAAACTCTGTTCCCTGGTCGGTAAGTGTTGCACCCTGTTTATAGCAGTTCGTAAAGTATTTACGTAAATATACTGACCATCAAATTCATTGTAATTCTTGATAGCCTTTGTTTAAATACTGTTCTGTAATTCATATGTACTGTCGGCGGAATTTTATTTAAATACTGTTCTTTAATTCATATGTACTGTCGGTGGAATTTAATGGGATTTCTTTGTAATGGTCTTCCCCATAAAAAAAGTTAGGTATTACATGTTATTTTGATATTTTCGAGGTTACCATGGTCAACAAAAGTAGATCATGTTGTTATATATACTATTCGTCATAATTGGCATCATTAGAAAATGTATAAAAACTGCTTTTCTCTTAAATATGATACACCATGAAACAAAATACATGTAGAGGGTGGTGTAGGTATTTTGAAGCGGTCTCGCCAACATCGCGCGTAACGTCTTTACGTAAACGATTATTATTACAATGTAATAGTCTTGTAAATTGGTTAACTGGTGTATCTTTGCGAACACGAACATCGCAATCCTAACGCTTGTCTTTTATGTTGCCAGTTTTAGCATCACCGTGCTTTTTGTCCCGGGGATGAACATTCTTCCAACGAAGCAGGTCATAGATTCTGTCCCCAGACTGAAACAAACCAAAATCTTGGTATGCCGTTCTCTGATTGTCATCAGCATCAAGCTGACGTTGGGGACGGCTAAACCAGTTGTCATTATCAAATGACCGGGTGAGGTGGCATGCTAATGTGTCCAGGAATGGCATTTCAGTGTGACGACACTTTAAATCATCCGTCTATGGTCCCACGATCCCTGGGTGTCGTTTTAATTTTACCTTATTTGCTGAGAAGACGAAAAACAAAATAGATAAATTAAAAAAAAAAATTATTTAGATAGATAGATAAATACAAAAAAAAAGTAACATCTTAAAGATAAATAAATACAATTTAATTAGATAAATAAAATAAATAGATAAATGAATAAATAATGTGTCGAACATATTTCTTTCGATTTCGTTAAGTTTACATATGTATCGGTAATGACGATGGTGACACGAAATTGATATTCAAGTACAATATAAGATCTTTTGACGATTCTTGCTCATCTGAATTGATATTCATGAGTTAGATCGTGTCGTCTTGAAATACCGTCTGACAAGACCAGCACGTGTCAACGAGGCCAGAACTTGCGACGTCATTTTTGTTTGTTCCTTATTTTTGTTGTGGCTTCATGTTGATGTTTTGCTTCAAATAGCCTAATTTGAATTAAAAGGAAAAAAGAAAGTGACTCGTGATTTTGAGATATAGCTTGAATGCAGAATTACACATAAGTCATAATAAAGTTAATTACAGAAAATGTTTGTCCATGAGTTTGTAACCATTAAGGCGGACACATTTCGGTACAAAAGACACACATGAAACAATAAATGAATCAGTAAATACCGAAATTGCATCAAAAGACTGTTTCGCCAGTGTCACTAAGGACCAACATTGTGGAAATTCAGTAGGGAATGAAGTAAAATCAGATATGTCCTCCAATCAAATACTAAAACATTAAAGGAGTGGTGGTCAAAAGTAATGCAGTTTTATTACGTCAGCTAATTATATTGGTACATATAAAATTCTTTGGTTTCAGGTATTCTGGGAATACCTTTCCATTAGTTTACAAATAAAATGCTGCTCTTACTTACTTGTTTGAATCTTGTGAGCATGGAATACTAGTAACAAAATCTGTACAATTGTGACGAACTTTATTTTAAGTTAAGAAAGCTGAAACAAAGAAAATGCCGAGCATAATTGGTTTATTCGAAATCCGTTAGGTATAACATGACGACAGTGTCGTCGTGAAAATATCCTATCTTCAAAACATTCGTGCAGGAGCATGGGAAGAATCTCGCTGCGTGTTGTAAGAGGCCACTAATTGTGCCCTCATCCAAGGGAAGGAGTTTCGTTCGTCTTCCTGTTCAGGGAATTGGAGAGCCCAAGAAAAGGCCCGCTACATCCCACAGCATGTCTGTCGTAGAAGGCGACTAAAAGTCGGCCCCTTGATGAATTGGGGGGTTTTCGTCTGTTTCTTCTACTTAGGGAACATCGAAGAGACAAAATAGATCTGTCCCCAATCCATTGCAATACTTGTTCCTCCCTGCTCTGTCTTCCCATTCTGTGTTGTCTTACCCTCGGTATCTCCTTGGTGACATCCGTCCTTATATAACCCTAGCTGTTGGTGTCTCCTTGACACCCGTCCTTATATGACCCTGGCTGTTGGTGTCTCCTTGACACCCGTCCTTATATGACCCTGGCTGTTGGTGTCTCTTTGACACCCGTCCTTATATGACCCTGGCTGTTGGTGTCTCCTTGACACCCGTCCTTATATGACCCTGGCTGTTGGTGTCTCCTTGACACCCGTCCTTATATGACCCTGGCTGTTGGTGTCTCCTTGACACCCGTCCTTATATGACCCTGGCTGTTGGTGTCTCTTTGACACCCGTCCTTATATGACCCTGGCTGTTGGTGTCTCCTTGACACCCGTCTTTATATTACCCTGACTGTTGGTGTCTCCTTGACACCCGTCCTTATATGACCCTGGATGTTGGTTCCTCTTTGATATATCCGTCCTTATAAGACACCTCTCCTTATATGGCCCAGGCTGTTTGTCTCTTTGACACCCGTCCTCGTATAATCATGTCTGTTGGTGTCTCCTTGACACCCGTCCTCATATGACCCTGACTGTTGCGATGACGTTAAAAAAAAACAAAAAACAGAACAAAACTTGCCATCGAGCCTCATTTGAGGCTTGTCCAATTTGGTGACCTGACGGAATTGTAACTATGACGATTTAGTCAATTCATGATGTACATTGTACATCTTCCAGTTGAGTACGTGCATTTATATTTTATCTTTTTAATTTGTGTGTACTGTCAGTCATTGATGAGACAACCAATCAAAGTACGATGACCACTAGTACACACACACCTTGTGTCAAGGTCACGTGATCACCGTATGTTGTCATGTGATACATTTGAAACATTTCCCTCATACATATACAATGAACATCTCAGTTTGCTTTTTGAGGCAGACTTTCGAATAAGATACGTTTGTTGAAGGTGCTTGTAAGGTATTTATAACTGAATATTAAGTATTCATGTTATGCTCAACTATCTTGAGCAAATAAAAGATTACTTATAATGATTAGTTTCCATAATTTAATAACATATTTCTCCAAAATCAATTATTGTTCCCAATATTGTTTTTGGTGACAGATCTTAAAACAGACATTTCCTCTTGGAATGTGTGCAGTTTATATTAGTACATGTACTGTAAACAATTGGATTATTTTAAACAATGAGATTATTGTGAACAATATGGTTATTGTAAGCAATAAGATTATTGTGAACAATAGGAGAATTGCAAACAATATGATCAATTGGTATCTGAATCTTAACTTCCCTAATTTAGCCATAATACTATCCCGACTATTAAAGCTGTATCTTGTCATACAAGTACATAATATGTATATCGATAAGCTGTATACTTCGGTCATGACAAATATGTAAAAATACGTTACATCACTCAGAAGATTAAATTTTGATATCTGAATTACAGAATGGCTTTGTTGTCTGTACATACATTGTCTTTGGGCTCTAGCTTGAGGTGAGGAATAGATACGTCGACAAAGGGAGGAATAGGAATATGATTTACACGCAGGTTTTGCGCGTGTATTATGCCTACTGACAGTCACGTGATTTACTCCTAGTGCATTTGAACACAGGGTATGATGAAAAGGTTATCACAAAAAAAATGTATCATACAAATTCATGTTTTTTTCTGTGTTGCAAAGAGTAGAGCATCTTTAACATGTGAGCGAATCTGTATTCTGACATCCGAAGCGGGTGTTCTTAATCTAAGCGAAAAGGCATAAATTCGAAAATCATGCATACGTAAGTGAACAGACCACAAACTCGCTATGATCGATCAATATGATGTAATACATTACTACCTGTGTCCCTAAATCATGACTGATTACAGTTGGCTGGTTAGACTATAAAACCCAGGACATCCTGGCGGATTCGACGCCAAGTTACCAGCCGTATTAGAGGTTGTACCTATAATTACCTACGGAAAGACCACTGCCCAGGTAAGATGAAATCATGTGCTAGAAAATAGTGTTATGTACTAAATTGTTTGGGTTATTTATTTATTTATTTATTTATTTTTAATATTAAATCTTCTGAAACGACTATTATAGTTAGGACGAATTCTGGGGGAAACAAGTGGGTACATTCATGATCAAAGGACAGATTTTGATATATTCGTGTTGGCGAGTTAATTAGTTTCAAAAACAGAAGTGGAATGTAAACGAAGCCGTAGTCGCAACTAAAAAGCTATAACGCCGGGGTATAAACTGAACAAAATAGAGATACAAGCAGTGGCCCTTCAAACTTTAGATGGTGTTTCGGAAAAGTAAGCGTCTTCTAAATCCACGACAGTCACATCTTGTTCTAATCCAGGAAATGTTAATGTTATCCAAATAAGAACCGGGGTAATATGTATACAGTAATTTTGACACTCATGAAATTGCGTACCCGTGTGAATCAAAGTCTCAGTCATATCATTAAATGATAAGGAGAAATTAAGCAAGTGACTGATCAAACAAATTAATAAGCATAACAGCCTATCTAGCGGCGTGTAGTGTGATTAACAAAACTCTGAAATGTTAAAATCAAAATTATTTATAAAGCTTTCGGTGTTGCATGAGTAAAGGCAGCTTTACCCAGATCCGAGCTTCAATCAGATCTAGTAAAGATATGGACCTGCTTCTTTTGTACTGGATCCGATATCTTCATTAGAAACTCCATTGAATATGTTTTTGCTAGCCAAATAGAATACTAGAACACATTTTACCAAAATTACTGAGGCAGCTTATCAAGTGTATTGCATGGGATTGAAATAGAACACTTGTAACAAAATGGGCTTAGAATATGTGTAAGTTTAATACATCATTTAAAATAGTAATTGTCAGAGAGAGCAGGTCAGAAGTCATGCAATACTCGACTAGGGAAAACAACACCTGTAATTGACAGGTTGTGTGTAGAATTTGATACAGAGCTCAGGGGTGTAGGCCGCGTGGTTTCCTGAGTGATATAACAGGGAAAGGGTCACTCCAATCTTAGATGGTACTGCTATAGTCAGGATAAGCGATGACAATAGTAGATAGATTACTTGGAGGGGGAGCCAGGATAAGGTACATATGTTTTCGCACGTGCAATGTTAATGATATGCAGAGGCGGGGCGGAAGGAACGTTACTAAACTTAGTACACGGGAGATTAGATATAGAGGGAGAAAGCTAAAGGTGTAAGAGGAGAACAAGCGGAGAACGCTGAAAGAGAGGGAGCTCCCTCGGACGGGGAAGGGAGAGCTCCCTTGGGGAGAACACGAACGGGAGAGGGAGAAGAGAGGCCACGCGGAGGTGAGGATGAGAGAGAACAATGTACATGGATGTGATAAACTTTATAACCAAATAGACACAACGTGAGGTACAAATAAAATTAACTATTGTAAACCATATGATGTTGTGTTACACACTTTTGGTTCATATTGCAGACGCAATATGAGACTGGTTCGGGTATTCATCCTGATTTGCCTCCTGATCTCAACAGTCGCTCTACATTTACATCCAGACACGGTGAAAGAAATAACTGCTGATGCTATGGGCGCAAGAAATGGTTCATTGCATGATCCTAAGCTGCCACTGAATTCCACTCTTAAGTAAAACTCCACAGTGTAACCATCGTTGTGCGATACCTAATGGATTTCAAATAATTCAGTTATGTTTTGCTTTTTTTTTCTTTTCTTTTTTTGATTGGTTACAATAAAGTTCTTCACAATGATAAAAAGTTTCGTTGTATCATTTCCGGAAGATTCAAACCCCAACATGGACAGCAAATACCACTAATGTGAAGGTATTACAAAAACATATGCCGAACCCGACAACTATTTTTGAATATATATGTATTCATATATTGTGGTAACGGTGTATATCGTAGAAACATCTATCGTTCCCTGGTAGAAACACAGAATTAGCATGCTTTAACGAGCATAAACATCGTGAATTAGCCTGTAAATATTATTCTTTATCAATGCATTGTTATGTAATGTTTCATAATATCATGCGCAGATGGACTGCGCAATCTTGTTGTAACATTTCGACAAATTCCGGAATAAACCGAGCCTTCACGAAATTGACCGAGCTGATGTGAGCACTGTCCGATCATTTCAACACATCCATATAAATCATTTCAACTTGGAATCGGTCAGCGAAAGAATAGACAATAAATCTTTTGATGTAAATGCCATGTGGACCAAAGCTACATCCGATGTTTGTTTTCTGGGTTTATCATCCCGTGAACATCCAGTTAATGCTTGGAATTTAATGACAAATTATCAGAATACATGTAAAGGAAATAGTTCGTGGGGTTAATGCAAAATTGTGGCATTTTGAGAACATATCTTGCGCCCTCTTGGCCAAATGGCATTCTCTTGGGCGACTTGGTTTTGTTTCATACAAAGGTAATTAACAAAGACCTTTCAAAATCCTCCAATTTCACATAAATGTTTATAATTAATGGTATGCTGTCTTTATGATAAATCCTGCAGAATTTCAAACCATGGACACTTCAGACTCGTCAACATCAGCCGCTTACCTCGATCTTTACTTACAACATAACCAGCAGGGAAAGTCTAAAGCTACATGTACGTTGTATGATAAACGTGATTTATTTAATTTCCAAGGTACAAGTATTCATTTCCATTTCTTCGTAGAAACATTCCTGCTTCCAGCCATCGAGGAAACAGATGACGATTCTGAGTTATAATTACGGCATACGAATGTAAATACGTTTCTTCCATAATCTGATTTCTGAATCGATCTTGCTTCACAAAACTTTTGATATTTGGGTATTTGAGTAAAAATAATGGACTTTTCCTGTTCCTGAAAGCCATGTGATAACCTCCTTAGTGTCCAAGGGTACGGTGAAGAAGTTATGAAAATACATACATAATAATGCTGTAAAGCGTAAGAACGTCATTAACTTGCATGCGAATCTTCATCCTACGATCTGAAGCTGGTGTTTTGAGTCTAAAAGGATAGTACAGATTTTAAATTCGTACAGTACACCTGCATACATACACGAGCATACCCCTTTCTCACTATAATCGATCAACATAGTGTAATATATTTCGTGGTTCAAGCACGACTGCTTCCGGCTGGTGAGTAGATGTTAAACACGGGGCGTTCTACGCCATGTTCCGAGTCGTATTCATAAGTATCCAAAATACCAACGGCAAGACGATTGCTCCATTTTCCTTAAAGGGGAATTCCTTCGTTTGAATAAAGTTTAGGTCGTCCAAATTAAACATACTGGTAAATGTGTATTTTTTCCAAATAATGTAGTTAAAATTATAATCTTTATTAAAGCAGTTTCAGCTCTCAAGATAAACCAAAGTTCTTCGAGTATCAAGTCCTGAAAATTCTTAATTCGACCCGAAGTATCACCAATACTACTAAGACATACGGTATTTGTATACGATACGCCTTTTTCCTGAACATTTCGGCGTTAGTTTCATTATTTGTAGACACAAGCACTCATATAATCATCGTTCGGACATAGATTACATCATTGGAAATTGTGCATATTTCTGATGTCCGAACGAAGGAATGCCCCTCTAAGTTTCCAGGAGAACAGGTCAGACGTGGCAGTTCATCATATGTTGACTTCCATTTCCCAGATGTCGCCCCATGATGTCTTTTGCTGTCCCAAAATGTACTAACGTGCTCCTACCAAATAAATATCTTCAAATTATACAACCTGATGACGACATATAGCATACTATCAAGCAATATCGAAGGTGAAAGGTAATTTTAGGTAATGCAGCAAATTACGAATAAATCTTAAACCTAATATCACAAGCTGTACTAAGAAATAGGAATATATGTATATAATAAAAATACGCAGTTGATAATTGTAGTAACTAACTACTGAAATCGGCGGAACAGTGGTAACACACGTGCCTTTCACCTAGGCGGCCGGGGTTCGATTCCCCGATCGGACGTGAAAAGGTCACCTGCCCACAGCAAGACCCCTCCCGCGCTTCCATCCGGGCCAACAAACGTGATAAATATAAGTTGATATACTAATTGTAACTTGTTTCGCAATTGTTGTAAAATAAATGTTTGTATTAAACTACTGGATTCGTTAACTGTTTAACGTAAACATCACAAGTGTTGATGTTTGCCTTATCGAAATTGAATGGTGTTTAGTTTAAACATATTTTATTGCAAAAAGTTTACAAACGGATTGGGTACAAGTTATTACAACTTAATAATATACAAAATAAAGAAGAATATGCAATTGGTATATTATACATAAATAATTTACATTATAAGCCATTTTTGGGAAGGAGAAAAAGAGAAAAAGGGAGAGATAGGGTTGGAGAGGGAGAGAAAATGGGATGAGGAGAAACGGAAGGGTGAGGAGAAAGGGAAGAAAAGAAGGGAAGAGAATAAATCAGTCTTTTTATTATTTGAATCTATGGCTAGTTTTGATAAAAGTATGGACATGCAAGAATATTTCTGAATTACATTCAAACGATAAATCTTCGTTACCGAATAAAAGTAAATCTAAATCGCAAGGAATTTCTTAATTCAAATTGTTCAGTTGTCGCATATGCTACATTGAAAGAAAAAAATGATGCACATTTTCACATATATATCCACATGAACAGCTAGGGGTTTCCACAAGGTTTCCCCGGAATAGGTCGTAGTTAAGTGAACTACGTTGAGAACTACATCTTAGCTTCGTATGTATAATATTTAATTTACGATCCCCCATGCCAAAATATGAAGGAGAAAAAGCAACAACGGGTTTTAAGGATTTTTTGAATACATTTAGCGATATTGATGACTTTACAGATTTATCGAGGTTATTCCAACAACGAAGTGTAGAAGGTAAAAAATAATAATTTGTTGATGATAACCTGTAAAAAGGTATTCTATAGTTTCCAATATTTCTTAGAAAATAGCCAACATAGAGGGGAGTAAGGAAGAAAGATATTCAGGTGTTTGATGATTATGCATTTTATAAAAGAGCTGCATTTTTTTTTCTTTTTCTTCTGGAAGATAAAGATTCTAATCCCGTTTCCAAATAGTATTATTCCCTTTATTTCCTCCTTAAAGAAGATTACATAAATAGACTAACATAGTTACAATCGTAAACAGGATAATTGATATAAATAAAATACATATACAGTATACAATATGAGAAAAAAAATATGAATACAACAATATCAATAAGAGTTATAAAGAGAAAGAAAAATACATATTAAGGTAAGTATTCATAATACTTGTTCAGAATTTTTGAAACGTACTTAACCGATAACAGTCGGAAGTCCACTAACTCTGACATATCCGGTTCATACATAATTTTGCCACCAATAAGTATGTGAATTAACTGAAAATCTGAATGGGAGTGTAAATATACATTGAACATAATTTCATACGTATTAATTAATTCACACCATAACTGATCTCTTAATTGTTCTGTAAAGGCACATTGTAAAACGATATGAACATATACATAATTATACATTTTCTCACACTTGTGACATAATTCCTTCTCTGGTTGTCTTAAACTTATAATTACTGACATTATTTATGTATGGCTTCTCTACTATGAGGGAATTTTATCAATAGTTTCCATAACATGCGAGGAGTTAAATTGTCATGAACTATCAGAAACCTGTGAAAATCAGGATCACTAATCATTCTCTCTCTCCATACATAGGAAATAAATTATGCATTATGGGTATACGTATCATTTATCACGTGATTGTCTGTTTACTTCCAAATATGGTGGTTTTCCGATCTGAAGGCGAATATATGATGTGGGAAGGAATTATTTCTTAGAAATTGATATGTTTACTGCGAGTTACTTTACAATTGTGGTGTTAACACAATTTAAAGCTTACAAGATATGCAATCCAGGCCAAAATTGAAATTGTTAAATATTTCGGGGAACAAAAAAATTTTAACCTATCTCAACATATTTAAGATGTAATCAGACACCCTTGAAAAAGTACAAGCTTCTTCGGAATAAAAATCTGCTGTTAAACTTTAACAACAACAGCACATTCCATGTAAATGAAATGAAATGTAATATTCCTAGACAGAGAAGAGGAATAATGGAAACTGATGAATTATACACTACACGTATATGGATTATTTCATGTAATTCAACACACCGGTTAGCGAATTACAGTAAGTACACTTTGAACACATGCATGTACTTCAGCTTTAGTACACAACCAGCAGTTACTGTCAATGAACATTTTTTGAATACATTTTTTTTCGATAAATGCGAATGAGCTAGGACAATGCGACTATTCTTGGGCCGAGAAAAAAACGAAAACAAATATGAAACAACACAACTAGGTGTTAGACATGAAATAGAACAAGTAACATGTGAAAGAGATCTCGGTGTACTTGTAGACAAACATTTAAAATTCAGTGAGCAAGTAAACACAGTAGTCAAAAAGGCAAACAGAAATTTGGGCCTAATATTCAAGACCTTTAGTTGTATAAATGTAGAAATGTTTCTAAACCTTTACAAGTCACTAGTACGCCCCTATTTAGAAACAAATATCACTACATGGTCTCCTATGTTAAAGAAAGACAAAATGTCTCTAGAAAACATCCAGAGAAGGGCCACTAAATTAGTTCCATCACTAAAAGATCTCTCATATCCAGAACGCCTACGTCATCTGGGACTTCCATCACTTGAATATAGGAGATTAAGAGCAGACATGGTTCAAACCTATAAACTGATTAACAATTTGGACATATCTAACCAACAAGTAATTCCTACACTTGATAACCTTAATACTAGAGGGAATTCTAAAAAAAACTTAAAAAGATTAGGTACAACACTAATATTAGGGGACAAGCTTTTAAAAATAGGATTGTAAATAGTTCTACATGGAATCGACTTCCCACACCAGTAGTAGATTCCCCGTCCCTTAATACTTTTAAATCTAGGCTCAATAAGTATTGGGTCAATCATCCAGTAAAGTTTTTACCTTCTTGCTACTAATGTATATAAAATATATGCGTGTCCTCTGCGCAACCTGCAAATGAGTGTACAACCATGAAGATGCGTCAACAGAAGCCACAAGCTTACAAGGACGTCGAATACTATGAACTATGAACTAATACCGACTATTGTCATTGAAAAAACCCATTAATGAACTAGAAAGAAATTGGAAACGGAAAAGTGAGAATATGTCGATTTGTCAGTATTTCCATTTTTTTTTTATTTCCATGTACAAGTCATGGCTATACAGGAATGCTATACATTTTCGTTCATTCATAGTCTTGACATTAAAAGTTGGTAGGTTTAATTTTAAACAGAAAAATACGATACGGTCGACATACTGGGGTTTGAAATGATAATGGCAGAGTCGATATCACTATGAACATACATGTAATACGTTGATATCGACTCTATTTTATTGTCAAAACAAAATGTAGGTAAAAAAACCATATCGATATTGTGATATATTTTTCATACTAGTTACTTCCCTTTGACCATCGAAAATATTGCACTTTCCCGCGTTATACCACAATCACACCTCCATTTGAAGAGTCAAGTAACCAAGGTGATTTGCGCGTATGGAACTATTTTCTTTATGACAAATATTATCATTTAGCCTTTTATTCGTTGTTTTTCATTAGATATGAAGAAAATATATTATTATTTTACCACTTGAAAATAACATGCTGTGTGTTTTTATTTTCTTTCTTACGATATATTTATTTGAATTAAGGTTTACATTATACGCGCGCGTACATCCGGTAATATGTTATTCGGTGTAAACAAATGGAGGTTGGTTGAGTCGAAACGAAAATGGCAGAAAGGAAATACGATCTAGCCCTTGTCAATACGCTAACAGACAAAAAAGTTCGACTGCATCCATGGTAAATATGATACAGAAGTTTACATTTACATGTGTATATTCTAAATTCGGGCCATTTCATCTCCTGTAAGCTTATTAAACGATGAGCATAGGGGAGTTCTTCGGTATGATTTATTGAAGGTATTGTAACTGTTACGATCGTCTTCAAGCTTCGCACAAGGATTGATTGCCCATTAGCTCAGTCAGTAGAGCGGCATACCAATAATCCGAGGTTCGCAGGCCCGATCCTCAATGGAGACTTTCCCATTACACCATTCAATAAGATTAAAAGAAAAAAGTGAGAAGATTTTGTCCGAATGTCCAATCGGTCCGTTTGATATTTACTAACACTAAGATCTACAGTAATTCTAAGCAGTCCGTCATTTAACTATGTCTAAATACAAATAGCTTACTACAGACACAGTTAAGGCCTGGGCAGGTTGAGAACATCCTCCAGTTTGAAAGAAACTGAAAATCCATTCATGCTGAACGACTCAATCACAGGTACCGTACAAATATATATTTGAGTCCAGCATCAGTGATCAATAAATTACACACACAATTATAGCATGTACAGTGTATGCCTATACTCTATTGATACCTGATGATGGACTCAAATGTTGTGAGACAGGAGAGGGAAAATGCAATGACCAGACCAGGACTCTAGTCTAGACGGATTTGAAAAACTTTATCAAACCATTTGATCTATAACTGACCACTGCACATGTGGCGTTAGCCAAGTCCAATTCTGATACATTTTTCCCTCTTTCCACGAAGTCTTTGACCCCAGAGACACACATGAGACCTCTTACCACCTTCATGGGTATTAAGTTAAGGGCCCAATATCTAACAGGAGAGTGAAAATGCATTGACCAGATCGGAACCTCAAAAATTTAGATGGACATGCACAGTAACCATTTTAACGAAGTGAGGTGGCCACCATAGTTCAGTTATTAACTGTTAGATAGAAACTAGCTCCTGTGCCACAATAGGAATTAAACCCTTAATTTCATTTATAAGTCTATACTCTTTTGGGGAAAAAAGTAAGAAATAAAAATCACTTTGGTTGTTGTTAGACAATGATGTGGCCCTTGTAAGGTATTTAACAGAACTTAACTAGACTTAATTGGACTTACTCCTCCAGCAATATAAGAGGTTAACATTCAACAGGACAAGAAACTTTTTTCAGACACTTTCGCAGTCAGTACAATAACATTAGATAATAAATTGACCGACCAACAGTCTCTTATGTTATAGGAGTAGGCTTATTTCCAGGCAATTTTTTAATGATATCCGATTACACAAAGAAAAAAGTTAATTTCAATAAAATGTTTTTACATATTTTATCCGACGATGATAACAGTTTAATTAAAATGTTGATTAAAACTGCATTATTACCATTCAAGACATTTTTCATGTTCATTCTGATTTAGGTATAAAGAAAGATTACAGACAAAGCACATCAAATCTTTGAAGCCAGCTGATACTTCAAAATGTTTGATGGGAAAAGATTGGCTATTCCTGAAGGATGGTTTAGATGATTTTAGAGATGGCTTGCCACCGCCAGTTCAAGGAGACGTTTTTATAAAGGTAAAGTACATAGATGTGCCTAATAATAGTATACTAGGGCTTAAACACATCTTCACCTGCCAGATATTGTATCACACAGACGCCATTGGAATCATGCCATATACAAGTGTACATGTATTTGTATTAGTAAGTAAGTTGCAGTAAAAATTTTAAGATAAATTAACTTATAGAAAAAATTAAAAAAATTCTTTTGTTTTCTTCAGGGAAGTAAAGGCCCTGGACCAAATGTAAAACACAGTAGCGAAAATGCCAAGGTAGTTAAACAACCAGCCGTGAGGAATAGATTTAGTAAACATCAGATATGTTACTCGAGGCTGACACCTCTACAGCAACAACGCAGGGACCATATTGATGAAATTGAGTACGGCCTAACTCAGCATCCCTTGGCTCTGTACCCACATCTGGAAGAGAGTGTTAACCCAGAGGTCGGTGTTATTCATATCGTTAGTCATTGATGTCTGTTTCACAGTTTGTTAGTACATGAAAATCAATGAGATGATGTTTTGTTGTCGATAAGGATAATATAATTAGATTCTTTACAGAATTAAACTATAATTATTTGACAAATGCAGCTTTAGTTGTTGATGTTGGGGAAAATGGTTGTTAAAACAATTTACTTTTGCATATCTAAAAAAAATCAGTAAGTTAATAAGTTTGATTGGTTACGCCCATACAGACATAATGTAAAAACAACATAATTTTGTGGCAGTAAAAACAACATAATTTTGTGGCACTTTTGTCTGATGTCTATACCCTGCCATTTGTTACTTGTCAATATTGTCAGAATTGATTAATGAGATGATCAAACATGTTCGAAATTGCAAGCCACACAAATTAATTGACCATATGAAAAAAAATGAAATATATTAATTAAAACATCTTTCAGCCCTTGTTATGATGGACCTATTCAATTTCAAGAAATATTAAATAATGATAAAGAGGGTTTACTTATAATGGATAAAGAAATATCAAAAATTAGAATTGAAGAAATAGACCTGTTGAGGTTTGATAAAAATATTTGTAAATGTTAACAGATCTTGGTTCTCACAAGTTTCTGAGATATTGATCATTTATTTTCCTGCCAATGATCCTTGACCTTGAGATAATGACCAAATCTGGATGTCCTTGACTCTGAGATACTAACCATTTATGTTCTTGTCAAAAGCTATTTGATGACCCTGTGAACATCCTTGACCTTGATATATTGACCAAATATGGTCGATGGATGTCCTTGACCCTGAGATACTAACCATTCATGTTCTTATCTACAGCTTTTTGAGGACATTGTGGACATCCTTGACCCCGAGATGAACCTAGACTCAGAAGTTGGTTCATTGGAAGATTACGATGATGAGGAG